>NW_026652278.1:11986243-12503149 GCF_009828535.3 Hylobates moloch | reverse complement strand
CTAGGCAACAGAGCAACGATGCTACTCTGTCAACAGGATTTCTGGAAGGCCCAGCACTGCAGTACCAGGGTTGACCCAGGGTTCTAAGGCTTGTAGGAGGCTGGCACCTCAACCATGGAGACAGATGGTTTCTTTCCAGAGCACAGCCTCAGGGCTCCCTTTCAACTGATCTGACTTTGGCTGACGCAAAAGGATTTAATGTCTTTTCCCAGAGAGAAACTAGATCTTTTCTATATACGAAGCTGAGAGACCATCAAACAATTTTTTCCAAGCCTAGAAGTTTCATGGAGAAGAAAACAACAAAAACACGTAAGCCAAATCAAACCAAACCAAAACAAAAACAACCCTGAGAACAGAAACACACTAATGAGATTTCTGAACATTTAAAGGTTTCTGAATAATTCATGCAACCACAACTTTCCTTCTTTTTTGTTTCTTAGGATTCCCAGGGTAAGAGGACTCAGCTTTGCCATGGTCCCTTCCAAGTGACATCCTGTCTCTGCTTACATACCTCCCATGATGGGCCGCTCACTACCTCCCAGGCTGTCCCTTGCATTACTCTTAACTTCCATCACCAGAATGTGCTTTAGATAACAGTAGGATGACTCCAGAGATCCACCACATCAGATTGGTTGTCTAGTGTAGGCATTGAAACTCTGGATTCTGAATTAGACCTCCTGGGTTAGAACCCCAGCTCCACCATTTATGAGCTATGTACAAGTAGGCAACATGCCACATTCCTCTGTGCCTCAGTTTACTCACCTGCAAAATGGGGGATCATACACTGTACTTATCCCATAGGGTTGCTGAGTGATAACACTCATATCGGTGTGTGGCGCATAGTGCTACACAAGGGTTTGATGCTATTTTTTTCTAAATTGTGATGACTTGGGACATTCAGCAGCGTAGTCTTTTCTAGATTCTCCACCAAATACATACAGGTCTGTGCACCCAGCCTGGACATCAGCTCTTTGGACTTATACCAGGCAGCCATGTCCACAGCCATGGCACCAGGAGGAAAAGGCCAGGGAAAGACCGGGACACTGGGCGTACTCTGTCCATCCACTGTGGTAAGTTCTTGTGCCGAAAGCTCAGGTCCTCTATCTTCCCTTTAGATTATGGCCTTCTGGTCTCATTTTCTGATTCACTGAGGCTCATCTAGAGACTCTGGATGTGAATGGCTGTGTAGCTCATCACCCTCTTCTTCTACAAGAACCTACGTGGCTGCCAATGATGAAGGGGTGTCTCCTAACTTCACTCAACATCTGCTTTCAAGCCTTGGGACCTGGTAAAGGAGCAGTGTCCCAGGTGGAATTCCCCAGGACCCTGGGACCAGGAATCTGTTGCCTCTTGCTGGAGATGGCCCTGAGGACATCTGGCGGCACTCCTAGTCCCCAGAGATGCTTCATCCCCCAATCCACAGACCCAGTTTCCTGGCAGTGCCCTACCTGTCTCTCTCCTGGGGATGTACACAGGTGCCCCACTGGAAGCAGCTAGAGAGTAGGTGAGGGACAGGGGGATGGAAAGGATATTGGGCCAGGTCAAAGCACATCACAGATGGAAAACATCCAAGTGACCCAGATGGGACAGCACCTGTGAGTGGATGTCCTGCTGGGCGCCCCCCAACCTCAGACTCTCAGGGAGTGAAGCTTCCATTAGAGTCACACTTGCCAAACCATGCGCCATCTGATCCTCACAGCTTCAGGGTAGCCACGATCACCCCACTTCACAGAGGAGTGAACTAGGCTCAGAGAGGTTGAGAAAACCAGGGTGACCAACCATCTGGATTGTGCCAAAAGGAGGAGTTTCCTAGGACACCAGACTTTCAACTAGGACAGTCCTGGGCAAACTGTGACAGTTGGTTGTGCTGCAATGAAGTGACAAATTTGGGATGCAAGACACACCCTGCCTGACATCCTGGTCTGAGCTGCCTCCACTCTAACCAGCTTTCCAGAGGAGGGAGAATTGAGAAGGATCTGATCCCCAGTGGTGCTGGAATCCCAAGTGCTCTCTTCCTGCAGAAGGGGGAAGCTGAGTTCAGCCAGCAAATGAGACAGGAAGGCCCAGAATCCAGCAGGGGCCAGAATTAAAGGATTGTCTTCTTAGCCATGCTCTGTTGGAAATAATGCAGTTTTCAAAACATTTTTAAACTTTTTTGCACGGTGGACTTTGGACATTCCAAGTAAGTTTATTTGCAAAATTGGACCAAGTTATACCATTTTGGTTTGGGGTGCTTTCCTTTCATACAAAAACTACCAAAGAAATCCATTGCTTCTTCTTCTGTCCTTATTTTTCTCTTGAACAAATAGCAGATGCTTTAGGGAAAATGAAACCATACCTGTTGGCTGAAAACCAAAACATCAGTCTACAGCGTCTGGGCTTTAGAACCAGGATTCTTTTCCTGCTACCTTGGAGGTGGCTCTGTTTTTAATTACAAGGCCAGCAAAAGACAGTGCTCGCTCCTGACAATGGCACTAGGATCATTCTTCATGATGACAGGGTCATAGTGGCCACTAGTCATTCCAACCCTGGTCTCAGAGATTGTCATGCTCAGGGCCATCTTCCACTGTTTGATCTACTCAGGAATCCTGGTGGGATCAGATTCAATAAATAAACTAAATAAACCTCCAATGAGGTTTAAATAAAGCTGTAACACTGCTTGCAGGCGGAAGCATTGTGACTGTTAAGATTTCATAAATAGGATGTTGCCTGCACTTGCAGGGGATGAGACTTTAAGAAAGCTCCAGAGAGGTTGCTCTGTTTCCTTGCATTTGCTTCCTGGCCCACCCCTACTCTTATCTCCTCCTCCCTGCTTTCCTTTCCTACCCTGACCAACTTGGATTTTGGCCACTCCTAGTGAGGCTGGCTGAGAGTCTTGCTGGGTGTGAATTAGACCACGTGAAACCACTTGAGGTCATTAGAATGTTAAGTGGAGAAGCAATTCCCTACTAACACAGAGTGGCCTGAGCTCACTGTCCAGCTGCCAGAATGAGGGCAAAGGCTCATCTGAAAGTTCGTGAAGACCCAGCTCCCATCTGAAGACACAAGGAGGCACTTGTGCCTTGGAGAACCAATGACATGGAATATACTCCGGGAAAACCTCCCTTTGTGGTCTGGGCCTGTCAAGCAAATGGCACTTTTGGCCTTCAGTCATCAGACTGACCCTTATGTTCATTAGAGTCAGTAGGCTTCAAGCCATCAGTGGTTGAGGCAGCTTAACTCGTATACATCAGTGGGAGTATGAATGGGAATGCTGTGTTTGAGAACTGAGAGGCTAGTGGCTTTTCATAAAGTCATCGCGATGCTTGGTGAGCCTCAGGCCCGGCCTCTGATGGACCTTCCCACGGCCGTCCTCCCACACCCTGAGCCACAGACATGAGTGTCCACCTGAGCTGACAACCAGGACTCTGGAACACCTGACTCTCCTGTAGTGGAGTTAATAATCTCTCTCCCAAATTCACCTCCATCTGGAACCTCAGAACGTGACCTTACATGAAAAAAGGGTTTCTGCAGATGTAATTAGTTAAAGATCTTGAGATGAAATGCAATGACTGCTATCTTCACAAGAAGAGGAGAGGACACAGAGACTCACACAGAGGGAAGAAGGACATTTGATAATGTGAGACAGAGATTGGAGTTGTGCTGCCATAGGCCAAGAAACCCCAAGGTTTGCCAGTCACCTCCAGAAGCTAAGAAGAGGCAAGGAGGGCCCCCCCTAGAACCTGCAGAGACAGCACGGTCCTGCCAACCCTGATTTCAGACACCTGGTCTCCAGAACTGCTAGAGAACAGTTTTCTGTTGTTTGAAGCTAGCACGTTTGTGGTCATTTGTTACAGCAGCTCTAGGAAGCTAACCACCTCCAATGAACAAAAATGAGGACCCAGAATTCTTCCGGGTCCTCTTCAAGTTGTAGAGATAATCCCCCTACTTTTTGCCCAAAAGACTAAGAATTCTAATTCTACCCTCCTGTCCTTCTTTCTGGCTGAGGGTGGCTAGGAGGAGGCCTTTTGCTTGTGTTTGTTTTACTCAGAGTCCTTGTCAGGTAAGGACCCACTCTCTAAAAAGAAAAGGATGTCCTTCAGTTGCACCTCTGGACTTAGAAATTCCATTTGCAGCCAGATTTACACCACAGGCTCAGTACCTTCGGCTTCCGTCACCATGTTCAGCAGCCCTCTCAGGCTTGCTGGCATTTCTTTCTGTTGTCCACAGCTGATCAGACGGAACTATGAACACTAGCAAGTCCCAAACTCATAGCCTGGGGAATGTTCAGCTCGTCGAAGACATTGGACCCATGATGGTGGCTTGGGGAAGGTTCCAGAGTCACGGAATATCTTTGGCTTTAGCGTTCTAACTGTCTGGAGCCCAGAATCCCTTTTGCCAATATATTCCAATCTGTGCTCCTTGGAACTGTAATGCCCTGCAAAATATTAATAAACATTTTTAAAGCATCATGATCAAATATGTCTGGGAACTGCCAACATAAATAGAATTAAATGACTTTCTTACTGCAGAACTTCTCAGAGCCTTTAATATGCCAAATACAATTTTTACCCCCCAAGTAAAGGATATGGTATTTGGGGATTCTCAAGCCTGTAAATCATAGGTTTTCCTCTGTGTTCTGCCTGCCTCTGCCCGACTGTGCTTTTATGAACTTCAGCAATGAAGAAATCCCTCTCTTGCTTCTCTTCCACGTTTTAAGGAAGCCACTCTGCCCCTCCAGTTTTTCCCATAAATCCATGTAACTATGCAGCTTCCTGGTCCAGAACTTTTCACTAGTTCTCGAGCCCCCAAGGCCAGAGTTCACTTTTGAATGGCATAAAAGCCACCCCAAAATCCAGAGCCAGGCAACCTGTCCTGCTCAGTGTCTACCATCTGCACCCCTCGAAATGGGCCTGAAACCCGTGTGGTTCTGAACCCACAGCACCTTCACAGCGTTGCTCTCGCTGGCTGAAACACCAGCTGCCTGGCTCATCTGTCTGACAAACACGGACACATCCTTGAGGCTTTGTGCCCACCCCACAATGCCTCCCTTTATCTGGATCAGGAGCCCACCTCTGAGCCCCACACCCCTGAGCTTACCACAAGATTTGCTCCTCTACATAATAATTGTATTAGCCAGAGTTCTCCAGGGGGACAGAACCAATAGCATATATATATGAATGAAAGGGGATTTATTCTGGGGAATTGGCTCACATGATCACAAGGTGAAGTCTCACCATAGTCTGCAAGCTGGAAAACCAGAGAAGCTGTTAGCACAGCTCAGTCCAAGCCCAAAAGCCTCAGAGCAAGGGAAGCTGATAGTGCAGCCCCAGTCTGAGGCTGAAGGCCTGAGAGCCCTGGAAGGCTGCTAGTACAAGCCCAGCAAAGGCTGAACGATCTAGAGTGACGTCCAAGAGCAAGAGGAGAAAATGGCATCCCACTCTAGAAGAGAAAGAGAGAGAACGAGAGCCAGCTGGGTACCCCCCTCCCTCTACTGCTCTGTCCCAGCCAGGCCCCAGCTGATTGCATGGTGGCCCCACATTGAAGGCAGGTCTTCCTCCCTCAGTCCACTGAGTCATACCACAATCTCATGTAAACCCCCACATAGACACCCAGAAACAATGCTTCACAGCCATCGAGGCCTCCCTCAGTCCAATCCATTTGACACCTAACATCACCATCACGGTAATGTACCACTCATTGGCCTGTCTGTGATGACCTGGATGGTATATCCTGGACAGGTCTTGCCCACCACACCATCTCCAGCATTTTCTACAGTGTTGGACACTTCCAGGTCTCCATGCACTTGCTTCGTGATTTGACAAATCAGGGTCCTGGACGTTCACTGGCCATGTTTTTTTGTTGTTGTTGTTTGTTTTTTGTTGTTGTTGTTGGCTTGTTTGTTTTGAGACGGAGTCTTGCTGTGTTGCCCAGACTGGAGTGCAGTGGCACAATCTTGGCTCACGGCAGCCTCTGCCTCCTGGGTTCCAGTGATTCTCCTGTCTCAGCCTCCTGGGTAGCTGAGACTACAGGCACATGCCACCATGCCAGGCTAATTTTTATATTTTTAGTAGAGATGGGGTTTCACCATTTTGGCCAGGCTGGTCTCAAACTCCTGGCCTAGGGTGATCTGCCTGCCTCGGCCTCCCAGAGTCCTGGAATTACAGGCGTGAGCCACTGTGCCCAGCCCACCGTCCATGTTTTTACTGGAGGATGAGGACAAGCCCATCAGGTCTGTAAGTCACCCATATTTACAGTCTTTGCTCCTTGCCTTCATGTCTACTTTGTTTGATATTAGCACAACCACACTATTTTTCTTTTCCTGTGTGCTTATATTGTTTTATGTTCAGCCTTCTCTATCCTTAACAATGTGTCCCTTCTAAGTACCAAGTAACTGGGTTCTTGGTTTTTTATTTGCTCTGTCTTCCAATTGGAGATCAGACAATTTACATACAAAGGTATTACTAAATCCTTTGTATGTAAATCCATCATCTTATTATTTACTTTCATTTTTTTCTCACCTGTTTGATGTTCCTTTTCCCTTCTGTCTTCTTTTGGATTAGTATGTTTCTTTATTACTCCATTTTCCACTCTATTATCTTGTTGCTTACAGATTCTTTTCTATCCACTTAGTGATTATCTGTTGGATTACATCATTTGTCCTTGACTTATGATTAAAGTCTAATGTAAATTTGTACTTCCACTTTCCAGACAAGTGAAAAGGACCTTAGAACATTCTAGTTTTGTTTATCCCTCTTCTGGTTTAGGTGCAATTCTGTATTTTAATTCTTTATGCATCCGAAACTCCTTCAAGACATAATAATTATGATTCTATTTGGTGAATACCCCTTTAGGCTCGCCCACGTTATCTCTCCTCAGACCTTCCTGCATCTCTCAGCTGCCATTTGGCAGCTTAGGGCCCTTCTGCCTGAAGAACACTTTTCTGTATTTCCTTTAGTGCTGTTAATAAATTCTCACAGCTTTTGCTTGCCTTAGCTGTCTTCATTTTGCTTCATTTTGCTTTCATTTACTTTATGGAAAATCTCAAGCATACAGAAGTAGAGAAGATAATGTAATATATATATATATATGGATGCATCACCCAGTTTAAACAATAATCTCTCACCCCCATGCTTTAGGCTGTTTTCACTGGCTAGTCTGGGTTGGGAATTATTTTCTTTCAACACTTTGGAGCTATTACATTGTCTTCTAGTTTCTGCTATTTCTATAGAAATGTCAGTTGTCAGTTGTCAGTTGTCAGTAGTGACATTCCTTTGGGTATGCCTGATCATTTTTGATTGTCAGACTCTATCTATCTATCTATCTATCTATCTATCTATCTATCTATCTATCATCTATCTATCATCTATCTATCTATTATCTATCATCTATCATCTATCTATCATCTATCTATCATCTATCTATCTATCTATCATCTATCTATCTATCTATCATCTATCTATCTATCGAGAGAGAGGCGGAGTCTCACTCTGTTGCCCAGGCTGGAGTGCAATGGTGGGATCTTGGGTCACTGCAACCTCCACCTCCTGGGTTCAAGTGATTCTCCTGCCTCAACCTCCCAAGTAGCTGGGACTACAGGTGTGTGCCACCGTGCCTGGCTAATTTTTATATATATATTTTAATAGAGACAGGGTTTCACCATGCTGGCCAGGCTGGCCTGGAACTCCTGACCTCATGATCTGCCCACCTGGGCCTCCCAAAGTGCTAGAATTACAGGTATGAGCCACTGCACCAGGCCTATATTTTAAAATATTAACATTTTAAAAATTATATTTAATTTGAGAATTTGGATGATGTTGTCTTCCTCCAGAGAGGATTTACTTTTGCTTTTTGTAGGCAGCTAAACATTAGAAATGCCAGGTTACTTAAATCCAATAGGACCTGAGATGATTCAGAAGTAGGCATTGACCTTTGTGAGGTTTGGCCTATTTCCGGTGCACTTTTTAGAGTGTAGCCTTGCAGAGCCCTCCGAGCTCCTTGTATCTACTAAGAGCTCCACTTAGAGTCTCACCTTCTCAGTCACCACTTGTAAACCTAGGAAAAAATATTTTGGCCACTTCTCGAAGATGGAGGTAAGAGTCCAGAGGCCCCGTTGCCCTATCTGTGTGATCTACAGGCTGCACCGTGCCCTGCTATAATGGCCAAGTAAGGTATGCTCTCCCCAGGTCACCAAAGGAAAGCAAGTCTCTGTCAAATCTTCCACAGGTTTTCGTGATGTTTATCTTCCGCTAATGAGCAAAAGGACAAAACACAGTGCATAACAAGAAGTGTGGAGATGACCAGTAATGTTGAGGTCAAGGGCTATTTTTTTTCTGGATGTGTTTGTGGTTATAATATTTAAGAAAATACAAACATGCAGTGCTGTTGTATCTTTGGCTACTTGGCTGGCGTTGTTTGGCTGGTTTGTGGGGTTGAATGAAATGTTTACACATTTCTGGTGTCACACAAAGAGAGCCAATAGGCTCCTTGATTTGTGCAGCTGGATTGGAGTACGGGCTAGGTTGAGATGAACCCAAACTTCTTTCTTTTGTGGATAACTGTGATCCACGGGCTCTAGAGCAAGTCAGAAAATCAAGTGCTGGTAGGGGTGGAGCAACCAGAGTGTGAGGGGATGGTCAAGGTGTAGCACTTTTGCCCACCCTATGTGAGTGGGGTTTCAGGGCTGCAGGCTCTCAAAGATCAGTAGCAGCCATTCAGCTCCAGCTGACTCTTGGCACAGAAAAATTGGGACCCACAGTGTCAGATCCCTTGATCTTTCAAAAGAAGCCAGAAATTCAAATAACTAGGTGAAATAGCCCATTTTTGGCTTGACTAAAAAAAAATCCAGTGTAAGCCAAACAAAATACATCTCTGGGCCAACATCAGCCCTTGTGTTGACAGTTTGTGACTTTGACAATAATAAAAATAAGCATAGGCATTGTGGTACATCTTTCTTTCTTTTTCTTTTTTTTGAGACGGAGTCTCGCTCTGTCGCCCAGGCTGGAGTGCAGTGGTGCGATCTCAGCTCACTGCAAGCCCCGCCTCCTGGGTTCACACCATTCTCCTGCCTCAGCCTCCCAAGTAGCTGGGACTACAGGCGCCTGCCACCACGCCCAGCTAATTTTTTGTATTTTTAGTCGAGACGGGGTTTCACCGTGTTAGCCAGGATGGTCTCAATCTCCTGACCTCGTGATCCACCCCACTTGGCCTCCCAAAGTGCTGGGATTACAGGCGTGAGCCACCGCACCCCGCCTGTGGTGCATCTTTTCTTCACTATCTTAAGACACCAAGAAAACTGGCATATGTGCAACATTTTAGGGCATCTTGGTCTTGCTGTACTACTTAGGGCCCATCCTGGACACACTTGGGCTTCTGGAGTAGTGGCCCAGATGTTTCTGCCTCATTCCTGATCACCTGAGTTGTATGTGCAAATTTTGTTTAAAGTAGTATAACCACACCACCTTATTCAGGTGGAGTTCTGAAAGCTGGGGCCTGAGCATCTGAGGTTTGTACAGCAGCCCAAGTGATTTTAATGTGCAGCCAGAGCTGAGTTCATTTCGCTCCTCACTCCCCTGTCCTCCTAGCGGAGGGATGGTGACCAAGATGGTGACTAAGCCCCTGATGGCGACCCTGTTTGCCAAAGTCCCCAATAGCTTAGAAAGGACGATTTCCGAGCAAGATGTCCACACACATCTGGGCCCACTTTCTGGACCTGTCACAGGACAGGAGAAAAGGCATGAAGTCTAGCAATAAAATAACGGGTGGCGTCCTCTGTCACTTCCTGGCTGGATTGGACTCTTTCCTATTTGACCTCCATCTTTTCTACTTTTAACAAGATGATGATGCTGGTGCTGGTGAGATGGAAAATTCTGCGAGCAGCTAGCAAGCTGTGGAGTGCGGTGCACACATGGGTGCTAGTTTTCTCAGGTCCCCTACCCCCAGAACTTGGTGTATGTCCAGCCTTGGTCCCTCCTCTGCTCTCCCAGGAAACACTCCCACACTGCTTCACGCAGGTCCTGCCATGGGACCACTGTCTTCAGGGAGGCCCTCCTGCCTCAGTGTCACCAGAACTTTTGCAAAGGGCCCTATCATCCCCAGAGGTTGAGCTCTGGGGCCATGCCTGGTCCAGGACACAGGGCTGGAACGTGGCTTCCCATGCTTATTGGCTCCAACTGTGGAAAGGAGACCTTGGCCCTTGTTACTGACGTCAGCCCCTTCGGAGAGGCAAGTGGGCCGTGAGCGCCTCAGTTCTGCCCCTCTGCTCCCCTCCCAGGCTCCAGCCCACTCTGTCTTGCCCCACATGCCCCCACCCTGTCTCTGCGCCTCCCCTCTAAGGCTCCGTCTGAGCAGAGACTCACTGCCCCCTCCCTTCCTCCTGCCCTGAGCTCTCAGATTCCAATAGCATGCCCTCGTGGCTGTTGGGCCATCAGTATCTCTGCATTCTGTCATGATTTTTTTTTTTTCTTTTCACACAGGAAGCCCTAGAACGCTGCCACTGTCTTCTTAAAGTAGCCATATTTTCAGGAAGAGAAGGCCCTTCCAGTGATCAGACATGGTGCAGGGTACACTTGGGGGCCGAGGACCATCCCCGAGGGGATGAGAATAACGTGGGCTCTGGATGCACATCCCTTTATAGCTCCCCCTCCAATGCCTGTCCCTTTCCCTGACTAATTAATGACTCCACCCATCACCCAGCCAATCCAGGTGCCTGGAAGTCATCTTCCACACTTCCAGCGTGGGCAGGCGGTGTCTCTTGATCACAGATGAGAGCTTGCCCCATCTGCTGCCTCAGCCCTTTGAAGCCTCCCTCCCATCTTCAGAATGATGCCCCCATCTTGGCCTGGCACTCCCTCCCACCAGACACTTCCCAGGGCTCAGCCTCCCAGCCCCACCCCACCCCGGGCCCCATTCATCCCAGGTAGCAGCTTCTGCTGCTCAGATGCCCCTCTGCTCCTTGGGTGGGTCCGGGAGCTCCTCATTCTTCCAGAGGAGGCCTGAGCAGTGAGGGAAGCCCTTGACACTCGCCTACAATTTTTTCATAGCATCATTTGGCGAGATAAATAAAGTCTTTGAAGTGGCTATGAAATTCCACTTGTAGACATTTTGCCCAGCAAACATGAATGGGCGCAAAAATTCAGCTGCAAAGATATACTTGTAGCAATTTGAAACACCCAAGTGTTGCTTAAAGCAATCCTAGTGCATCCATTTAGTGGAATCCTAGGCGTTAAAAATATTGAGGCATATGTAAATTTTGTTTTTGGAACCGTTACGTCTGTCCTGGACTTCCTCAAAGCCTCCTAACGGGCCTCTAGGTGTCCCTCTTTGCTCCTTTCCAAATCATTTGCACCTGGTATTGGGTGAGAACTAAAAGCCTGAATCATGCCATCGGGCAGTTTAAAGCCTCATAAGGCATTTCCATTGCAATGAGATGAGCTTGTGAATTCTCTCCCAAGCTGTGCACCATCAAGGCCCTGCGTGCCCTGTAATCAGGTGCTTGTCTACCTGGGGGTCCCACAGGAGGACACGGGCCTTAACCTGGGCCCTGAGCTTGTCAAACCCTTGTCAAACAGTGCCTCCCTCCCGCCCTGCTCTGGCCACAACCACCTTCTGTCAGCGCCTTGGGATAAGCCTAGCCCTGCCCCATCTCTGGACTTTGGTTATGCTGTTCCTGCATCAGTCGGCTTCCCCTTCCTGGCACTTGGGGTAACTTCTCTGCATCCTTCATTTCTCAGAGAGGCTTCCCTTAACCCTTCTGTTCAAATGGGGTTGCTGCTATTATTCCTCACTGTACCTTGTTCTTTCTGTTTTCCCTTTTCCGATTATTATACCCAGTAAATCCCTAAGGACAGCATCCTGATGGGCTTTGTTTACAGGGTACATCCAGCACTGAACATTCTGTATGCCTCACACAGAGGAGGTGCTTGATAAACATGTAAGAATGCCCATGCTACATTGTAATTTAAAAAGCAAACTACAAAACAGTATGATGGCATATATAACATAGCACGGTATAATGCCATATAGTACAAGAGTACAAGGATTAATATTTAAAAATCCAGAAGACTCTTCCACAAACTTTTGTCAGTGGTTAAGTATACATGATGGGATTATAGATGGTTTCAAATGTTCACCTGCTCTGTATTATCTATATTTTCCAGATTCTAAATACATTTTTATTTTTATTTTATTTATTTATTTGTAGAGACAGAGGTCTTGCAACCTTGCCCAGGCCAGTCTCAAACTCCTGGCCTCAAGCAATTCTCCCGCCTCAGCTCTCAAAGTGTTGGGATTACAGGTATGAGTCACAGTGCCCAGATTGAATCAATTTTTCAAAAATGGTAACAATAGCAATTATTCCACAATAAAAAAATAAAAAATTTGCTTAATTCTCACTGTAAAAAGACTCTGCCCACAAATCCCCAGCCTCTGTGAAGTGTTTCCTCTAAGCTCCATCTGCACCACACACCTGAGAAGGTGAAGCTTGAGGCATCCTTCTCTCTCCCATAGCACCCTGGGACTGCTTCCTTCATAAGATGAGTCATCACCATTTCATAATCCTCCCTCTCCCTGCACCCTCCTGCCTATGGGAGCACCCAGAATGTCTTCTTCATAGCCCTCACTCATTAATGATTGTGACTAATTAATTTGAGCTAATCCATTTTATGTGCAATTTCTGGCCTGCTCTGTCTTCCCAGGGCTGTAATTTCAATAAGGGATCATCTACTCTAATTGCTAGCATAGTCTTTATAATTCATAGTCAATGCTCGATCAACAGTTGCTAAATGAACAAATGAATGAATGCAAAACAGGACTGTCTCCGAAGTTGAAATCCCTGCCCTTGATTATGTCTGCCATCAGATGTGCGTCCCGAAATGCAGAAATCCTACTCAAGAACAGAGGCATGTTACCACTCACTGGAGTTCCATAGACATCACCTGACCACGGAGACTTTCTAGGTATTTGTCCCTGAGAAGACTCCGCTGCAAAGTTCCGATTAAGATACCTGTGAGCGGCCGGGCGCGGTGGCTCAAGCCTGTAATCCCAGCACTTTGGGAGGCCAAGGAGGGCGGATCGCAAGGTGAGGAGATCGAGACCATCCTTGCTAACATGGTGAAACCACGTCTCTACCAAAAATACAAAAAATTAGCCAGGCGTTGTGGCGGGTGCCTGTAGTCCCAGCTACTCGGGAGGCTGAGGCAGGAGAATGGAGTGAACCCGGGAGGCGGAGCTTGCAGTGAGTCAAGATGGCGGCCACTGCACTCCAGCCTGGGCGACACAGCGAAACTCCATCTCAAAAAAAAAAAAAAAAAGATACCTGTGAGCTGTTTAAATCCGAATGTTCGCACAGCACTGACCTTTTTAAACATGAAAATGAAAACAAATAGTCAGACTCCTGCATTTTTCCATGTCTTATTTCAGTTTTAAAGATGGACAATATGATAAGAAAGTCTGTTTCTCTTCTGGATTTCTATTTCCAGAGATAGCAAAGGTTCTCAGGTTACTTGGAGAGTTTACTAGGATGCCGAGCGCTGATCCTCACCCACATAGTTTATTATTCAGGAGGTCTGAGATGGAACCCCAAAAGACAAGTTCTCAGGTGAGGTTGATGCTGCTGGTCTGGCGACCACGCTTGGAGACTCCGTGAGCCAGAGGACTTTGCCCGACTGCTAGAGAGGCAGGAGCTCCGGTGACCTGCTGTGTGGCCTGGAGGAAGTCACTGTGCATTCTGAGCCTCGGATTCCTTGTTGGTAAACAACGTCTTAGGACGCAGCTCTGTGATGCTGTGGCCCTCTGCGTCGCATCGGCATGTCTCAGCCGGCACCGGACAGCAGAGGGCAGCAGAGATCAGGAAATGGCGCCCCGGCAGGCGGCTTCTCCCACTGCTGAAGTGAGTTCTCTCAACTGTCGCTCAGCACTCCAAAACCATTAGCCAAAGAAAAAAGACATTTCCTTATCCCTTTGCTCTCCAATGACTAAGAAAAGTGAAGTGATGCCTTACACTGAAATGTATTTCTTAAAGTTGGATACTTGTATCATCTTAAAAGCCCCCCTACATCCAGGAAAACTGCAGCCCAGAGAGGGGTGGAAGAGCCCGTGGCCTCCTGCTGGTGGTAGGTTCAGGAAGACGCATGGGCCTTTCTGCTCCGTCCCAAGCTGAGTTTTACTTTCCCTCCTAGAAGAGAATTGGCGAGTGGACATGAGGGTAGCTTTCTTCCGTGGTGCTGGGGGGCAGGAGGAACCCCAGGGTCTCATGGATGTGGGAAGGACATGAGGTTTCCCAAGTAGGGCCCCTTGCATTTAGAGCCCCGCTACATGGAGCTGGAAAAGGGAGTTCCCTGTAAATGTGTGACCTTGGAGTCCCCAAACATCTATTCAGAGACAGCAGATAAATCCCAGACTGCGCCTCTCCAGCTGGTCTTCAAGCTCAGAACCCCCTCCTCATTTCCAAGTGTAGATCCATCAGAATGAAGGGCCCACACCTCTCCCCCACGGTGGATTTCACATTTCCTGGTGTCTCTAAGTCACCGGGAGTGGGCAGAAAATTCTGCCTCCCAAACCCCACCTCCAGGGACCCCATTCATCAGGTTTGGGTGCGGTCCTGGAATCCACTTGCTAAACAGACACTGAGGGTAGTTTGCCCAACCAGACCTGGACAATCTCTGGCCCGGAGGTTAAGCCTGAGTGGTGAAGATGAAAAGATAGGTGGCAGGCAACACTGGGAATTCACAGTCTCCATTCTTGGAATCATACTCCTCATCCATGGGGAAAATTCCTTGGTTCTGGTACCTTCCCTGCAACTCTCTCCAATCATCCTAACATTCTGGGGGCCCAAGATGAGAATAAAAGTGAAGGTCCCATACCATGTGTCAATTATTAAAAAGTTATCAATCCGGGGCCGGGCGTAGTGGCTCATGCTTGTAATCCTAGCACTTTGGAGGCCGAGGTGGGTGAACTGCCTGAGTTCAGGAGTTCGAGACCAGCCTGGGCAGCACAGTGAAACCCTGTCTCTACTAAAATACAAAAAACTTATCCGGGCGTGGTGCCATGCACCTGTAATCCCTGCTACTTGGGAGGCCGAGGCGAGAGAATCGCTTGAACCCAGGAGGTGGAGGTTGCAGTGAGCCAAGATCACGCCATTGCACTCCAGCTTGGGTGACAGAGTAAGGCTCCGTCTCAAAAAAAAAAAAAAAAGTTACCAATCCAATCAGTTGTTAGAAGATAAAATACATAATTTTTCTACCTTGGTAAATACATCTTCATCATCATGAAGGCAAAGTTTGAATTTAGAATTCTGAGGAGTTGACTTTCGAAAAAAGGCAGCACAGAGAGCCAGGCTGCAGCCTACCCCCTTCACGCCTCACCCCACTTGGCTTTTTAGTGCACACACACGTGTGTGTGTGTGTGTGTGTACAGGTGTGTACACCCACTAGCCTATCCACGCCCCCAACCAGTTCCAGCTGAGCCATCACCCACGGAAGAATGATGGACCCAGGGAGAGAAGCCCACACAAACCTGCAGGTTGGCTCAGGGTTCCAGGTATCCGTGACTCTAAAAGGCAGGGTACAGGATCCAGGGGAAGCCCAGCCCCAGCCCCAGGGATCCCTCGCCCTAGATAGGGCATGGCCTCTTGAGACAGAGCAGGCCCCGCCCCTGCCCGCCGGGACTCCTTGCTGGCCAGTGGGAGGTGGAGGCCTTGGAGTTATAAGGAGCTGTCAGGATGGTCCCACTGAAGCCACACTGGCTTTGGGCCCCTGGGAGCCTGTCTGTGAGGGCTTTCTGAAACCTCAGGTAGGCCTGACAGACAGACAGGGCTGCAATCCAGGGCTGAGCGCCTGCCTGGAGATGGGGTTCCAGGAGGGGCTGGCAGGGCTGCCTGGAGGGAGGGCTGTTAAAATGCCGCTCTCTGGACCCTGCCCCAACTCTTCGGAATCAGTGGAGCTGGACATCTACGTTTTAACAAGACCCTCCTTCCCAAGGATTCTAACACAATGCTAAAGTGTGAGAAGCACAGCTTGGAAACATTTTGTTTTATTCATGCAGTCAACAGATATCCACAGAACATCCCCTCCCTTGGCACTGTCAGATTCCTGTCCCCTGCAGCCAACAGGAAGTCAGCTCTTCCCCACAGATTCTTTTCCTCCTCAAGTTTCAATTCTAATTTCACCTCCTCAGGGGCACCTTTTCCAAAATGGCTGCCATCTCCCGGCCCTCAACACCACATCCCCTCTCCTAGCTCCTTCTTGGCCTTTACCACAGGTGCAGATGAGCTTCTTGGAGTATTTATTTTACTCATTGCCATGCCTCCCCCTCCAGAATATAACCTCTTCCCCAGGGCCAGGGCCTGATATGTGGGAATCTTTCCTTTACTGCAGTGTTGCTGGGATATAATATGCCCATAAACCTACTGAGTATTTGATGAATGATGAATAAGGCCACTACCACTCAGCAATTCATTCATTGCCTCTTCCCACAAGGGGACAATGGGGCAGGTGCCTTTTGGATAAAGAGGGAAGGTGTAGGTGGCGGAAGCCTCCGAGCTCTGAAGGTGTAGGTGGCGGAAGCCTCCGAGCTCTGAAGACCCTGCATGGCTGTCTGCCTGCCCCTCCATGAAAGGGGCAGCTCTCCCAGGAAAGTAAGAGAGGAAGAGGGGCCAAGAGAGCTCACAAATGGGTGTCTTCTCTTGTGAGGAAGGATTCAGGGCTCAACACGCTTCCTGGGGCTGGGTCTGTACAGGTAGAAGGAAGAGGCCCAGTTGGCTCCAAGGCTGGGCCAGCCCCAGCCCTGCAGCCTGGCGGTGTGCAGGCACCCTCACTTCAGAACATGCTTGTATGCACTTGCTCTTCTGGCTCGCCATGAAGTGTTTCTTGGCTGCCTTGTTACGAGATTAAGCTTTCTCTAAAAAGATGAAAAAAAAAATCTCTAGCAAAGGCCTGACTAGAGCTGACCCCCGAGGAGGCGGTGGGAATAACTGATGGGCACTACATTTGTCTAACTAATCTTCTTGTCAACAAAGTTGTTCTTTGCTGGTGCCAGCTCTGACATCATCCTGCAAGCTTGCCACACTGGTTCATATGCAGTTACAAAGGCTGCCTGTGACCCAGCACTACACTCCCTAACCACCCCCAACACGCTGCTGCCTGGAAATGGGTGGATGAGAACAGAGATGTCACACAGCTGCCGGCTTAGAAGGGGCCCTGGGGAATCACAGCTTGAATGAAAGGTGGATAAAGATCTGGAAGGTTCAGGGGATCCCCAGGCTGGAAGGAGCCTGGTTTCTAAATAGGACACCGATGCCGACCATCTTCTTCAAGTTAAACTTTGGAAAGTTCCATTTGCCATGCAAACTACCCTTGCCATGCAAACTACCCTTGCCCTGGATGGGTTGCCCCAAGAGTGACCCGAGAAAGTTGAGGTGGTAAAGTTGCAAAATCAAGTGCCTTCAGGGCCCAGGCAGAGATTTCACCTTCAGTACCCTGGGATGAAATCTCTGCATGTCCACGAGGCTGACCTGGACTTTCGGGATTGGGAGGCCTTGTGGTCAAAAGGTGAGTCCAGGTCTGAACACCAGATCCAAATGTTCGAGAAGACTGTGCAGATTTACGGGCTAAGTCAGAGTCCCTGGTAGCCATTTCCTACCTCTGTATGGGGCTTTCACAGTGAACTGTGGTCTCATCCAGGCGTTTCTCGACCATCGCGTCCCACACAGGGCCTCCCTTCCGATTTTATCGTTAGTCTCTCTCCCTGTTGATTTCCTCCAAGTGCTCATCACTGTCCACACTCACCTGTTTATTTCTGCTCACCGATCTGGCTTTTTAACCAAGAAGACTGTTAATAAAATCTGGAGGAGGGGAGGATCCAGGAACTTGGACAGGGAAACATTTATATCATTATTTTCACTAACGTCTAACTGAGATTTAACAATTTACTCAATTACGAAAATAGGCAACAAGCCACAGTGTATTAGCAGTGTCTGTGACTTTGTCTCCAACAGAAATCACAGCTGTTTTTCTATAACATCATAGTTGATGCAGTTATCTCAAAATATCTGCTGGGCTCATCACTATTTTGAAATGACTGTAGTTAATAGATTGGTCTGTAGATCCTGTTACATCCTCTATCAACAGAGAAGATATACGACTATAGCACTACTTAAAAATATTTTGATAACTGCATGACAGTATAATCGGTTTGTTTCATAATCCTGTGTATCTTAATTTATGCTTTTTTCAAATATTCTGGCCTCATGAGACTGGCAAGAAAGACTGTAAGCCATCTTTTCCGTTACCTTTTCTTTCTTTTTTCTTTTCTTTTCTTTTTTTTTTTTCTATTTTTGAGACGGAGACTCTCTCTCTGTCGCCCAGGCTGGAGTGCAGTGGTGATCTCGGCTCACTGCAACCTCCGCCTCCCGGGTTCAAGCGATTCTCCTGTCTCAGCCTCCCGCGTTCTCTTTTCTATCCTTAGCCTCAACCTTGGGTTCTGGCACACGGTAAGTGCTCAAGACAATATTGTTGACTGAATTAATGAAGGAACCACTGAACAAATGAATTAAATAAGTGAACTGAACAAATGAACATGAGCCTTAATGTGGCCGTGCCCACGTCCATGGACCCATGTATTCTGGAAGGTGCAGAAGGTTCCACGACCCTTTGCCACCTGAGCTTCTGTCTCTGCGACATCCCCACTACCCACCAGGAGAGACGGGGGTCTTGCTACCTCCACTAAGAACAGTACGAACAGCTCAGAGCTGACCAAGGCGTCCCCGCTAAGCAAGACTCCACCGGCCCATTGCCTTTGTTGCTCCAGCCACACGGGCCTCCGGAGCCCAGAGCTGGAGATAAGGGGATGATCCTAAAGGGACGCAGTGGTCCCGCCCATCGCCTCCTCTACAGGGACGGAGCCGCGGCCCCGAGCTGGCCACGCGATGGCGCTGTGCACCCGGCCGCGGAGCCCCTGCAAGTCCGGCTCCCGCTCGCGCTCTCGGCTCGGGCTCCCCGACTCCAGGCTCGGAGCAGGGGTTCGGGCTAAGGTTCCCGGCTCCGTGGGACCGCGGGGCTCTCTGCCTGGGAAGGAAGCTTGCGGGCCGCCTCGGGCCTCGCTGCAGCCCAGCTAGGTTAATCAATTAGCAGCCGCTCACCCATCCGTTCCGCCTCAGTTGCGTGGGTCTGGGGATCATGCCTACGGCGGGAGGCGTGGGAGCGCAGGGCGCCCCGGGTCCAGATCCTGCTGGAGGGGCGAGCACAGCGGGTTCTCCATCCCCTGGGGTAAAATCTCTGGGCCCAGGCTTTGAGACCCTCTAACTCGCCATGCACACCCTGTGTCTGCAGAGGGGGCCGTAGTTCAGAGGCCAAGCCCGCTGTCGGAAGGCAGCCAGGCGGACTTGAGTCCCAATTCCTCCTTCCTTTCTGCCATCACTCTCTGTTTTGCAAAATGGGGATGATAAAGGTCCCGACCAGTTGGTAGGATTGACGGAGATGGGGCAGCACAGGGCTCCTAAGCACAGTGCCCCGAGCCCAGTCGGCACCGCGGGGCGCATCGTCTGCAGCCGCGTGGGCTCGGGCAAGGCGACCTGGGCTCATCTCCGCGGGACGGACGAGGTCCGCCCTGTACTTGTGGCATCTGTGTGTGGTGGAACTGAACGAAACGCCTGCGGAGCTGCGCACGGTGCCTGGCACACCGCTAGCAACCCTTCCCTTCCCTTGTTCTGCGCCTGTCCTGTGAGTGGACAGGAGGACACCCAGGGCCTCCGCTGCCTGTCCAATACTACGGTCACCCCAGGGCTTAGAGGCTTATTCCCTGGAGATGGGACCCACGCCGAGCCAAGGTCTCCCATTTTCTAGAGAGAACTTGGGCAGCCGGGAATGCCACCCTTGGAAGGAAAGGCAAGAGGGAGGTGAACATTCATCCCAAGGCCGTTAAACATGGGGAGAGGCACTGCTGGAAAACTGTTCTGGTCAGAAAGAAGCTGCTTAGTAAACCCAAGAGGCTCAGTGGAAACCCAGCCGCGGTGCTTGAGGACGTGGGGAGGCTCCAGCTAGCTCCGTTCCGTGTCTGACGTCTGCCCTGCGTGCGTCCCAAGGCTGTGTCCCTGCTAGGTGTCCCTGGCCCACTGGCCCTCCGGCCTGTCCCTGTGCGCGGTCACTGGGGCGTGCAGACCCGAGCCGGCCCTCCCTGAGTCAGCCAGGGACCCCCGAGTGTCGATAATTAAGAGACACACGTCAAGAATGTAAATTCCTGTGGTTCCCAGCCTAGGAAGTGTTCATTCGGTGCCTCAGGACAATTACAAGCCGAGGGAGTCTGAAAGAGCCAGTGTTACTGTTTAAAGTGTTATCAGTTTAATGAACTACTTATGAAGTGTTAAATGCATGCAAGTGTAAACTGCAACATCTGGGTTTGTGTTTTATTTGTAGACTTCAAACTGGGCACTTGGTGTTTTGAAAATGCCAATTAACAGTGTAAATCAGAATTTCTAATGGAAGGAAGAAGATTTTTTTGTGATGTCTCCCTAAACTATCTCAAAATGTCTTTAAAACACACACACACACATTCACACGCAAACGATGCAGCTACAAGGACTTAAAGGATTTTCTTTTTAATTAAAAAGAGCAGGAATTTGCTGCCCTCTTCTTTGTTCTTCTATATATATATCTAGTGGAAAGAAGAATTTAACATCAGGGGTGTCATCAACACAAATTTCTCAGAGGTTGTCGTAGGAAATTTGTCATTTCTACCCATTTCTTCCAGGCTAGAAAATAGATCGCCTTCAGGAATATTTACTGTGCTTTCTTGAGAAAAATTTCCAAGCTACCCCTTGAAGCAATGAAGTTGGATTTGGAACAAGTGGAAACATTATAAAATTGCTTATTTTCTTCCAAAATTTGTATTTTTCTTCCTTATTTCCTGTTAAATCAGTGCCACTCATTAGCAACCATATTTTTGCATTATATACTCAGCAGAATTTTTGCTCCGTGACTGCATTCCAAATTAAACTTTTACATTTCCAGGGAAAGTGTAACAAATGTCTAAATCAGTCAGAAGTTAAACTAATGAGAGGAAGGGAAGAAAACTCAGCTTTCTTCTTCTCGTATAAAAGCGATTGCTTTTTATCTGTTTCATGCTTTGGGGACACTTTCATCCCTGGGATCTTGAAAGGATCATTCACAAAGCAAGAAGGCTCAGGAAAACAAAAAGATTCTAAATTCAGTGCTGTTGAAGAGTTCTGACAAATGCTGGTTTCAGGAAACAAAGGCAGACACTTTGAGGATTTCATTGCAAGATTTGGATAGGGCTGCCTGTAACCAGTGGCCCTACCGTAGAGCTGGAAGGATGTCCAGACTGGAAGAATGTCACAGGTGGTGTGGTGGGATTCCGCCATGTGATAGCAGCATACCTGAGATAATTCGGTGATAAGGTCGCAAATACAGACTTTACCCTTTGCTGAGTGTTCCTTAATGGACAGCTACCAGTGTCATTTATGGGTGCCCCTCTGCCAGGGTGCAGTGAAGAGAGCTAAGTGCAAGTTATTGCTTTCTGGCCAATAGCACATGATTCTCTTAATAAAAAGAGGGTGACCACACATGTTAATTTCCTGTCAACGTGGCCCAGCAAGGTCCAAGCTGTTCCTTCACTCTGTCCTTCTTGCTTCTCCATTCCAATGCAAAAGGCCACTATGAGCCGGGAAAAATCAAAAGATCAGTTTTTTGGAAGAAAGTTGTAAACTTGACCTCTTAGAGAGAGACAATGTTGGCTGTTCAGGTCAACAAGAGTTATATACACACCAGGTCTGCAGTAGCCTGGACTGTGTCTTTTAAGACATTTTTGGTAGCACAATTCAGCCCAGAATATTTTGAGAAAGAAGTATATTAAAAGTATTCTATCACAATGGGGAGAAAAGGGTGGGGAGATGGTATTTTAAAGCTTCAATAGCCAAATTAAACTGTGAACAGATGAGTCAATATAACAGAATGTCTCAAACACAGGTCTTAATAGAGGTAATATAGACAAAAAATTTAGTATGTGGTAAAGATCTGTGAGGAAAGGGAGATTAGTCAATAAATGATGTCAAGACCAATCATATGGAAAAAATTAAAGGTAATCCCTATACCAAAATAAATTCCACATGCATTTAACAGTTATATGCAAAAATAACATAAAAATAAAAGACAGGTAAACTTCAGATCTTGAGAGCAGGACTTTGTTGATATAAAAGCTTAGGAATAGATTAAAAAGTAAAAGATTATTGAGTTTGATGACAGAAACATTAAAACTTCTAGGTATCAGTAACACTGGAAAGATCTTTGGATAAATATCAGAAAGAATCTTATTTTTATGTGAAATTTTATTGCAAAACAATGAGAAAAGTGCTATCCTAATACAGTTAAATTGGACAAAGAACACAAGTAAATAATAAAAATACAAATATTCAATAAACAAGATATTCAAATATCAAAAACAAAATAAAAATTCATTTTGCCCATCAAATTCCTATATGACATGCACTGTTACACATTGCAGGTGTGACTTTCCACAGACAGAAACTTTATGTAATTGATTGGGGGCCTTAAAAGTGGCCATATCCTTTTGTAATTTTTCCTATTTCTACAAATGCTCTACAATCAGATAAAAGTACAAAGACTTATTTTCAGGGATGTCCACTTTGGGGATTAGTTAAACATTTTGAGAAATAAGCTATATAACCAGTAACAAGAATTGCTATCATCCAAATGCTAGAATAATATGCAGCCATTAACTTTTTAAATATTTAAGGATGTGGGAGCATGATCATGATGTCATGCTAAGTGCTAGACTTTGGATGTCAAAAGGTACATATTGAATGTAGCAAAACACTAAAAGAAAAAATCCAGACGTTTTCAGTGGGGTTAGTGAAAATTGTGTATAATTTTAATTATCTCTTTTTATGTGCTCATTTTTTCCACAATAAAATATATAAATTGATGATAGAAAACAAGTTATTGAGAATAGCCTGACCATCTCTGGCTGATCTCCCCACACAGACCCTGTTGGCAACGGGTGGGGGCAGATGTTTTTCCCAGGCGGTGGTGAAAACATGCTTAGCAGGAGACACGGCTGCGCTCTCACGAAGTGGGTCTGGTACCCTGTGAGCTTCTTGAATGTTTGTTCTGCGCTCATCCAATCCCTCAGAGCAGCCCAGTCAGGGAAGGAGAGTTTTCAAAACCCTCAAGGAGCTGTGGCCTCTCTTGCCCACAGCCATCTGTGTATCTACCTCTCCGCAGGTGCAGGTCTTGCTCCCCTACCTTTTCGTGTATTGTGGAAGATACTGTCAAATTAGGGGTGGCTTAGGGTTGGGTAGATGTTTCTGTGCCCTGTCTACTATGATTCTGTGTCTTGGCCAAAGATAGGCGCAGATAGACTCCACCAATCCCAATGCTTCCTGGCTCTGGACTCTGTCACATAAACTGGAAAAAGAACTTTAAAACATGCTCAGAAGGAAAATTGGCCTTCAGAGCTGTCCCTTTTAAAGATTTACTCTAGTGCTGTATACAGGGGTGTGCAGGAGCCCGTGCATACTACTTGTGAGAACCAATTGTGTGCATCTCTTCCCAACTCTTGTTATCACATTAGTAGCTTAAGATTGGCCATTGTAGGAGTTTTACACCACAGAAATAGCCGAACGCTACAAATCAGGGTGGCTTTTTTTTTTTCCATGGAGAAAAATCCAGCATGCCAATGGCTATGCTTAAAACAACATTTTATTGTCTCTCCCAGTTTCTGTGGGACAGGAAATTGAGAGGGGCTTGATTAAATGGTCCTGGGTCTCTTATGCGGTTATAGTCAGACAGTGTGGCTGGAGCTGGGAGAGGGGGAGCGTGAGCAGCTGGGGGTTGACTGGGAATCTCTCACTCTTTGTTGTCACGTGGCTTCTGCATGTAGGATAGCTTGGGCTTCCTCACAACATGGCAGTCAGAACAGTCAGAGTGATTCTCAGGGCTCCAGTTAGTTTTCTGTTGCCACGGCAGAGCTGAATTGCTTTATGATCTGGCTACTGAAGTCTGACAACATTACTTCCACTGCATTCTATCGGGTACACGTGAGTCAGAAGCCCATCCTGTTTTAAGGGGAGAGGAATTACACTCCACCTGTCAATGAGTGAATGGTAAGTTTCTCAAAAATCATGTAGGATGAGAAGTGTTGTTTTGGAAAATATAATCTGCCAGAGAGTTTAAAAATATACTTTGGGATTTGCCTTTCAAGGCTACTGGACATTTTTCTAGCTATTTGGTGGGTGTGGCTACCTTTCCACTGTTGGGCATATATTTGATTTGTGAGAACAGACAAAAGATATTGAAAGCCGACTCCAGCAAACAATGCAGATAACTCTGCAGGATGACAATGGATCTGGAATAGGAAATGTTACAATGGTAACAGCCAGCTGAGACCTGACCAGGGACCTGAAGACATTTCCAAGAGGATGGAGGAGCCCTTCTCAGCTACATCTTAGAAATAAATGCACAGCCTTCTAAGGGGACTACTGTGAAAGACAAGGTGTTCTGGACTACATATTACAAAAGTGCCATGTTTTGCTATGAAACCTGTCTCATTGCCTTGTAGCCACATTGTACTTTTCTTTGGTAACCATCAAAATATTTTGCATTGTATCAGGCACATGATAGAGACAAAGTAAATATCTGAGTGACTGATTGATACAGCTAAGCCAGCCCCTGGTTCAACTAGGTCCTTAGGCATTAGTTGGACTTGGCCAACTATCAAAAGAGAAGGTGACCCTTTCTCATCAAAACCACTTACAGAAATTCTAGTGTGTTTAAACTGGGGGACTCAGGGTATGAATACAAATGTACATTTCTCTTGATACACACTTTTTAGTTTATCTCTTTCTAAACTTCATAAATCTATTTCCTGCCATCCTTGTTGACAGGGCTCATAGAGGGGAGGGGTGGGAACCATGGATGATACTCCAGGGTTCTTCATGGCCTTAAGGCAGACCCAAATAAATCTTAGCTGGCTTATTTCTGCTCAAGCCACTAAGCATCCTCTTTTAGTTCTTAGACCCCACTTGACCAATTATGCACAATCATCAAATATTTACCAAGGTCCTAACCTATTATGCCACTAGCATAGAGGTGCACATAAAAGTCCTTATGCATCTGTACATTCTCATTAATTAAAGCTCAGAATTTCCCCTCAGTGTCCCCAAAACTAAAACAATCTTTTAGTAAGTCTCATGATTGTAGACTTATTGATGCTTAGATGGGATGGTGGAGACATTTCCTGCTCAACAAATACCATATCCCCTTTCCTGAGCATATTCGCCAGTCTCCTTGCAGACAGGTGGGGCTGTGTGACTAGTTCTGGCCAATGAGCTGAGAAAGAAAATGATACATGGAACCTCTAGGGTTCTCCAAGAAACTTCCAGGTTGATGCATGATTCCAGGTTGGGTTGGGATATCCAAGGGTTCTCTTCTTCCGTGGTAATCGTAGAGGTCATATGTTCCCAAGAACTTAGCCACAAGATTCAGGAATCACCATTAGTCTGGCTCTTTAACTGGCTATGTAGAGCACTAGCTCCCTTGAATATCCCGCAGCCCCTGGCCAACCCATACTGGGTTACATTAAGACACTAAAGTTTTACGGGTAAGTAGTTCTTGCAGTATAGCCTCAGCTAGCCTGACTAATACACATGGTCCACAACTAAAGAGCAGGAGCAGGAGTTGGCAAGGGTCTCATGAGAGGCTAGCTGAGTGGTCCTATCTACAAAGCACACCACTCAGCTGGTCCAGGTGTGAGAAGCTGCTTGGCTAGTGGGAAAAATTCCACCTAACTTTTGTTTTAGGAAAACTTAAAATGAGACTCTCAATGGCCAATAAAGGACATTTCCTTTGGACACAATAAATATTTGATATGATTGTTAGTATGGGATATATTTGTGAGTTCAGGATTATGATCATGTGTAGAGAGTCTAAAAGCCAATATCTGATGAGCTAGGTGAACATTTGGCATTCTGAGAATATGTAAACATCACTTGTGTGAGTGTGTGTGTGTGCGTCCACATATTTATAAAGTTCAGATGAGTTGAGAATATAATAAATGGGAGTTTTTAATCTGCGCATTTTGTAGCTGGCAACCCAATGGCTCTATACTAGAAGCTGATATCAAATAATAGAAGATTTTCATAAACTAAGTCAGAGGCCAGAAAATCAGTCCCCAAAGGAAGGTCAATTATATACGAAAATATTAGGCAGGGAAATGTAGTTGTTAAAAGTGCATTTTGGCCAGGTGCGGTGGCTCATGCCTATAATCCCAGCACTTTGGGAGGCCAAGGTGAGCAGATCACTTGAGGTCAGGAGTTCGAGACCAGCCTGGCCAACATGGTGAAACTCCGTCTCTACTAAAAAATACAAAAATTAGCTAGGCTTGGTGGTTTATGCCTGTCATCCCAGCTACTTGGGAGGCTGAGACATGAGAATTCCTTGAACCCAGGAGGCAGAGATTGCAGTGAGCCAGGATCATGCCACTGCACTTCAGCCTGGGTGATGGAATGAGACTCTGTTAAAAAAAAAAAAAAAGTGTATTCTTGAACTCTGCCTGAGTTAGAATCTTGGTTGCACCCCTCTTCAGATGTATGACCTTGAGTTAGTTATATAATCTCTATGTGCCTCAGTTTCCTCATTTGAAAAATATTGATGTCATATTATTGTTATGGCAATTAAAATCAGTAACTCTGCATTAGGAGTATGTTTGGCTGTTGTAATAGCATACCTCAAATAACAATGTATCTGAGTCACCATGGGCTTCTATAACAAAATATCATAGACTGGGTGGTTTAAACAACCGATATTTATTTCTCACAGTTCTGGAGGCTGGGAAGTACAAGATCAAGTTCCCAGCAGATTTAGTTCCTGGTAAGGACCCTCCTCCTGGCTTGCAGACTTCTCACATGGTGGAAAGAGAGTACTCTAATTTTTCTTCCTCTTCTTATGAGGCCAGTAATCCCATGATGGGGTCTCCACTCTATGACTTTATCCAAACCTAATGACCTTCCAAAAGCTCACCTCCAAATACCATCATGTTGGGGTTTAGGGTTTTAACATATGAATTTTGGGAGACATAATCATTCAGTCTATAATACGGTGGCTTAGAAAAAGAAAGATTTATTTCTCTTACCCCCAAAGAAAGACCAAAGCTAGGCAATGGTGTGTAGTCCATGGTGTCAGAGACCCAGACTCCTTCTAAGTTGTTGCTGCTCCACCATCTTCAACAAGTCGCTTCCACTTAATGATCTAAGATGGCAACTGGAGTTCCAGCCATCAGATCTTCACTCCAGCTAGCATGAAGGAATAAGAGAGAAATACAAGGCAAAGGGCTCATTCTGTACATCTCATTGACTGGAACTTGGTCCCATGGCTGCCCCTAAATGAGAGAGGCTTGTAGGCTTGTAAATGTGGTCTCTATACTGGGAAGCCACATGCCTAGCTTAAAACCATGGTTCTTTAATTAAAAAAAAAAGCAGGAAAGCAGGTATCAGAGTATATAATTTGTAGTCTGCTTGAAACAGTGCCTGGTACTCAGTGAGCAGACAATGAACATCAACTATTAACTCTTATCAGAAGTCTGCCATATTGGATGGAGCTAGTCATGCTTCGAGCACGTCATAGGCCTCATCACTGTGCTCAGAGTACTTTTTTGGCTGAGTTTCATGCTCAGGATGAGTAAACAGACTGCCCTTCTGCTTTAACAGAGTAGCTACAACAATTAAAACATAAAAAGAGCTAAAGCTGGCATAGGAATAGTTAGACTGAATCTTAGGTTTCCCTGGGAGAGAACATAACTGCACCTGAATGATGCCAAGGGCATTGGTGCACTGTGGCAGCAAGGGGAGCCCTGGGGGGGCAGTTGGTCCAGGGGACATGCTCCTCCAGCAAGTGGGAGGGTTTCAGACAGATGTGGCCATGTGCAATGCCAATGAGAACAGCTCTGATTCTTCTTAAGGACATATAAGGTGACATGTCAATGGTAGCTTCTCTTCCTAATCTTATGGGTGAGGGTGGAGGGAAGAAGAGGAAATAGAAGACAAATGAGATTTGGAGAAAGCCTTGGATCTGGGAAAAACTGCCACTCCTTAACCTTGTCCCCAAAGCCTTTGGTTGCCAAGACTGCAGGGGAGCCACTGGCCCCACCCTAGGTTTGCGCAACAAACGAGGGAATGGCTCGTGGTGTTCTAACCTCTTCCATCTCTGACTCTCTGGTTATCTTCCCGGAAGCAGAGGCAGGAGAGGCCATCTTTGCCCCAGCCTAGTCAGCTATCTCTTAGAGGCTTCGCCCTACGAATGTTTTATTTTTATTTATTTTTTGAGACAGAGTTTCACTCTTGTCGCCCAGGCTGGAATGCAGTGGCACGATCTCGGCTCACTGCAACCTCCACTTCCCGGGTTCAAGTGATTCTCCTGTCTCAGCCTCCCAAGTAGCTGGGATTACAGGTGCCTGCCACCATGCCGAGCTAATTTTTGCATTTTTACTAGAGACAGGGTTTCACTGTGTTGGCCAGGCTAGTCTTGAACTCCTTACCTCAGGTGATTCACCCGCCTCAGCCTCCCAAAGTGCTGGGATTACAGGCCTGAGCCACCGTGCCCAGCCCTATGAATGTTTTGGATCCTGTGTTTCTAAACCAGTGGTTCTCAAAGTATGGCTCTGTTACCTCTAGGGTTCTCCAAGAAACTTTCAGAGGGTTTACTAGGTCAAAACTATTTTCATATTATTACTAAGATGTTATTTGTCTTTTTCACCCTCATTCCCTCATTAAGTGCACGGCAGAGTTCCAGCTCCAGTGGCTGTGTGTATGTAACGTCACAATAGAGTGAACATCCACCTGTCTTCTCTTAACCCAGACTTTAAGGAAATTTGCAAATATATAAATCAATCCCACTCTTCTCAGCTGATATTTTTGTTTTGAAAAATATAGTTGTCTTCCACCAAAATGCATTATTTATGTTAACATGTAACAGGTTTATTATGTTATCTTAAATAAATTAACATTTTATTTTTTAGACCCTCACCCAACGATCTATCAAGTAAATTTTTTTTTTTTTTTTTTTGAGATGGAGTTTTGCTCTTGTTGCCCAGGCTGGAATGCAATGGCGCCATCTCGGCTCACTGCAACCTCCATCTCCTGGGTTCAAGTGATTCTCCTGCCTCAGCCTCCCAAGTAGCTGGGATTACAGGCATGTGCCACCACTCCTGGCAAATTTTGTATTTTTAGTAGAGATGGGGTTTCTCCATGTTGGTGAGGCCGGTCTCGAACTCTTGACCTCAGGTGATCCGCCTGCCTTGGCCTCCCAAAGTACTGGGATTACAGGCGTGAGTCACCGTGCTCGACCTCAAGTAAATATTTTAAATGTTCGTAGTTTTAATTTCTAAATATGGCAAATAGCAATAAACAGAATCCCTATTTTAAAAAAGCTCTTTTGGGTTCTCTGCGATCTTCAGGATTCAAAAGGGGCTCTGAGACCAGTTTCAGAATCACTATTCTAAGCAAAATAACTTTTGTACACATTGGTGTGCAGGTACACATTACTGTGCATGCACACATATGTACACTTAAAAGTATATTGTGACCAAATATCTTCTCATACCTCCAGACCAAGGAGTAGCAAACTTTTTCTGTAAAGGACCAGAGAGTAAATGTTTCAGGTTTTTTCGGGCTGTCTGGTCTCTGCAGGGACCACTCAGCCCTACTGTAGTATCACCAAATCAGACACAGATGATGGCTAATAAGTGGGTGTGGCCACGTTCCAATAAAATTATTTATGAACACTGAAATTTGAACTTTGTATAACTTTCACTTTGCATAATTTCACAAAATGTTATTCTTCTGCAAATCTTCTTCTTCTTCCACATAAATACATTTATAAATCAGATAACATCCTTGTTTTCTACTTTTCAACATGGGAAATGTGATTATCCATGCCACGTCACTGCTTTTCTCAATGCTATCAATGGCCTTTAGATTAAGTGGGTGGTGAAGGTCAAGGGAGTCATCAGAAGTTTGCTTCTCTGGGAGGGGACATGTGAGCTGGATGCTTATGCCTCAGAGATGTCTATGAGGAATCCAGCCAAAGGCAGGGCTAATGAAAGAAGAAACCGAGAAATTCATTATGCTGAACAGGGATCCAAAGTGTATAACAACCTCTAACATTTATTTTCCCACTCATTCAACACACAGTGTATTTATGTGCTTACTATGTACCAGGCATTAAGAGTTAAAAGATAAAATTTGAATTCTATTTGCCAAAGAGACTTTCTGGAAAGCTTTTGGGAAAGGATGTCCACGAATAGAGGAGGTCTGTAATCCATGGGCAAGACCTCTGCAGTCTGAAAGATTCATGCACCTAAGACACATACAGTATTCTCATCATCTGTGGTGGTTATGTTCAATACAGGCATTCTGAACACCGAATTAGCACATCCTGACCCACTGCTCCCAGGGGAAACACAAGGTTTGGTTCCTGTGAGCCTCTGATTATAGTATTTTTGTCAACAGATCATTGCATAACCATGTTTTATGTGTGTTTCTGTTTAAAGACCCCTTATTTAATGTATACTGTTGACTCACTGATATTGAACTCAGTGCCCATGGCACTATGACTTATGCATGAACAAGCTTATCTAACACATAAACTCTCTCTATAAGGCAGGAAAGACCCTTCTTGCCCTTAGGAACACCAGACGGCACTTCAGCACTGTGCCTAGGGGCCTTTTTAAACAGTGAAATCATCAAGAAAAAAGCACAAAAATGAGAAAAATGTTGCACTAAACAGAGCATGAAAGGACACTTGTTCATAGTGTGAGAGCTGAACGTGCACATATGTGTTCATCACTCTGCACTTGTCTGTAAATGACCGTGAACATGCTGCAAGTCTCGATTTGGGGGTTACAAATTAATTTTATCAAGTAGAAGAATTTGCCAACATAGAATTTATGAACAATGAGGATCAATTATATGTATTTTTGGTGTCAGAGAAGAGCTCAGGATGGAACTTCGTACACTTGTTTGGGAGGGGAGCTGGGTTGTGTGCACCTAAAATCTTTGATGCTGGGAGTTCAATTTTGGAAACTTATGTGGAGAAAATTAGCAGGCAAATGAGTGAATGATTGTGTGCAAGGATGTTCATTTATAATTTAATGAAACACTATGCAATCATGAAAATGCATTGATGAATATTTATTAATATGAAAAATTTATGAAATGTAAAATGAAAATACAGTCAAACAATACACACATCATAGTCCCATTTTTGTGATTAATATATTTTATTTATGATGTCTAAAACAGATATATTTAGTTTATAATCCAGATATATTCAATTTCTGAGTAGAAAAAATTCTGAAATTATATATATTACTAAGGTACCATGTCTGGGAGTTGGGATTATAGAAGAATTTAGTTTTGTTCTTTGTACTTTTCCATGTTTTCTAAATTTGTTTACAGTGAAAGAACTGCCTCTATAATTAGAAATGTATTGTTTCACAATGAAGATTTTTAAGGTTCTTACTCTCTGCCAGGCACAGGGCTAAGTTCCTTAACTCTTGAATTTTTATTAAAATTCTATGAAACAATCATTTATATTTCACTATTTATAATAAAAATAGAAAAAAACCCTCAAGATTCCCTAGCCTCATTCCTCAGATTTGGAAGGCCCTGGAAGGCTAGCTCCCCCCGACACATCTTGCTGCCATTCTGGGAACCGGAATCAGAGGTGGAGACTCTGGCCCAAGTCCCCACTGCTCAGAAAAGTGCTGAGGTCTGAGTCTTTCCAGCCAGGGCAGAATTCCTGGGGCTTGGCCACAGGGACAGGACTAACAGATTCAGGCAGGAATTTTGTCTGTCTCCTTCTCTGTTTTTAAAAGAAATAGCCCCCGCCTAAACTGGGTTGAGCCTTGTATTATCTGGTTTTCTTCAAAGCCTGAGCATAGACGAGCTGCCGCTATCCAGTTATGTGGGACTGTCTGGGGAACGGGGTTTTGGGGAGAGAAGGTACTCTGCCCAGAAACGACTCAATTGTCAGCAGGGTCCATTACTGCGTGAAGATGAGCTTAACAGATGTCAGCCCATCGGCGTGAGAGTTTCTGCTTGTAATTTATCCTTTGGAGCATTGCTCTATCCCCAACTTGTATTTTTCTAACAGTCAACAAATCAAAAAATGACCAAAGGTGATAATGGGGACCGAGTTTGGGCTCCCACCCTTTCCACATGGCACCTTCCCTAGTACCAGTCTCTCTAGTGTGATATTTGATGAATCTCGGACTTTCCAGCTTTTTCGTTTTACTCCATTACTTAAAAACTGCAGAGTCTATTAGATTGGAGGCCAGAGGACTTGGATGCAGGTGCCAGTCTGCCACATCTGCCTACGTGACCTTGACTAAGTCACTCATCCTTTCTGGCGGTTGGGTTACCCATTTGGAAAATCGGTTTGAAAAATTAGGTCACGTTTTGATTTGTCGACTTAAAAAAATGCAGGTTGGGCATACAGCAATGAGGTCCCATCCTGGAGATTGGATCATACTCCTGCCTGCGGAGGCATGTGTCTGTCATGGCAAAACCCAGTGTCTGGATTTTGTGATGTCGAAGCACAATCAGAGGACAAAATGGGCTACTCAATTTCAGCATCAATGAGCTCAGCTGGGAGGCATTGCTGTGGGCAGGAGCAGGGGGACCTTCCAAAAATCACACCACATAAGGGGTCTCCTGACCTACACAAAACGAGGCATTACCCCCTGGGGCCGGTTGATTGGAGCTCCTGGGATCACGTGGCAGAATTAGCCATGGTTTATGGTTCTTTTCAAGCAGCCAAATTCTCTAGGAGTGGTGTAAATGTCAGTTTCATGAAAATCCATTCTAAAAGCCCCGATCAACTTTTCAATCACCTGCTCCCCCTTTTCTGCCCAGTTCTTCTGAGAGCCCGAGGCGATTCTGAGATCAGAGAGCATAATTACAAATGAACCAGGGCTCTGGGGATGGCTTACAGCTTAATTAGCTCCCATCCCTGCACTGTCTCCGTTGCTCGCCTCACGCTCTGTTCAGCGCTCAGCTCGGTCCTGACTGCCAAAGAATTCAGAGCAGGAGCCTCTTGGCTTGTTAATATGCTCTCCTCGGTTCCTCCTGACACTCACATCTAGGCTGCAGTTAGGCCCAGTTGAGGCGACAGAGAGTCCTGAGCGGCTCTCGCTGCCTCTGTATGTGCATCCGGAGCTGGCTGGGGGTTGGTGCTTGTCTGGACCGGCCCGGAGGTGAGGTACACCATGGAATGTGGAGTGGCGGCGGCTGCAGCCACTTGCACCTGCTCTGCCCAGCCCAGGTCAGGAGGCTGCGGGCTGCAGGTGTGTTTCCAGGGGCGTCTGACAGGGCAGGGACTGGGCATTGAAGGCACCTGGAGTTAAAGGGCGCTGTCTGATACCAGCTGGGGGAGAGAGGGGATTGGGAGAGGTAAGGGCTGGGATGGCTCCTGGGCAGAAGTCACCCTGGGCAGCAGGAGCTTCCCTCTAAGCGCAGCCACGGCCCTAGAAAGAGCTTTGGGCTTGTGCAACATTAAAAGGAAGAAACTACAATTGTTCCTTGAGGGTTCCTCTCAAGGAAAAGCGCAAACCCGTAAGCTGATTTCTCGGTCCTTATGACTCCCTGGTGGCTTAAGGCTTGGGCTGTCAATGAGTTTCCAGCTTGCAGTGTGTGACTCTACCCTAGAGGAAACTCTCTCTCTCTCTCCTGGACAGGAGGAAGCTTAAAGGAAGAATCTTGAGGGCAAAAAGAAAGGTCATTAGCTGGGCAATAACATCTGTCCAAGAAGACAAAGGGAGGAAATAGGGCCGCCCTCACACCACCTGGCTGCCAGGGGGGTCTGCCTAGGTTTATCAAACCCAAGACCCTACAGAAGGGTTTAAGCCTTCCTCAGAGACAGGAAGTGAAAAAACAAAACTGCAATAATGTTAAAGTGAATGTCTCCAAAACAGTATTACCTCTGAAAGTCGAGGTCACTCTACTTCAATCATTACATAAAACTGTGTTCTAATGTTAGCCAGGGACATATTTTAATCTGTTTCATATAATAGGGAGTCGTTCCCCCAAAAGCAAGTGCCTGAGGCCTGTAAACCTCTTAACATAGACCTACCCCTCCCAAAAGAAACCTGCAAAGAGATGGAAGGAACATGAATCTGTGCAGTCACAAAAGCACCAAGGCCCCTCAGGGACCACAGCCCCAGTCCGGGGCCAGCCACATGGCTCCAGGAAAAAACTTCTCTGTCAAAGAGATCCTCAGCACTCCCACCCTCAAAACTGCACTCACCTGCTAGGTTCATGGTCAGAACCTGGCGAGGAAGCCATGTGGTCCATGCACAGAGAGGCTGGTGCCGCAGATTTTGGCTTTCCTTCTTTGGGAAGGATGATTAAGTGGGAGCATTCAAGGGACAGAATGAGAACTCCATCTATCTCCTCCTATCCTGGATCAAGAATTCTCTGTTCTGCTTGCTCTCCTTTACTGAGAAGTGCCCTGTCTGCTTCCCTGGGCTCTGAACCATGCTGCATTTTGGTTATATTGTTAGGAAACCATGGCTTCTGTGCACATGGTGAAGCGAGAGGGACAAGACGCTTTCCACATTTGTATCTTAAACAGCCATTGAGTGAATGCCTACCATGTGCCTGGCAGGTGCTATTTTTGAGGTGCTCAGAGGCTGGCAGGGAGATAATTTTGGCAGTACAAAATTCCCCAGAGCAGGGGAAGGCACTGAGTGTGGAGAGGCCTGGAGAATGAAGGATTAACTCTAGCTGAAGTTAGGGAGGCCTCACAGAGCAGGCCACCACCGAGCCATGTCTCCAATGATGGCAAGGGTGTCCCTGGGGCCAGGCCTGAAAGATGATGCGGACTTAGTGGGGAGGGACTGAGATGCTGGGCAGGACCCAGGCTGGAGAAGTGGATTATAATTCAAGGGAGAGACCCTCCATGCTGCCCTGAGCAATTGGGCGAGCACCTCCCAGTCTATGGGAGCTACTGAAGAAGCCCAGCTAGGAGACATTTGTTTGTTTCTAGGCTGCAGAGTAGAAAATGGAAGGGACAGGAAGGAAAACAGAGGCCTCATCCACTGACTGCTTTTTAGCAACATCATTGCTATGCATCAGTCACAGCCATGATGGGGTCACACCGCTGTTTCACCCTTCCAATGTACCCCTGGCTTTCTTTATAGCTTTTCTATCTAAAAACCAGCAGTGTTTTCATGAAGGCCAGAGATGGGTTTGGATCTAGGTCCAGGGCCAGTTGGAAACCCCAGGCCTTGCTCCTCACAGTGTGGCCTGGGGGCGGCAACATCATCAGCATCACTGGGAGCTTGTGAGAAATGCAGAGTCTCAGGCCCCACCCAGACCCACTGCATCGATTTCCCCAGCTCTCCAGAGCCATGTGTGACTTCCTGAGGATTCCTGGACCAAAAGTGGCCACTCCCTGGAGCAATGTGACCTGAAGGATGGACCCTTCCATTCCCAGGCTCAGGCCACAGAGGACAGGGCAGGAGCAAAACCAGAAATTCCCTCCAGGTTCTAAGCAAGGCGTCAGCTTCAGTTTTTTGTATTCTAGGTGGGAGGCCAGCCAGAAAGGGCTCAGTCAGTCTCAGGCACACGGGCATCAGACACACTATGAAGAAGCAAAACAACCCAGGAATGTAGGTGAGCTCATGCCGCCAAGCAGCAGTAATTCATGCTGCAACAAGTTACATGTGTTTCATAGAGGAGGAGGCCTGTACAGGTGGAGTCACGCACCCGTACCTGTCAGCACTTACATTATCCATGATTATCTGGATTTTCTTTCCATTTGGCCCCAGAGAAGGAGCTGCCACACAAAGAGTTCAGCAGAACGAAGTCACTGGCCTTACTCCTGGATAGAGCAGTATCCACAGATGTAAAGAATAACCAGTCTAATAGTGTGTTTGTGTGTGTGTGTGTGTGTGTGTGTGTGTGTAGGAGACATGCGGGTCAGACCTCACGGCTGCTGAGATATGATGTACCCTAAAGGGAACTTGCAGAGAAGCTCTCTACCTTGCCGCTCTGCGGGTCACAGAGTAAGAACAACTTTCTCATCATGTTTAGGGCCTTGAGCATTTGAAAATAATAAAAAGGAATAGTTTGAATTAAAATTTATGGTTGAGTCTGCCTGTCTGGGAGGAGCTGGCTTAGTGGGCAAGGCTGACGCCAGCCAGGCTGCAGGGGCTGGAAGAAATTGGACACCAGCAAGGCTGTGAGGAGGGACGACTCTCCCATAGACCTGCGTGGTGGGCCCTCTTGGCCAGCCGCTCCCAGCTCTGGTTGCACATTGGATGCTCCTAAGAGAGCGTTTAAAAAATGCTGATGACTGGGCCACACCATAGACACAGTAAATCTGAACCACTGGGGTTGAGGCCCAGTGACTGAATGATTTTTAAAGCTCTCCTGGTGATTTTAATGTGATGTCAGGGTGAAGAATCATTGGCTGAGGCCAAAGGCTCCAGGCTGGAGGAGAGCGGATCGGCCCTTTGTTTCCGCTCCTAGGTGGGTCTTGCCCTCTACCAGGCAGGCATACAGGCCTCAGTGGGTGCATAAGGGGTGATTTCTAGCATTCAACTCCTTGGGAATTTTACCAAACTGTGGATAGGGACAGTGAGTGTGACAAATCTGTCTGCAGGGCTGTGGAGTCAATTCTGCAGCAGCTTCCCCTGGCTCTGCTAGCCTCTGAACACTCGCTATGGACACTTACAATCTCCACCAAGATGCGCTTTTCATTTTTCAGAGAACGTGTACGCCAATGATCTTATTTTATCTTGTGTATTAGTTTTCTATTGTTGATGTAACAAGTTACTGCAAAAGTCATGGCTTGAGACAACAGACTTATTGCCTTATAGTTCTGGGGCACTAAAATCAAGGTGTCGGCAGGTTGCATTCCTCCTGGAGCCTCTTGGGGAGAATTGGGTTCCTTCACTTGTCTGTCTTCTAGAGGCTGTTGTGTTCCTCTGCTGGTGATCGCCTTCCTCAAATCACTCTGACCTCTACACTGTCTCACATCTCCTTCTCTCACCCTCTTGTCTCTGTCTTCCAAGGACCTTTGTGTTTACATCATGCCCACCAGGATAATCTTCCCATCTGAGGATCCTTCCCTTAGTCATATCTGCAAAGTCCCTTTTGCTATGGAAGGTCACATTCACATGTTTTGGGGATTAGGATATAGACATCTTTGGGGGAGTCATGACTTCATCTCCATGCCCTGACAACAGCCACGTGAGTCAGCCGTGTGTTATTATATCCATTTGGCAGATGACAAAACTGACATGTAGCCAGAGATGTAGGTTTTAGAGAGCAAAGGTGAAACTATATTCTTGTTATCCTCCACCTAGTTGTTGCCCTGCCCTCCTGTTATTTCCACACACTTTTGTTGGACAGGTTCATGGGCACCCAGTTACTGATACAAAATTACTGCCATCAGGTTGGGTGTGCATCGCCATAGGCCCAGGAAGCCAGTTTCTCTCTCTGGGTTGGTGCCCATGGTTCTGGACAACTCTGATCTCCTCGACTAGGTCTATGCACCTTTACACACAAATGATTACCACACACCTCTCCTCCGTGGCATTTGTCAGGATTCTACCATTTTTTTTTTTTTTTTATACTTGAGGTTTTAGGGTACATGTGCACAATGTGCAGGTTTGTTACATATGTATCCATGTGCCATGTTGGTTTGCTGCACCCATTAACTCGTCATTTAGCATTAGGTATATCTCCTAATGCTGTCCCTCCCCCCTCCCCCCACCCTACCATTGTTTATGTACCTCTAGCCTTTCCCTTTCAACAGTAAACTCCATGAGGACAGAATACATACTTGCTTTTGCACTCCAGCACCTTGTAGAGAGCATGTGAATGTTTAATTAAAATGTGTTAAACGAATGAATGTTTGCCAGCAGTCGAAGCCTTACAGATGACAAGCAACAATTCCTTTGCCTTGTCGAAGCTGTGGCTGATTGCTTTAGCGTTCCCATCTACTCACTTCCCTGTAGGAAGATTACAGGTCCCATTCATTGGCCTGTGACTGCAGGGGCTGCTTCCTGCCCCACTGCCAGGCTTGGCCATGTGACTTGCTTTGGCCAATGGAATGTGAATGTGAATATAACAGAAGTCATGTCTGCGCAGCTCTTAGAGCAGTTCCATGGCTTTGCTCTGCCTCTTGTGCTTTTCCCTTTCCCAAGGGAATACAATATCCAAACTATAAGATACTTTTCCGGCATGTATCCCAGAATGAGAAGACATTAAGGAGTGGAGCCACCATGTTCACCTTGCAGCTCCCAATATGCATGAGATTGAAGCTGTTGTTGCTGTAAGCCAATAAGATTTGGAGGTTTTCGTTATTGCAGCATAACTTAGCAAATTCTGACAAATATGGAAGTCATTACTGGATAGCTCAGGGCATATCCAGCTTTCCTTCCTCCCCAGTGGTGACCCAGGTTACAGCCCTGGCTCTACCATTTGCAACCTGTGTGATTTTGAGAAAGTCACATCACATCTTTGGCTTCAGATTTTTATACCAATAGATAACAGCTTCTTCTGGCTTCAGAATCAGCGATTCTGGAGATCTAGGCTATTATTCGACCCTTGACTTCTGTCCTTAATGAATTATCTGCAGATGGTATATGGTGCCAGGGAAGTTGCCCCAGATTTTTAGTATGACAGTTATGTATTCTTGGGCAAACTTTTTTGTCTCTCTTTTTGTTTCTAAAAGTCTTCTTATTTGTAAAGGGACAGTTATCACACAATGTCGAGGTATGTCACCTATCTCACAACATGTACTCAATTAATTTAGGTGTCCTCCCCTTTCCCTTAGCTACTTGATCAGATTACATCTTTTCAAGTGTACTTTTTTAGCATCTTGTATGCCCTAAACTTGGGTGCTTTGAGGGAGGGCGTGAAAATCCCTGGAAAAAAAAAATGCACAGAAATGTACACAGATGTTCATAGCAGCGTTACTTCTAATAGCCCCAAAGTAAAAACAACAGAAAGGAATATTATTTAGCCATAAAAAGTAATAAAGTACTGATTTATGCCACAACATAGATGAACCTTGAAAAGATTATGCTAGAGGAAAGAAGACAGTCACAGGTGGCCAAACACTATATGATCCTGTTTACATTAAATACCCAAAATAGGTAAGCCCAGGGGGATAGAAAATAGCTCTGTGGTTATCTAATTTACTGGGAGGCAGCAGAGTACATAGGCATTGAGTGGGAGCGGGAGGGTTGGTGGCTAATGAGTCTGAGGTTTCTTTCTGAGGTGATGAAACTGTTTTGTGGTTAAATAGTGGTGATGATTGCACAACTTTGTAAATATACTAAAAACCACTGAATTGTACACTTTGCTTTTTTTAAAATCATATACTTTAAAAGTATGGAATGTGTGGTGTGTGAATCATATCTTAATATTGAAAAAAACCCAACAACCTCAGAGGGACGCAGAGGGATGAGTCCCAGGGGCCGCTGGCTGAGGTGGAAGAGCATTGCCACGCCAGCCCTTCTTCTCAGCCTTGTCGGTGTTATCTTGCTTTGTTCTCCTCCTAAATCTCTCTTCTCTTCTGTTGATGCTGCATGCTCCAGCAAGGGGAAAGGTCTCTTGTTGCTTTGCTCAAAGGAAATGGTTAGGAGTTTTCAAAGATCATTTTATTAAAAATTTTAAAAGAGGCCGGGTGTGATGGCTCACACCTGTAATCCTAGCACTTTGGGAAGCCAAGGCGGGTGGATCACCTGAGGTCAGGGTTTCAAGACCAGCCTGGCCAACACGGCAAAACCTCATCTCTACTAAAAATACAAAAATTAGCCGGGCCTGGTGGTGCATGCCTATAATCCCAGCTACTTGGGAGGCTGAGGCAGGAGAATCACTTGAACCCAGGAGGTGGAGTTTGCAGTGAGCCAAGATCACACCACCCACTGCATTCCAGCCTGGACAACAGAGCGAGCCCCTATCTCAAAAAAAAAAAAAAAAATTAGAGACGTAGGGAATAAAAATATAAACACATAAAAAGATGGAAGGGTTCTGGAGATCATATTCTGTACACTGAAGTAGCCACAAGCACAGGCCAACTCTGGTTCTTGTGTCCTTCCCACCCCCTCAGCCCTGTCTAGGGGAACTGGCCCTGGAGTCCCACGTGGAAGCTCTGGACAATTTCCTCCATTCTCCCTTCCCTTTCATGCTGGGCCTGAGCCCTCGCTGGTCATGGTGTAGTGTGAATGGATGGCAATGGGTTGGTGGTCCTCTCCATATAGAACGCCATTTTCTTCCTCCGCAGACCCAGGGACCAAGGCACTGGTGAGTAGGGGAGGGGGGCATTTATGAAGACTCTCAGTTCTTCCTTCCATTCCCCATTCTTCTCCCTACAAGAGAAGGAAGGGTCATTTCCTTATAGTGCTCCACCGACACTTGTCAATGGACCCACTACAAAGCACCCAGAAAATCATAACTTCTTCTTGCTTCACAGAATACTCTCAGCCCCTCTCTCCCATCTTCAATCTATAGTTTCAAAGATCACCAACTCAATTGTTAGAGTATCCTAGCGAAATAGAAATAATTACTCTCCTCTATTTTTCGCTTGGATGATTTTAGATTTTAAGATCAAATAATCTTTGCATGTGTTTTGGATTGGTTGGAGTCCTATTGGCCACTATTACATGACCAACTTGAGCTGATAGGACAACTCCCCCACATACAAGAGAGTGGATGGGTAGCACCTTGGGGCCCCTCCAGGGACTGTCATCACCAGTGGGGTGGGGGAGTGTCTGCTTTTCCTCACCAGTCCCCACTTACCTGCGAGGGTTTGGCTGGCGTTATCCAGAGAGACTTTGGGATAAGGGAACATGATTTGTCTACTTCTTCAGAGCCCTAGAAGCTTATTTACAAAGCCCTCCAGGTCCTGGGTTGAAAGGGCTTGCAGAAAGACGTAAGATGTTCTCAAAACAATCCAAGACCCAGTCAATATTTATAACCCAGGGCTTTAGCTCAGGTGGCTTCATGAGACTATTTGAGCTCCACTTAACTACTGTACATTGATCATCTGTGGGAGCCCTTTTGCCTGCTGGCTCCTTTATCTTTATTATACTGTGCAGTTGGGAATACACTTGACTCTCAAAGGCTCAACTTGTACCTTTCAAAGGAAAAATTTCCACCTTATTTTTAAGCCCTATCTTGTTCCCCTGCAGTCTGAATAAACATTACTCAATAGCTGGAGTTACTTAAGCATCAATCATTTCCATTTCAAGGAGAAGGTAAAGGGAACAAAGATGTAACAGCACAAAAAGATTGAAATTTAACCTCCACCGCTGGGTGCTTTCCAAGCTTGTTCAGATTAGTTCGTCAAAAAAAAGCTCCAGAGAACTGATGTTACCTCAAGTTCACTGAAATTCTCTTTCTCTCAAGGATTACACTTGACTATGAAGCAAGTCATCCTGGAAACCCCAGGCAGGCGATGAACTCGGCTAGTGAGCCATTTGCTTTCTCTGAGTGGTTTCCACAAACCTTTTACATTCCTCTTATCTTCAATGCACCTTCCCTCAAACAGGTCTCTTGCCTGGTCTCCTCCATACCTCTGTCTAATACAACTCACAGTTCGTGGCCTTCCATTCTCTCTCTCTCTCGATTCTTCCTTTCCCTCCATCCTCCTTTGAAAAATAAAATCATCCTGTATAGAAAAATTGGCCTCCAAAATCTCTACTTTCTCCAGTCTCATTGACTTTCCAGATGCCATTTTTGGCTCTGAGATGCAGAAGTCCTCTGCGGAGTGGCAACAGTGTGTGCCTGGGTGTGGTCTCAGACCACCTGTTCTCAACTCCCCTGGGGACCTTGGTAAGCAGCTAAATTCCTCGAACCCTATCCGTTTCTACTGAATTAGACTCTGGAAGTAAGCCAGGAAATCTGCATATTAAGCAAGCTCCCCAGGTGATTTTTGGCCCAAGGAAGTTGGGGATCTGCTGTACTGAGGGAGGATATTGGCTTCGGAGTCAGAGAAACCCTTTCTGGGTTCTGTGCTTCACTCTTTGCTAGTGGCATGATTTTTAAAAACAGCTTTATTAAGACAGAATACACATACCATGAAATTCACTCATGCACAAATCAGTGGTTTCTGGTACATTCACAGAGGTGTGCAACCATCACTACAATCTATTGTAGAACAATTCTATCACTCCAAAAAGAAACCCTGTGTCTATTAGCAGTCACTCCCCATTTACCCTTAGGCTCCCAGCCCTAAGCAACCATTAATCTTATTTCTGTCTCTATGGATTTGCCTATCCCAGACATTTCATATCAGTGGAATCCTACAAAATATGGTTATTTGTATCTGGCTTCTTCCATTTAGCATAATGTTTTCAAAGTTCATTCGTGTTGTACCATGAATCAGTACTTATTCCTTTTTATGGCTGAGTAATATTCTACTGCATGGATATGCCAGCTTCCATTTATCCATTCATCTACTGATGGGCATTTGAGCTGTTTCCAGTTTGGGGCTATTGGAAATAAGGTTGCTATGAACACTTGTGTACAAGCTTTTGGTATGGAGGCATGCTTTCATTTCCTTTGTGTGAGCTAGGCATGGAATTGCTAGGTCATATGGTAACTTTATATATAACATTTTGAGGAACTGCCAGGTTGTTTTCTGAAGTGACTGCACAATTTTACATTGTTACCAGCAGTCTATAAAGGCTGCAGTATCTCCACATCATTGCCAACACATTTATTTTCTATCTTTTTTTAAATTATAGCCACCCTACTGAGTGCAAAGAGGCATTTCACTGTGACTTTGATTTTCATTTCCCTAATAAATAATAATGTTGAGCATCTCCTATAATGATTGGCCTTTTGTATATCTTCTTTGGAGTACCTAATTTAGGAAGGCATTTAACTCCTCTGAGCTTCAGTTTCCTTGCCTATAAATTGGAGTAACTGACAAGGTGATTAAACTAAATGAGGCAATGAAGTTGGAGTACCTGACACATAGTAGGCACTTAATGAAGGTTAACCTTCCACACCATTGATATTTGAAACATGTCAACCTAGACAGGCTGGAACCATGATAACCAGAATTCCCTTTCCTGTAAGGCTCTGGGTTAGGATTGGCCAGGGGAGACATTAATGGGAACTCTGGAAGACACAGGTGACTCAGTAGCCACTTCATGCACTGAAGGTTGGCACAGTGCACCATGGGAGCTCGTGCATGCTGCTGCTGCTCTGCTGTCTCACTTTGTTGCCATGAGGCAGCAGGTGCCCCTGCAGCTCTGTCAGCTCCCACTGGATCTGGTCCTCCAACTTCTGTAAGTCCTGGGCCAGGTGTCTGTGCACTTCCATGGCAAAGGGAACAGTTTCTTCAGCAGATCATCTGTGTTATTAAAGGTACATGGGAGACAAGCTTTGGTTCCAGTTAGTCCTCATGGATTCCAGCTTATCCATGCTCCCTTCTATTCACATCCAACTTTTTTTTCCCTCTCTGCTGGGTCTAGCTGACCTATAACGACTTCAGGCTTAACACCAGAGGCAACCACCTTGCATAGATTTTTCCACCAGCTTTTTGTACTGTGTATAGCCCAATTCCTATGAGAAATGCCTGATTCTCTATCACTCAGAGTGATTCTGATTCTCTGATTGAACCTGTGAGATGCAATCACCAAGGGCAGCTGTGGCATCTCCCCAGCTAGAGAAACCAGGGGCTAGGATGAAAGTTGGTCTCCCCAGCAAAAGTAAATGCGTGGTGACCTGTAACCACACCATAACCTCAGGTCTCCCCAGGCAGAGGTGAACCTCCACTAAACCCTCCTGTGTAAGTTTCCTATGAATGCTATAACAAATGACCACTAACCTAAGGGCTTAAAACAACACACATTTATTACCTGTCAGTTCTAGAGGTCATTAATCCAAAATAGGTCTCATGGGCCAAAATCAAGGTGTCGTCAAGGCCACATTCCTTCTGTAGGCTCTAGGGAAGAATTCATTCCCTCGTCTTTTCCAGCATCTAGAGGCTTCCTGCATTCTTTGGCTTGTGGCCTCTTTCTCCATCATCAAAACCAGTAGGTAAGCATCTTTAAATCTCTCACTCTCTTACAATGACCCTCAGGTCCTCTCTATAAGGAGTCTTGCGATTATTCTGGCCTCACTTGGATAATACAGGATAATTTCCCCATCTGCAAAGTCTGTATCTGCAAAGTGCCCTTTTCTATAGTGTGGAATATTCACAGATTTTGAAGATTAGGACTTGCACATCTTTGGGGCTATTATTGAGCTGACCGCATCTCTAGATCCATTCTCCTTACTTCCTCCCTGCTGTTCAGTGCCCTAAGAGACTGATCTGTATGAACTGCATTTACCAGCTCTCTTGCCCTCTTGCTTCTGGTAGGATTTAGCCAACTGGGGGGCACCAGCAAAGATCAGAGAACAGAGGAGTCCCTGATTCTGTGCCTGAGGATTGAATGCATCCCTCTATCAAAGGACACACTCCTGGTGGCCAACCCTTTCCACACAGCTCCAGCTCCACTTTTTCTATTTCCATTTCTTGCCCCTCAGGCCTAGGGATCGTAGCAGCTTCCCTGCCTGGCTAGCTCCAAGGTAATGCAACATTCCTTGTTGGTTTCCTTTAACCCTGTACACATCTCTGTAAAAGTTCCTGTTTGGCATAAATGTAACAGCTAAAACTATAAAACACTTAGAATACAACATAACAATAAGTATTCATGACCTCAGGTTTAACAATGGATTCTTAGATATGACACAAAAAACCCCAGTCAACAAAAGAAAAAATAGATACACTGAATTCCATCAAAATTAAAAACTTTTTCACAAAAGAACACTAGCAAGAAAATGAAAAAGACAACCCACAGAATGACAGATCTGACAAGGGTCTAGTATCTAGAACATAAAGAACTCTTACCAATCAACAAAAAAAGACAGACAATCCAATTAACAAATGAGCAAAGACCTTGGATAGGCATTTCTCCAAAGAAGACAGACACATGGCCAACAAGCACATGAAAAGATATTCCCATCATTAGTCATTAGGGAGATGCAAATCCAGACACAATGAGATACCACGTCACACATTCTAGGATGGCCATAATCAAAACAAAACAACAAGTGGGTTGGTGAGGATGTGGAGAGAGTGGAACCTTCATACACTGTGGGTGGGAAGGTAGAATGGTGTGGCTGCTGTGGAAAACAGTTTGGCAGTTCTTCAGTAAATTAAATGTAGAATTACCATGTGATCCAGCAATTCCGCTCCTAGGTATATACCCCAAATAATTGAAAACAGGTGTTCAAATAAAAACTTGTATATGAATGTTCCATTCCATCACCCATGGATCCTCCCAGCCAGCTAAACTTATGAGCAGAAAACACTTGCTTTTAGACCCTCTCATAGCAGACAATGGGTGTAATCGCAAAAAGCCAATGCATGGAGCCTTTGGAGGGGAGGGCTGACCATTGTCCAGGAGTGCTTATCACAACATGACACAAAGTTCAGGGTTTCTGCCAGCTGGGTTATTTCTCAGTATGCTGGAGGGGGCGGAGGTTGCCCTTCACATGCCTAGAGAGGCCCCTGATTTATGGGGCTTTAAGAAGAAAACAAGGTCAAAGGAAAATTGGCTGACCCACTGTGAGCCCAAGTGATTTCAACTAAAACAGACAGAGAAGATGGAGATGATAAAAAAGGAAATTTCAGATTTAGTGTCTGATGCTCCACCTCCTAAAAATAGGCAACCTCCCAGGCTCTGTCCTTGGCTTTCTCTTTGCCTTGTCTCTTTTGGAACTCCCTGTTAGATGTTTCTGTGCTAAATATTTCTACCTGCCAACTACAAACCCTCTGCTGGGAGTCATAGCACACCTCTAAGGCAGCATATTCCAAATTGAACTCCTCTTTCCTTCCTTCATTCACTGTGCTCCTCTTGTCACCATCATCTCCAAACTGCTCAGCACCCTGGCCTCCCTATCTGTGATGCCGGCACTGCCACTTCCCCTCACCCTGACTCTGAACCTCCTAGTCTCTAGCATCCACATCCCTTCCATTTCGTGGGACCACAGCCTCACAGCTGCACTGTGCTCAGCATTTAACAGGGACTGTCACACTCAGCCTTCACGTTTCCTAGCAAATTGGAAGTGAGGCATCTGACACCATATACCCAACCCGTATTGCCTGCCAAAGCCAATGAATCTCTGCTTCCTGGCTCTCCCTATTCCAGTCTACCATTGAACCCAGTGTCCAAGTTCTCTGAAGCCTGGCTCCAAGCTACCTGTCCCCTGCTATAAGCCTTCAATTCATTATCATAGAAATGTTGAAAACTCCATTTCCCTCATTCCGTATCAGAAGTTTCTTGCATATCTATTTTGTGCTGGGCATGGTGTTAGGGACTGGTATTAAAAGAGTGAGCAAGACCCTCAGGGGGCTCATGATCCAATAGGTAAGCTAAGTATGACCTTGTACTATAGGGTGAAAAGGGCTGCAATAGAGAGTGAGGAAGTGAGTATCCTCTGGGACCACAAATAAGGTACCAACCCCAGACTCAGTAAGGGAAAGCCCCCAGTACCCTCAAGATCAAGTCTAGATTCCTCAGCAAGGGTGCGAGCATACCAACACCTGGCCTAGATTCCCTTATCTGGCCTCTAGACTCCTCACATGTCCATGAAGCACCCACAAAGAGGTCCTCCTGCCTCTTTCCAAAGAAGCCAGCACCCTCCTACTTCTAAACATTGTTATTCATTCTTCTTTCTCTGGGTTATTCTTGCTCCTCACCTTTACATGTCAAACTCCTACTGAGCGTTTGAGGGCCATAGAAACACTACCTCTTCCCTGAAGCCTTTGCTGGTCTCCAGACTCACACATAATTTCTCTGTGCATTGCCCTTATCATTTTCTACATGGTGTATCGCATGTATCTTCCTTGCGCCACTGAACTCAGTCGGGGCAGGCACATGTCGTTCATCTTTGAGGGCTCCCAAAGGGCCTACCTACCACAATGCCCTGCACTGAGGTGAAGGAGGAGGTGAGTTAAAAGCCCAACAGGGCCGGACACGGTGGCTCACGCCTGTAATCCCAGCACTTTGGGAGGCTGAGGTGGGCGGATCATGAGGTCAAGAGATTGAGACCATCCTGGCCAACATGGTGAAACCCTGTCTCTACTAAAAATACAAAAATTAGCTGGGCGTGGTGGTGCACCCCTGTAGTCCCAGCTACTCGGGAGGCTGAAGCAGGAAAATTGCTTGAACCAAGGAGGCGGAGGTTGCAGTGAGCCAAGATCGTGCCACTGCACTCCAGCCAGGCGACAGAGCAAGACTCCGTCTCAAAAAAAAAAAAAAAAAAAAAAAAAGAAAGGCCCAACAGGATTTCGTTGTTTACATTGAAATATGAATGGGTTACACATGGTAGATTTGAACCATTCTGTGTGCACTGCGTACTTGTACTAACATCCTCTGTCCACTCATCTGCTTTCTCACTGGTCTGGGAAAAAGTTAAGGTAAGTCATGTTAGTCTATGTGTCCTGGGGCCTTGAGCTACACCTTGTAGGTCTGCAGTAAACATTTCCTGACCCCCAACCAAGAGCAAAAATGTCAAAGTCTTTCACATTACCCTTGTTAAGACTAAATTAAGGCTCTTGCAAATATAATCACGTCTTTCTCTTTCATACATTTGGTGAGGGAGGGAGAACTGGCTTTTATTCTGGGATCATTGCTCTCTGCCATCCTTCCCAATCCATTGCTCTCCATTTGTCCACCCACCGCTAAATCTTCACCTCCTAAACCAGTTCTGTTTGGACTGGCCATCAGCCCAATCCATACAACCTTCCTTCCCTTCCCTCGTCTCACACTTGGGCCTCTCACCTTGGCTTTACTTTGGAGAAAGTTTAAAAGGCTGGTCTCCTCCATCCCCTTTAATAATATTATGTTATCTTGATCAGCATTTGTATTTCACATTGTAAGATTCTGGCCTGAATTCTGACTTGACTGGGGAAGGGGAGTGAGTTGGAAAGAGGATTGTTGATGACGGCGATATTTTATTACATATGATGGTCATGGGTTAGACGTTCAGCTCGTCAAGCTGGAGGCTGGGGGTGGGGAAGGGGAGAGGACACTAAATATCATGAAGTCACAGTGCAAAATATTTTTCAAGGAGACATCAAAGCCCTTTTCCATGGTGTCTTGCCTTGACCCCATTTCACACTGGCAAAACACAAACTCAAATTAAAATAAAAATACCAGGCCAGCTCTATTTAGCCAGTTGGGCTGCTGGGCTAAGTGACTGACTTTATTAAAATCACCAAATGCAAACATTCCAAGATTTATTTTCCTTGCTTATAATTTTTCTGCCTTTCCACTGGTGGGCTGTTTATTTCTAATAATTTGGTAGGAAAAAACATTGGCTCATACCAGTGGAGGTCTTATATGCCAAGCTGCAAACCAGAGCACATTTTACTGAGGAATAAAACCCCTGGAAAACAGGCTCCAGGGGGGCCCGCTGAGGGCAAATTTACAAGCGTAGTACAATTGACGCCATTATAATTAGTTCCCCCCAAAAGTCTTATTTTTCAGGGCAGAGATCCGACTCTTTCTCTTTACACATTAGTATCTCCGGACTAGAGCAAGAACATTATGGAGGGTGAGTCATAGACCGGCTTTGGGCTTTAAAGACTAACGCAGATCCTATAAATCTAACCCACATTCTTTTACTGGGAATGACCGACTTTTATGAAAACCAAGGATTGTAAATCAGAAACCTAAATAGCTTACTTTGCAGCAGATAAACACTGATTTATGTAGTGAGGGAGCCCTAAGTTAACCCTTTCATGGGGCCACAGCGGACCTGAAGGTATGTGTGCCGTGGGGGTGGGTTCCATCCAGCACTGGTGTTCCTTTCTAAACACTGCACGGTGGAGGGGAGACATGCCACATGTTTATCTCCAGCAGACTGAGGTGGGAGGCAGGAGGAGTGCGTCTTCTTGAGCCAAGTGAGCTTCCTACTGATCCGTCTCAGCTGGGTGCAGGCTAAGCAGACAAGATTTGGCCCCTGATTATTTCAAAGGACAATCTCCAACTTGAAGTGACACACACACCAGGGCTAACCTAGAAGGGGCTTCTGCACGCGTGCTTGTATGCGAGCCTATTGTAGCCTGGGCTTCTAATCATCAGCTGTGTAATCTCTGACAAAGCACCAAACCTCTGCGGACCTCAACCTTCTCATCAGCAAAATGGTGCACGTGGCATGTCATAAGGATTAAATAGGACAGTTTTGTAAGGTGCTTAAAACAGTGCTGGACTCACGCTAGGCACTCAATATATATTAGCCAGTATTATTCCTATTGTTACTAGAGCCACTGGTTATGTAGACCGGGCTTCTCAAACTACTGCGCACACAAGTCGCCTAGGGACCGAATTAACGTGCAGCCCTGATGCAGCCGCCTGAGACCCGCCTTTGCAGCAGCCTGCCAGGAGGTGCTGATGCTGCCGGCGCCTGGACCGCGCGTTGAACAGTGCAGGTGAGCAGCTCGCCTAACGCACAAGCCACGCCCACTCCCTTTCTCGTTCACTTCTCATTGCAACTCCTTCCGCCGCGTGGACAGGTTCAGCACTCTCCGAGTCGATGTCATTATTCGCCGTCGACGCGAACCTCGGCAAAGAGACGGGTCTTACCGGTCTCCGAATCTTCTCGGGCCCTAAGCGCGCGGCCCCGCACCCGGGTGCAGCCGGCGCGGTCCCACGTGTCCCTACCGTGAGCCGCTCCCCGCGTCCCTGCCGCCACCGCGCGCTTATCTCTGCCTGCCCGCCCCGCCTGGCCGTTCCTGCGCAGCCCTGGGTCGGCCTCGCGCTTCTGTGTTTAAACAAGGCTCGCCCTTGTGTTGCCCACTTCAACTTTAAAGGGAAACAGGGCCCGCTGATCCCGGGAGGGGGAGAAGGACATCTATCATTTTTATGTGGCATTTCAAAGGAGGAGGCCTAGGCAGTCCAGAGACAAAGGCCCGCTGCGGGGTTAATGGAGAACCCCCATTTAATCATTAACGCTTAATACTAAACCCACCCAGAGGAGGCCCGCCTGAGGGGGTTGCAGAGGGTCGCCGGGAGGCCCTGGCTCAGCGCTTGGGCGCTGAGGGGCCCTATGGGGGTCGGACGGGTTCAGGGCTGTCGTGGGTTTGCTATGGCGTTGGGGCTCCGGGGCCATCCTTGCAGAAGGGGGTTTCTGCTGAAGCTCAGGGTGGGAGCGTGAGAAAGGAGGGAGTGGTCACCGAGGAGGCACCAACTGGGGAACTGAGCCTTTCCACGGGCTCCCCTTGCCCTGGGAAGGTGAAAGCATCAGTTTACTTTCTAGGCCCGACCTGAGATCCGAGTAAACCACGCAAATCCACGCGCACCTGGCCTGTGGTCCCCTGCGAATGTGGGGCCTCCACACTGCTTTCTCCTTCTGCCAGGGCTGTGACATGGGCATCCCCAGGCTCTTTGGAGCGCCCGTCCCCACCCCGCTCAACCCCAGCACTGATGCATCCCCAGACTCTGACATATGCTGACGCCCCCCACCCTCAAGTGCCCACCTCCCACCCCTCTGTCTGCCCCAGCTCCCCACCCTTATCACATTTTAATCATTTACCTGGAGCTGGGAATCAGCTGCCTCCTCACTGTTTTCCCAAGTGCTTGAACAAAGCCTGGCATTGCACAGTGAGAAAGTCATTTCCTTTCCAATGCCCCTCCAAACCTGAGGAGGAGGAGGAGCAGAAAACGTGGCCAGCACAGGCTTTGACCCCTGCTGGGCACTTGTTCAGCCTTTTCTTAAAGGAGGGGAGCAGACCTCAGGCCCTAAACTGACCCTGGTTTCTGGCCAGAATTTAATATGCACCGTAGTGTGTTAGCTGCCTTCTACTTAACTTTTAATTTTTTTATATTGAAGTTTAGCACCATCAGTGATGTTAACTGGATGTAAAACAGAGTGAATCATCACAAACTGAACAACCTGTGAAACCAGCACCCAGATGGAGAAACAGAATTTGCTAATTTTGAATTCACAAAACAGAATTTTTCTGGGCTCCCAGAAGCCCCTCCCCCATCCCTTTCCACTCTCTATCCCTCCTTCCAGAAGGGCAACCACTCTCCTAACTCCCAACAGAAGATAATTTTGCCTGCGTTTAGTTTTCCATCAGTCATTTAAATGGACTCACCTGGGCTCAGCTTCGCTCCCTCAACCTGTTGTTGGTGATTTCCATGTGTGTTCAGTGGTATGTAGTTGTAGATTTTTCATTCCCATTGCTGAAGAGTATTCATTGTTTATTTTTATGGTGACTTTCTATGTGTAATACACAGATGCTGGTTTTCTATTTACCTCCATCTCTACATGTCCAAATTATAAAACAATAAAACAAATCGAGTTCATTTAAAAAATCAAACACAGCCCTGGTGGAACACAGATACCGCAGGAGTAGCGGGGACGGTGCATGAGTTGTGAAGATGTGGCATTTCAACCTAGTAATTTAGAGAGATGGGGCTTCTGATGCTGTGCACATGCCTGGGTTGGGCCAGTTTTAAAACTTGTCAAATGGGAGCTTAATAGAGTCTCCTGGGGGCTCCCTTGCAGGCCTGGCACCACGGTGGCATCCCCCAGTTGCAGCTCCGTGGTATGTCTTAAAAGGAACCATTGGGCACACAGGTGTGGCCTCCAGGACGTCTCCCAAAGCACTCCTGTGGTAGAAGTGGGTGGGCCTGCCTTAGGGCTCTCAGGACACACTGCTGACCTTTCCTGCCTCCCTGTGGGAAAATTCCCCAGGAGGAGATAAGATCAGTATAGTTAGGGCCTTGCAGGGGGCCTCCTGCACCAGGAGCAGGATAGAAGGAAACAGTTCAGATCTGGCTTAAGCCAAGTGCCTACCCCTATCCACCAACCCCCACCCCCAGGGCTCTGTCTCCAACTGGAGCTCCTGCAAATCCTGCTCTCCTTTCCCTGCTGAGGGAGAGGCCCTCCTGGAAATAGCACCCAGCCAGGATCCCCTGGGGGCTGTAAGCAAAGGAAGCCTGAGAGAAACTTGAGCCCCTGCTTTGGGCTCAATTCTCTCAATTTGGTGTAGATTTCAGTTTTCTCCCTCAAGAGAGGAAAAGTAACTCACAGACCCTAAGGAGAGATGATACTGACTTGTTTACCTTCAGATAGTGCTTTGAAAGTCCTGTTGACTCATTCATCTTGGAGATCCGATCACCCTGCGGTTGATCTCCCACACTTACTAGTCTAAGAAGAAAGACGTCTCTTCTCTCCTTACAAACCCAAATTTGAATCCCAGCTCCCCGTCTCTTCATACCTCCATGACCTTTTGCAAGTCCCTTAACCTCTCCCAACCTTAATTTCCTGGTGTGTAATGTGGTGGTAATAGTACACTCCTTGCAGGTCACTAGTGAGAACTAAATGGGCTGGTGCTGTCCAAGCATTTGGCAAAAAGCAGCTCACTAAGCAGTGTTGGGCTCCATATGTACAAAAAGAGGAACAGAAAAAAAGCCTCACTTTGAACCCAAAATGTCTAGTTTTTAACCCCAGTTTTGGGTGCTTCTTCATTCCAGTTCAGTTTTTTCTTTGAACAGAAGAGAGAAATGAGAGAAAGAGGCAGAGCTCTGCTTGTCATACCAAGGTGATTCTGGCTGGCTTAGGGTCTCAGGTTCCACCTGCAGTGTGATCCTCCCGGGGCTTATTTATTTCCAATGCAGCCTTCAAGATGCTTCCTAAGGGCTATCTTGGCACCCTCAGCAAAGGCTCCAAAGCAGGATTCTAGCGCATACCTGCCGCAGGATGGTGCCTCTGCTACTTGGGAAACCTTACTCCCTACCCCCTAAGGATCACGTGTTCTATTCTGGGACTCACAGACATTATTAGACATTTCTGATGCTTAAAAGAAAAAATCCAAGTTCAATTCCAAAAAAATTATGTGCAACAATTGGGTTTTCCTGTCTTGAACCGAGATTAACCAACTCGACATCATTTGCCTGGGATTTTCCTGGTTTTAGCACTGAAATTCCCCATCCCAAAACACCTCCAGTCTCAGATAAACCAGGATAATGGATCACCCTACCCAAATGGCTTCATCACATTCTGCTCTGGTTATTTTCTGCCTCACCCTAATTAGTAGCTACCTTTATTAAGCAGAGACTCTGCTAAGCACATTTCCTACATAATTTCACCTGACTTTCCTAATAATCCTATGAAGTAAATATTATTATTATTATTATTATTATTATTGAAACTAGCATACTTCCCTGTTTCTGTGCTAAACAATACTGAGACTAGGAAAAATAATTTAGCTGCTTGCTCTAGGAAACACTTCCTGCTGGAAAACAAAGCTGCTGCCCTGTTTTCTTACCAAGACCAAAAGCTTGCTAATCATTACTCACTCTAAGACCCTAGCCTCACTGTGCACACTGATCAAAAGGTCCAGTCTTTCAAGAGCTGGACAGCTCGGAAGAGAAAGCCCTGTCAATACCCTTCTTTCTACTCCTACCTTCTGAGACAGTGCAGGTAGTGGGCACCCTACCTTCTAGTATACTTTCCTGAGGTTCTTTTTGAGAAGTCAGCTGTCAGCATTATTTCCCTAGTTTTAATGATGAGGCATCTGAAGCTCAAAGAGATGAAGCATCTTTTTTGATGAACAATGAGTACTTACTGGTTTTGCTGGTTGAGTCCCTCTCAGGGTTAGCCAGTTCCCCAAAACAGCAAACCAGTTTCCCAAAAGAACTCACACGAGCAAACCAACCAATCCCAACCACACACCCCCAACCCCCTCCTCTATGGGGCTCTCACACTCTGGGCCACCGTTCTTCTGTCCTAGCTACCTCAGGGCCAGGAAGCAGACAACTAGGGACAGCCCTACACCCCAGAGCCCACTGGAATGATGCACACCAGCCAGGCCTCCGCCTGCTGGGCCTGACTTACCTGTTTGCTCCCTTGGAAACCACAATAAAGTTTCCTGCCCATTTCCCCCTACCCCTCCCCCTCCTGCCAGGCCCTGGGGCTTCCCCCAGTGCCCACCCCCATTCCGTATACCCCCTGCCCCATAGTGTGTCCTGCCCCATCTTCTGGGATCTGTGAGTGTAGCACAATTTCTTTTCAACAGCAGCCATCTCCTGATCTGTTGGCCTCACCATACCTGATTAATAATAAAACTTTCCTTTTAAAATACTTGTGTCTGAGGGACAGAGGGCAGCTCTGGTCACGTGGGTCACAGCTAATGAAATCCAACCCTGGTCTGCTGCTCTGTGGCCATGGTGGCACCCTGTGTGACATCACCAGGCCGGACCATGCTGGGCTGAGGCTGAGGGCTGCTGACAAGTGTCCTTTGCGCAAAACCACCCATTCCTGTGGGCTGCAAGCTCCTTTTCTTCCCAAGTCCATAAGAGTCCAAGCCAATCATCCTGTTCAGCTCTGCATCCGCCGATGACCTCTGAGCACAGCTGTGTGCCCAGCAGGCCTGACACAGCCCCTGCCTCATGGGACCATCAATTGGAGGGTACGCCAGGCAGCAACTCCCCAGCCCCCAGTTTCTATGTTTCTGTATTAGTCTGTTCTCACAGTACTAATAAAGACATACCTGAGACTGGGTAATTTATAAAGGAAAAAGATGTAATTGACTCACAGTTCCACATGGCTTGGGAGGCCTCACAATCATGGTGGAAGGTGAATGAGGAGCAAAGTCATGTCTTACATGGTGGCAGGCAAGAGGGCATGTGCAGGGAACTCCCCTTTATAAAACCATAAAATCTCGTGAGACTTATTCACCATCACGAGAATGGCATGAGAAAAACCCGCCCCCATGATCCAATCACCTCCCTCTTGGCCCCTCCTCCAATTCAACATGAGATTTGGGCAGGGACACAAATCCAAACTATACCAAGCTGTCATAAGAAAGTACCACAGATAGAGTGGCTTAAACAACAGAGATTTATTTTCTCACAGTTATAGAGGCTAGAAGTCCAAAATCAAGGCATTGGCAGGGCTAGTTTCTCTCAAGGCTTCTCCCCCTGGCTTAAAGATGGCCACCTTTTCGCGGTGTCTTCACATGGTGTCCATCTGTCTGTGCATGCTTCTGTTGTCTTTCCATGGGTCCAAATTTCCTCTTCTTAGAAGCACACCAGTCACATTGGATTAAGGCCCACACTGAAGGCTTCATTTTAGCTTAATTACCTCTCAGAAGATTTTTTCTTCAAACATGGTTCGTTTCTAAGGTGCTGAGAGTGAGGACTTCAACATCTAAATTTGGGGCAGGGATACACTTCAGCCCATGAAAGGTGGTGTATGCACATGTCAGCTCAAGCACACAAGATGGAACACAAGTGAGCAAGTGGCTTCTATGTGAGGAAGGTAGAGAAAATTCCTCAAGTCTATAAGGCTCAGGATGGGATCCATCACCTTGGGGCAAAATGTCCAGCTCTAGTCCGAGTCTGCCATGTCCTGGCCACAGAACCTCAGGTGGTACGCCTCTTCTCAAAGCCATGCTTTCATTGTTTCAGGAGGGAGAATGATTATGGTCTCGGAGGCTGATGGTGAGGGGTTAACAGTGTAATTTGTGTGTAGCAGTTCCACCAGCTGACATTTGTGAGAATGACAACTTTGAATGACAACTTCCTTTTTAATTTTTTTTTCTAATTTATTTTTGCTTCCCTTTAGTGAGCTGTAGGGAAACTTTTGGCATTTTCCCTGTCTCCTGGGGTTTGTTTTAAAGTCCAAGTGCTTAGTAAATGTCAGCAGTTGGATTTAAAGATTCTTGGTAAAACCAGCTTCCAGAGACGCAAATGTACTCATAGATTTGTAAATGATTAGAAAACTGTCAAGTGCAGTAGAAAGTAGCCATTGGGATTATTTTCCAAAGGTCTTAGATGTCTCCACCACTCTGCCTCTTTCCATGAGCTACTTAAGCTCACCCTCTGTTACCTACTGAATGAATGTTTGTTCCCCTCAAATTTATGTTGAGATCCTAAACCCTGATGTGATGGTATTAAGAAGTGAAGTCTTTTTCTTTTTTTTTTTTTTTTTTTTTGAGATGGAGTTTCACACTTGTTGCCTAGACTGGAGTACAGTGGTGTGATCTTGGCCCACTGCAACCTCTGCCTTCTGGTTTCAAGTGATTCTCCTGCCTCAGCTTCCCGAGTAGCATGGCCTGGCTAATTTTTGTATTTTTAGTAGAGACGGGGTTTCGCCATGTTGGCCAGGCTGGTCTTGAACTCCTGACATCGTGATCCACCCACTTTGGCCCCCCAAAGTGCTGGGATTACAGGCATGAGCCACTGCGCCCGGCTGAGGTGAAGTCTTTAGGAGGTGAATTAGGTCATGAGGGTGAAGCCCTCATGAATGGGATTAGTGCTCTTAGAAGAGATACAAGAGGCTAGGCACGGTGGCTCATGCCTGTATTCCCAGCACTTTGGGAGGCTGATACAGATGGATCACTTGAGGTCAGGAGTTCGAGACCAGCCTGGCCAACATGGTGAAACCCCGTCTCTTGTAAAAATACAAAAATCAGTTGGATGCAGTGGTACATGCTTATAGTCCCAGCTACTTGGGAGGCTGAGGCATGAGACTCACTTGAACCCAGGAGGCAGAGGTTGCATTGAGCTGAGATTGTACCACTGCACTCCAGCATGGGTGACTGAGTGAGACTCAGTCTGAAAAAAAAAAAAGAGAGAGAGAGAGATACAAGAGCTTCCTGTCTCTGCTCTCCCTCATGTGAGAACACTGCAAGAAAACAGCCATCTGCAAACCAGGAAGAGGGCCCTCACCAGAACCTGACCATGCTGGCATCCTGATCGCAGACTTCTAGCCTTCAGTATGTGATAAATACATTTCTGTTGTTTAAGCCACCCAGTCTATCACAATTTGTTACAGCAGCTGGAATTGACTAAGGCACCCTCTCCACTGGCATTTCTCAAGGAAATATGTAGAAAAGCAAGACCCATTCCTGTCCTGAGGAGTTAGCATGGACTGGGGGAGGCCAGAAGGTAAAGCAATCAGCAAACAAGATAGAATGAGGTTTTCTTACCCCAGAAAATGCCACTTGACACCGTGAGCAATCTTATAGAGGGTAATTTTAGATCTTATTACCCAGTAGGGGTGACTTGAGAGCAGCAATATCCCTTGAGCATCTCTAGACTAGGGAGGATGAAAGGCAATCCAGGTGACATGGGAAACGCCGGAGAGGTGGTGAAGGAAAGGGAGGACACAGAGAACTGGTGTGGAGACATGTTTGCCTGGCACATGGCAAGAAGGAGAGTGGCAGAGAAGAAGACCAAGAAGGAAGCTGTGGCTTGAATGCCAAGTTGGGGCATCTGGACACACCTCCTTAAGTAACAAAAACTAAAATCAGTATTCAGTAGAAATTGTCCTCATCTAAGTTGGGTTTTTGGATGATAACTCAAGCACCTAGCAGAGTGGACTAAAGGGGAACAGCGCTAAGCAGGTGGCCCAGCTGGAGGTGTGCCAGTGGTTCAGAGAAGAGGAAGGGAGGAGCTGGTTTGGGTAGAAGAGAGGCCCTAAGATAACTTCTGAGAGCGTGGGACTCCTTTGCAAAAACAGAAAAGCTGCCACAGACCCCATTTTTTGGGGAAAAACCCTCTGTTTTCCTTCTGGAACCCCAGGAATTAAAAGCAGATAGATTCCTCTTAAAACTGGTTTTGTCTTTCAGCTATGCTTGTTATTAGGCCCTAGAAACTGTATGTTTTCCTAGCCCTGTTTCTTGAAGGGCTCCACCCTGAGGCCAGTAATCCAATTAGGAGATTGGCAAATGAAAAATCATACAACTACTGGATCTTCTTCTGTCCATCTGTGTAACCATGTATGTGTTATGTGTGTGATGGTTATATTAAAAAGAGCTCTAGTAAATTGGCTTAAATAAAATTAAGTGCTTAGATCAAATATTTTTTGAAGGAAAAATAAAAGCTGTAATGCCTTTTAGTTCATAAGACTTTAATCTTTGAGAAATAAAAACAGTTTTAAAGATAATTGGTAAAATACAAATGTCTTCAAAATGTAAATATGTGACCTAAATTATGCGGATCAGATACTAGGTTTGCTAAGTATTTTAAGCTTATAACCTCTTCTTTGGCTTTTGAGAACTGTTTGACTAGCCTGTTTTACAATTTGGTAAGGCTTGGGGACATATGAAATTAACCATGCCCTTAACTATGCTGGAAAGAGTCAGACTTTATGTGCGCTGAGTACATAATTAAAATAACTCACCAGGTTTTAAATTAAAATTTAAAATTGCTAAGAGTTGCCATTATAACATGCAATTGAAACTACTGAAAAGAGATTTACATGCAAAATGTGCAAGGAAAGTAAAATGTGTTTTGAGTAAAAGATTATAAAAAGACATGGGAGTGTAAAGTTTTGCCTAGTTTAGAGGGTTAAAGGATTGTTTTGAATTAGATAAGATAATGCTGAAGGTTTAAGCAAATGGTGGAAATCTTGCAAAAAGAAACTCTGTGTGTGAACATATTGACTAACCTCAAAAAGGTATCATATGGATTTTCCGTAAATTGAGCATTGAAATAAAAGCACAACAAGGTTTTATTAAGGCACTGACTTGCTCTTTAAGAAAAAATGGTAAACAATAATGAAAGGTTTCTGTCTTTTAAAAAATTATTGAGGCATCAATTTGACTAAATAAAATGACTTACGGTAATCTGGAATTCTACTTCACAATATCAAGTGCTTTGAACCTCTAGCATATTTAACAGTCTTCCCAAAATCAAATTGAGTTTCAAGGTTGTCTTTCCTGACCCCTAACTTTTGGATGCTACAGAGGGCCCCTGGAGCATCTGAAGGAGAGGTAAACAAGATTATTTGACATGTTTAGTCACATGGGATTGCCAAAATAAAAATAATGTTTAACCTTCTTCAGGCTATATTTTAGTGAATAATGTTAATATATGTTCCAAAATTGTATGGGATTTCTAAAAATCTAATGTCTGAGTATACGCTATTGATCATAATTAAGGTTATTATGGTAAGCTATTGTAAACCATAGAAATAACCAAATTTCTTTGTCAATCATGTTTTTGACTGTAACTACCCTGGACATTTTGTCATTCACAGACAATTGTTGTCATGCTTTGATCCTTTTCAAAAGCTATAGGACTTTGACAGGTGCTCTCAAATGCAGGTTTCTGATAGCTTTGGAGATTGTGACATTGGAATAGAGGGAAATATACAGGACTCATGAATAGCTGAAATGCTTATGAATATCAAGCAGAATAAGAGTTAACTGAAGAGACTAAAGTATCAGAAAATTGAAGTAATTTTTTAACCTTTTTGCTTAAAACATTGCTGACCTTTATTTTTTCAGAGCCAAGGAAACTTTTTTGAGCTATCTACAGCTTCTAACATGAGTAAGGTATACTCTTGTAAACAAAATTTGGAGCATAATTTTTTCTCTCTGCTTTGTTTCTCTAGATTTGGAAACTGTTTGTGAGTATTCTTAAGTTATGGGAATACAGTTATTTGGATCAATGCAATAAGAATCCATTTTCTTTTGCAACAGGGTGCAATTGGAGAAACAGGTTGTTTTACCAAGGCTTTGACTGAAAGTGTGTGCTTCCCTTTAAGGAATTGAGCTTGACTTGCAAAGCCAATAAAATCCCCTTGGGAAAACTGGCCTCATACCTTGTCAAAACAGTTCCTATACAGGGTTCCTAACCTGTGGTGAGTAAACAATGTCATGTTCTAACAGGCCCAGGAGCCCCATGTTGTCTTGGGACCTGAAGAAGAGAGGGATTTATCCAACTCATAGGTATTTGAGGGTACAAACCCACAGCTAGGCTCGGCTTTAAAAGGTCTTATGTGAGATTCCTCATGGAATGGAGTTCCATCAAAGCCAATTTAAAAAGCCTACTTGAAGGATAATTATTCTTGTTGCACTTTATGCAAATGATCAAGCCAGGACTGAAGTTTATTTTGAAAACAACTCAGTCCTATCATGATTTGTTTTGACAAAAATATGGACTGGAGGGACAAAAATTATGTTTCAAAACTTATCATATACTTGTCATTGAATTCTAATCTCAGTTGTTTTTAAGTTTTTGCTTACATTTTAGACTAACACTGCTTATTCCTGTGTAACTAACCAGTGGTCTCTGGCTGCAGCTTAGAAGAAACAGAAGGGATGGGTAATGTAAAAATCTGGATCAACATTCTAGTTCTGAGCAATTATCCTGCAAATCCTGCCAGGTGATAGGAGTAAATAGGGTGCCTATTACCTGGAGGTTTCTTTGTTTGGGAAAATAAGACCAATGGAGCTAACCAAAGCCAAGCCCCATGCACCCAACTCCTAGCAAGCATAACTATAGCCACCAGTTATCTGGGAATTCCAGCAGCCTCAGGATTTTTAAGCTGTCCTTACCCCCTTGTTTCATTTTGATACATGTCTTCTGATAACCCGGTTTGTCTCTTCTTGACTTCAGGCTGTCAGGCTCCAAAAGGTCATGCAATTGGAGCCTTGGATAATGGCTCCCATTCACCAAGTTCCCTTAGATAAGCCTCTGAGGGAGATCTGACTGCTGTTTTCCCAAAACATCACCCCCTGTCAGCAGGAAGCAGTTAAGATTGGTCTTCGTCCCTATTCTAATGGCAGTGAGATATACCTCTTCAGAGGGGGGACATGAGAGTGGCAGGAGGCAGCCAAATGCCTAGGCTCACAGGTGCAGGTCCCAGTGAATCCCCACCTCCAAGCCAAAGAGAGTTTAAAGCCTGAAAGCCAAGCTACAAGTCAACCCCTCAGACCAGATTGAGAACTTGTCTTCCTGTTTGGCATGCTTTCCTCTGACTGATCCCCACCCTTCACCTATTTTACATATACCTGCTCTTTCCTAACTGGTTTTCTACACTGCCATACCCAACTTTGAGTGGTGTCCTCACTTTAACCTTTTCTGCATACTCACAGACCAATCAGCATGCAGTCTCCATTCTGAGTCCATAAAAGGCCCCAGACCCAGCCACACGGTGGGGACTTTCCCACCTTCAGGTTGGGGAACCACCCCCGCCCCCCATCCCTTCTTTGCTCAAAGCTTTCATTTCGCATAATAAATTCTACTCCACTTAATCTCTGGTGTCTGCACACCTAATTCTTCCTGGCTTTAAGACAAGACCTCAGACCTAGCTGAGCTAAGAAGCTAAGGACCACAACACTGCCACTTCCCAGGCTTGGAGGATAGCATGAACTCCAGAACTCACCAGCATTAGAAGAGTCCATAGCTCTTCTCTGAGCAGACTGTGCTCCTTCAGGATAAGACCAGAGCTCCTGTCTTTTCCCCAAGTGAGCCCGCCCAGAGCGTGCTTTGTTTTTCAAAGCCTCAGGAGCAAGAAATGCAGAATTAAAGCCAACAGCTCAGCTCTGACTGTGATATCAGGTTGTGTTTGTCCCCTAACCATATACAAACATGCCCTGCCCTTGCACACCCAGTGTCTGCCTGGGCTGTGTTCTGAGCCCTTGCAGTCAGCTCAGCCCACGGTGGCAAAACAAATACACAGGGCAATTCTGCAGAGAAGAGCTGCCTAGGGGCATTTGGGCCCAGAATTTATTTGAAGAAATGTGGGAGAAGCCACGGCACTCTCCCCAGAGTTCCTGCAAACACAGCATTCATGGCTGTGAGGACTGGGATGGGGACAAGCCACCTCTCCAGAGCTACCTGCCACCTTGCTCCTGTAGGGACCCTCAGCTCCAAGCAAACCTGTTTAAAAGCAAACCTCCAAGCAGAAAGGCACCTGTCACCACCCACAAGCCTGACCTTCTCCCTTTCCTTTGGCTCTGCTGACCCCTTCCTGTCTGTGCAGTTCCACAACCCCTGCTGGCCCCCTGACACTGTGGTCTTCCTGGTCCAATGCTGGGCAATGGGGACCTTGAGATAAGGAAGATGCAGTGCCAGCACCCCCAGACCTCACATTCCAAGGGAGAAGTTAGGGACTTATACAGACTAATATGATTCAAGGCACTAAGAGCCCAAACAATGGGACACGGCCTGATAAACAGCCTGGAGAGTAGGGAGGCAATAGGGAAGGTTTCCTGAAGGAGGGGAGACCTGAGCAGAGTGGGGAGGTGGCCAAGCAGAGGGACTTGAGGGCATTGTCAGCAGAGGGGATGGATGCAACACCACCTTGAGGAGATCCTTCTTCCCTGCACCTTCTCACCTGCAAACTCAACACAAATTTCTCTGCACCACTCACTGGTGTGGCCCCTGGTGTATGCTGCTCTGTGTAGCAGTGTGTTCATCTGGCTCCTTGGCATGACCAGACTCTCTGTGTGTGTGTGTGTATGTGTGCGTGTGTGTGTGTGTGAAGAGAGAGGGAGAGATTTGTACTCTCCTTCTACCCTCTGTGCTGTCCCCAGAACACTCTCCATTAAAGCTTGTTGAGCAAATATCAATGACAATGTCTCCAGCACAGCCACCGAAGCCTCATGCTTCATCCCAAGCCTGGGGTCCAGCGCAGGCTCTGCCCCTTCCCAGCTGTGCTTCCTCAACTGTGAGATGTAGATAATCATGCCATCAGCCTCCAGGGTTCTTGTGGTGACTATGTCAAGTGATGCATACGTGCAGAGCATTCAGCAAGTGCCTGGCACACAGACAGTGTTAAATAAATGGTAGCTATTATTATTCTTGGTGGTATTCTAAAGCTCCCACAGCCACTGTGCCAATGCCCTGGCTGGCATTCTGGAGGCCCCAGGGCACAGTGAATAAAAGCTCCCATTTAAAGGCCAGGTCTTGGGGGTGAGTCCTGCCCTGGCTATGCAACCTCAGGTTGGTGCCTAGGAGGACCCGGGTGTCCTGTGAAGTGGCCGACTAAGGCTCTTGGAACTTTCCCAGAACAATGATCTAACTCCCCACTGCCCTCCTCCCCCAGCGACTGACCACAGCTCCCAGATCTCCTATCAGCTCCCTGCTTTGGAGTCGTGGACACTGGCCCAGGGGAACTGGCCTCTGTGCCCCGAGAGCCTCCCTGGCCCCCTCCACACACCGACTCCCAGCTTGGCAGCAGGCAGCCGTGGAATTTACAGCTGTCTTTCCAGCCTTGGCCTCTGCCCTTGAAGGTGGGGGATGAGCCTGGCCCTGCTGCTGGCCAGCGCTGCTCCATGGGAAGTTCCTGCTGCCTCCCACTTTGCTGCTGAGCCACTTCCTAAAACCCACAGAGGCTGAGGCAAGTGGTACCTGGGCAGGCAGGGTGGCATGGTGGCTGTACACACGTGCTTTTGGAGTCTTGGGTCCAAATTTCAGCATTGCCCTTCCAAGTCCCAGAACCTTGGACAAGTCACTCAGCCACTCAGAGCCGCTGTTTCCCAGCTATAAAAATGGGAAAATACTAGTGCTCTCCCTTTGGGCTGATGATTGTGGAATTACATGATATTTGCCCTCAGCCTAGTGCCTATGTCAAGGCATAATAAATGTCTTCTTAAAAAAGAATGTGCTATTAGCCTAAAGCTGCCAATCAATTTCCAGAAGCAAAGAGTGCACGAAATGGGCCATCTCCTGAATCACAAGTGGCCACCTTTACAGCTTGACTTGGGGACCCAGGAAGGTGAGAGACATTAAACAGACCAGAGGAGATGCTACCTGGGCCTGCAGGAGGAGCAAGGGGTGCAAATGTGGGGTGCAGGTCCCAAAGGACCCAGGGAGGGGAGGAGGGAAATACCCACTCCTGGGCAGGCCCTGCAGAGGGAGTCTCTGCTCTCAGCCCAGAGAAAGGCCCTGGCAGTGGGTTTCCCTTGGGTGGGGGGATCCCTGATGCTCAGCCCTGCAGCAGTGCAGAGCAGAGGGGCACTGAGGGTGGCCCAATGGCACCTTCTTATCTGAGTGATGTGGCTGGGGGCTAAGCTGGTCTGTGGAGTGCCTAGGAACAACTTGCCAGAAGCTACATTGGTACTGAATGCACTGTGGTTGCAGCTGCCATTCGGTTGGACTCCAGGGGTAGAGGGAGGAAACATGGCTGAAATGGCAAGGGGAACCCAGGGGCTGCCTTGCTGGGCATGCAGTGTTTTCTGGAGGACTGGAGTGATTAGAACTGCTTCCCTCCACGAGGCAACTCCTCTGGGCTTTCACACAGGGGGAGATGCTCTTTTCCTCTTTCCTGTGATTTTTTATGGTGAGTAGACACTGGCCTTCTCAACTGGAACCTGAAGGTCAAGAAAGAACATCAGAGAGAAGAAAGGAAGCCTCGGTTCTTAGGGACCACCCAAGGACCTTAGGATGAAGCCCCTGGGAGGGACCCCCCTGCACAACTCCCTCTGTGTCCCATGATCATGGAGCAGGAGAACAGCTGGTTAAGGCCACGGGGGTTTCACATCCCAGGTCTTGGCCAATTTGCTTCCACCACAGACATGATTCTGAGTGACAGAAAGTGTGCTGCTGGCACAGGAGGCCAACAGGAGGTCCGGGAGTTGTGAGGCTCCAAGACTGAGAGGGCTATGGCCTCCTTACCCTTTGAGTCACTACTGAATGCTGCCTCCTCATAGAAGCCTCCCCGCCCCAGGTTTCTCTATGACCAGTGCTATCTGTTTCTTCCATGGTGCTAATTACCATTTGTAATTACGTATAAATTTGCTCCTTTGTTCTCTAGAATAGAAGCTTCTGGAAGGAAGGGGCCTGGTGTACCTATTCTCTATGGTATACTTGACATGCCACTAGGGGGCAAAGAGGACAAAAGGGCTTCAGAGAAAGGCCTAGACGTGCATTGCGGAAAGCATTTGACATTTGGGCTGGGGTGGCGGGGGAGAAGGCAACAGCAATTTCTAGGCACGGGCAGAGTTATGTCGTGCAAAGTGTAACCTGGCAGCAGAGCAGGGGAGAGACTGGAGACCAGGAGACAAGTTTGGAGGCCACTGCCATGGGTTAGCTGAAACAGGGAAGGGCCTTGGAGAGTGGGGCATGGCCCACCAGAGGGGAGATAGGAGAATCTTCTAGACCCTAAAGCCAACAGAGAAGAGCCAGTTCATGTGGACAGGAGATACAGCTGGAAGTCAAGAGCACGTGTCCATTCATTAGTTGGGTAGTCCCATCATCCAGGAGGGAGTGGGGCTGTAGGGACGGAGACATGGAGTGGTCATCATAAGGAATGTGTGCTTGAAGCTACTGCAATTCTAAAACAAATCGGAGAAACAGATTTTCACCATAGAGTTTCACGCTGCCACTCTGGAGTTCCAATTTGGCCCAGATTCTGATCACCCAAAGCAGAAGCATGGAGGAGAAGGACGCTGGCCAAATGCCCTTGGTGCCTTTGGGGGCCCAGTCAGTCTCCCCTCCAGTGGCTTTGTGTTCACTGTCAGCAGAGCATACACCTCCCTGTCACTGGAGGCCACAGCAAGTCCCTGTAAGACCCACAGAAAGCTGAACCTTGTTAGCTTTTGGTTCCCACCAGCACCTCTAGGAAGCCCAGCGGAATGGGGGAGAGCTCCTGTACTCCCCCTGCACTGTCTTCTGCTGCTGTTGGTGTCAAAGATGATGATCAAGGCAGGGAAAGGGGATGAAAGGGGAGTGAGTTCAGAGACGGGGACAACCAGGAGTGTTGCCCATAGAGCCACTGAATCCACTTAGAGAAGAGCCCACAGCCTTCAGGCTGGCCCCTTTCTGGAGTCTGTAATGTGCCCCCACTCTGTGAGCAGCAGACCCTCCTCTGAGTGTGGAATTACATGGACTCACATATCACTGCTTAACCCACTGGGGTCCTTCCCATCCACACAACCCTTTTTATAGCTTGCAATGACCAAAGGTTGAGCTTGTTCCAAGAGAAATGCCAAGGAGCTGGTCTTAAACAAGTTCCCCTTGTCCTTCACTGGCAACTTGCACTTCCAACTTGGGTTTTCTGACTCCCTGCTTGAGCATTTCTGGGCTTGCCTCCTGGCCTTCAGCTCTAGATCATTCGCCTCCCAAGCCTCCCTACTTCCTGTCTCTTCTTCCCATTCCATGGAAAATGCAAACCTTCCGTGTTGAGCAAAGGCCTGTCAAAGTGCAACTCACAGACAAAAGAATCACCGCAGTGGGTGGCTTCAGAACTGTTTGGCTGCCAGAGCTGCCTGAGTCAGTGGAGACTGTGAACCTCCACTCGGGTGAGGAGCAGGCTGCCTCCTGGGCTCCTGTTCTGGGGCAATGGGTGGGGAAAAGGGAATGACTGTGTATTCTGTGCCTTTTCATTCCGGGCTTTAAACACATCATCTATGTTGTTGATCCCTTGCTACCATCCTGAAAGGCAGACTCTGTTATGCCCACTTTACAGATAAACAAGCAGATGTTCCAAGAAGTTACATGACTTTCCCAATGCCATCCTCCTTACCAGGGACAGAGGCAGGATTTGAGTACAATTTTGACCCTAACACCGCTTCTCTTTTCCAAGCATTTGACAGGAAGCTCTCTGCAATGCTAGCAGCTATTAATGTCATCAGGACACAAAATCTAGTAAGGGGACAAAATATTTGAAACCAGGACTGACCTGGAGAATTTCAGTGTCAGGAGGCCACCTGTAGGTATTGGTGGAGGTCCTGAACCTCCCTGTGACTCCTGGAGGAGCCAGCACCTCGAGCCATCTACAGGGTGGGGCAGATTTCCCCCATCAGGCTCAGGTGGCATCTCCTAGCTTTTGCCCAGCCAGGACATTGCTAGCTGACATCTCCTTCATTCCCGTCTCACCCCTACTCATTACTGCCAACACCATTCACATATATCCTCCCTCCCTTCTGTTCTTCTTGCTAATTACACACATGTTTCTAGATACTCTCTCAATTCTGGTTCTCTTCAAGCCAAATTTAGGTCTCTGGCACCAATCATTGCTGCCAGGGGGCTTCTCAGAGACTGGAAGCACAAAGTGTGATGTCTTTGCCTCGGGAATATGTCTGCAATCACGTCTGCTGAGCTCTACTCCCAGAGGTTCTGATTCTTGGGAACTATATCAGGGCCCAGGAATTTGCATCTTAACAGGCTCCCCAGGGAATTCTGATGCTGCTGGTCTGGGCATTGCACTTGGAGAAGCTCTGAATGAAACCAATGCAGAATGAATGCAAACTTTTTAAGTGAAAAAGGAGGTGGAAAATATACTTAGAGATGTGGTGGGGGTGGGAAGGGATGTGGGGGTGGGAGGGTGCTGGGAATTAACATACATGGAGCTCCAGCTAGGAGCTGGTTACTTTTGATATCTCATCACCTTTGGGCCCTACAACAGCCTTGCAACAGACACCTTATTTGCCCTTTTCACAAGAGGGAAGCAAACACTCAAGGAGGTTAAGAGGCATACCCAAGTTTTCATGGACTGTCAGTAAAGACCTGGAATTTGAAGCTACATCTGCCTGATTCCAGAAGCTTTCACAACCTACCTTGCCCCACTGATGACTCAGAAGGTACCAGGTAGCAGATGCTTTTATACAGGGCTGGGCACAGAGTCAGCTTTCAAAACATACCTGCTAGATGAATGAAGAACGAGTGAATGAATGAGAAAATGAAAAAACAAAACTGCTTTGAGATCATGGAAAGTAGCCCAAGAGGTTCCCTCTGTGACCTCATGCTCAAACTTCCTCTCCCACTGTTTCTTTAATCTGAAAGGTTACTCCACTAAATTTGCCCAGTTGATAAGGCCATGCAGCTCACCTGCACCTGTTACCAGCAACCTGAATCCAAACAGGAAGCCAAGGCTGAGATAAGATCGAGGAAGGCAATGCCTGGAATCATTACAAGGCTGGAATTAGTTTGTTGCCATAAGTAATCTATTGAGCACCTCCTAAGTGCCAAGCTCTGTGCCAGGCCCCAAGGATAAGGCAGGAAACCAGGCAGTCCCTGCCCTTGAATGTCTTACAATCTACTGGGGAAGGAAAGTGGGTGTTGACGAAATAATTACAAATGGGATGAGTGATACGGAAAGGAAGAAGCATGAGGCCAGGCGGTCACAGCAAACCTTCCTGAGGACACACCCTGTAGGCTGGGAGCTGAGCAATGAGGAGCTAGCCAGTTCTTGAAGCTAGGGGAGCCACCTACCTCTCTTCACATTACAACTATCCCAGAGCAAAAAGGTGCTTGTTTTTGTGTTTCTTGTCCCTGCTTAAAATGGCTTTCCACAGGCAATTACCCATGGTCAAGCTTTGCTTTCTGTCTGCTTCTACTCTCCTGTTATTACCAGGGTTTTTCCTCCAGCAATAATGGCCAAGCCGGGCACTTTTCACTCAGACCTCCTGCTGCCTCTCCCAGCTGTCTTCAGCCAGTGTCTGCTGAAGCCTCCTTGTAGTGGCCTAGGCAGTTGATTGCTAAACGTTTTTTTCTTTTTTGTGAAAATTATTTTTATAGAGTTTGAAAGTACAAGTGCGGTTTTGCTACATGGAGATAGTGTGTAGTGAATGAAGTGTGGGCTATTAGTGTAACCATCACCCAAATAGTGTACATTGTAGCTATTAGGTAGTTTCTCATTCCCCACCACCTCCCACCTTTCTGAGTTTCCAATGTCTATTATTCCACTTTCTATGTCCATGTGTACACAGTTTAGCTCCCACTTATAGGTGAGAACATGCAGTATTTTACTTTCTGTTTCTTAGTTATTTCACTTAAGATAATGGACTCCAGTTCCATCCACATTGCTGCAAAAGACATGATTTCATTCTTTTTATAGCTGCATAGTATTTTGTGGTGTGTGTGTGTATGATGTTGGCTATGAGTTTGTTGTATATGGCTTTCATTATTTTAAGTTATGTTTCTTTGATGCCTACTTTGTTGAGTTTTGATGATGAAGGGATGCAGAATTTCATCAAATGCTTTTTCCCTATCTTTTGAGATTATCATATGGTTTTTCCTCTTATTCTGTTTATGTGATGAATCACATTTATTGATTTGTGTATGTTGAACTATCCTTGCATCCCTGAAATAAAACCCACTTGATTGTGGTTTATTATCTTTTTGATGTGCTGTTGGATTCAGTTTGTTAGTTTTTTTTTTTTTTTTTTTTTTTTGAGGATTTTTTAGGATCTGTGTTAATCAGGGATACTGGTCTGTAGTTTTCTTTTTCTTGTTGTGTCCTTGCCTCATTTAGGTATCATGGTGATACTGGCTTCATAGAATGAGTTAAAGATAATTCCCTCCTCCTTGATTTTTTTGGGACAGTTTCAGTAGCATTGGTACCAGTTCTTTATATACATGGTAGAATTCAGCTGTGAATCCATCTGGCCCTGGGCTTTTTTTATTTTTTTGGTTGAGGGATTTTATTATTATTATTATTATTACTGATTCAATCTCACTACTAGTTATCAGCTTGTCATTTGCTTTCTATTTCTTCCTGATTCATTCTTACGAGGTTGCATGTTTGTGGATGTTTATCCATTTCCCCTAGTTTTCCAGTTTGTGAACATAGAGATGTTTGTAACAGTCCCTGATGCTCTTTTGTATTTCTGTGGTATCAGTTGTAATGTCTCCTTTTTCATCTCTGATTGTGCTTATTTGAATCTTCTCTCTTCCTGATTAGTCTAGCTAGTGGTCTATCAATTTTGTTTATTTTTTCAAATAGCCAAGTTTTTGTTTCATTGATCCTTTGTATTTTTTGTCTCAATTTCATTTATTTCTTCTCTTTGTAATTCCTTTCCTTCTGCTAGCATTGTGTTTTGTTTGTTCTTGTTTTTTTTGGTTCCTTGTGGTGTGACATCAGGCTGTTAATTTGTGTTCTTTTTATTTTTGTTCTGTAGGCATTTACTGCTATAAACTTTCCCCTAAGCACTGCCTTTGTTGTATCCCAGAGGTTTTGATATGTCATGTCTCCATTTCCATTTGTTTCAAAAACTTTTAAATTTTCATCTTAATTTCATTGTTAACCCAAAGATCATTCAGGAGCAGGTTGTTTAATTTCCGTGTGTTTTTATTGTTTTCATAGTTTCTCTGGGAATTGATTTCTAGTTTTATTCCACTGTGGTCTGAGAAGATACTTGATATGATTTCAATTTTTTAAAATTTATTGAGACTTGTTTTGTGGCCTAACATATGCTCTATCTGTACAGTTCTATGCACTGTATATTCTGCAGTCATTGGGTAGAATATTCTGTAAATGTCTGCTAGGTCTATTTGGTCTAGATGCCTAATTAAGTCCAGTGTTTCTTTGTTGAATTTCTATCTGAATGATCTGTCTAGTGTTGTCAGTGGGGTGTTGAAGTGCCCCACTATTATTGTATTTCTGTCTATCTCTTTTCTTAGGTTTAATATTTAATAGTATTTGTTTTATGAATCTGGCTGCATTGGTGTTGGGTGCACATATGATTGTTATAACTTCCTGGTGAATACATTCTTTTGTCATTATATAATGATCATCTTTTTTTTTTTCTTACTGTTGTTGATTTAAGGTTTATTTTATCTGATGTAAGTATAGCTTATCCTGATTGATTTTGGTTTCTGTTTGCATGGAATATCTTTTTCTACTCCTTTACTTTGAGTCTATATGCCTTTACCAGTGAGGTGGGTTTTTTGTAAGCAGCATATGTTTAGATCTATTTTTAAATCAATTCCAACAATCTGTATATTTTAAATGCATTTAATCCATTCACAATCAAAGTTAATACTGATGTATGAGGTTTTGCTCTTGTCATAATGTTGTCACCTAACTGCTTTGTAGTCTAATTTGTGTAATTGTTTTATAAGACCTGTGATTTTTATACTTTTGTGTGTTTTTATAATGTTAAGTATCAACCTTTTGTTTACATGTTTAGAACTTCCTTGAGCATTTCTTGAAGGACTGGTCTAGTAATAACAAATTTTCTTAGTGTTTGCTTGTCTGGGAGATACTTTATTTCTTCTTCATTTATGAAGCTTAACTTAGCAGATTACAAAATTCATGGTTGAGAGTTTTTTAAGTCTGAAAATTGAACCCCAATTTCTTCTGGTTTGTAAGGCTTCTGCTGAGAAATCTTCTGTCTCATGGAGTTTCCTTTATAGGTGATTAGACACTTTTCTCTTGGTGACTTTAGAATTTTTCCCTTTGACTTCAGATAGTGTGATGACTATATGTCTTGGTGAAGTATATCTTGCAATGTATTTTCTTGGAGTTTTCTGAGCCTCTTATATCAGGATACTAAATCACTAACAAGACTAGGGAAACGTTCCTCAGTTATTTCCTCAAATAGGTTTTTCCAACGTTTTTTCTTCTGACTCAAGTATACCTATGACTTGTAGGTTTGGACATTTTACATAATCCCATACTTCTTGAAGGCTTTGTTCATTTTTAAAAACTTTTCTTTATTTTTGTCTGACTGGGTTAATTCAAAAGACTTGCTTTCAAGCTTGGAGATTCTTTTTCTGCTTGGTCTAGTCTATTATTAAAGTTTTCAACTGTATTTTGTCGTTTCTTCAATGAATTTTTCATTTCCAGAAGTTCTATTTGTTTTTGTCTTTTAAAATATCTATGACTTTGGTTAATTTTTCATTTATATTCTGAATTGTTTTTCTGATTTCTTTGTATTGTTTTCAACTTTCTCTTACATCTCACTGAGCTTCTTTAAAATCAATATTTTAAATTATTTACTTGCTATTTCAAATATTTCATTTTGGTTAGGATCCATTGTTAAAGACTCAGTGTGTTCCTTTGTGGGTGTTGTAACAATTTTTTCATACTTTCACGATTGTTTCTCTGCCTTTCTCATCTGAATAAACCATCTCTTTTTATTATTTTTTAATTTACTTTCATTTGGATAGGATTTCCCCCCCTTGATGTTGTGTAGGGTTGTTTGGCTTTGGTTCTGGGTGCTTTCAGTGGCCATGACTCTGTATGAGTTCCTTGGTTATAGATAGCCATTGTGTGGCGGCTTTCTCATATTCTGGTTGTAGTAGTAATGTACTGGACATGTGAGCAGGCTCACAGCCTCCTGCAGAGCCAGGGTGGCAGAGGTCTCAGGAAATATACCTGTTCTCCAGTGCACACATGTCAGCAGCTTCTGTGTGTGGTAAGGTTTTGTGGGTAAGAGCTGGCTTCAAGAGAAGCAGATGGTATATGCTTGATTTTGTTTACTGGGAAAGTCTCTCTGTTGCCTCAGGCAATGGGCTGATCTGTGGAATGTAAAGTGGCCTGAATTCCCTGCTCAGCCCCAGATGCAGGGAGAGGGGAATAAAGCTGAGTGGAGCTGGACTGCCAAGCCTACCACTTGGATATTCCAATGGTGAGCACAAGCACTAGCCCTGATGGGGGTGGTGGGAGAGCTCCTGGTGAAATGCACCAAGGTCTCCATGGTGGGGGCAGAAACATAGTCCACTTCCTTGTCACTGATTGCTAAGCTTTCAAGGATTTTGTGAGCTGGCTAAACAAAGCTATATTAAAAATTAAGTTAGACATGCAATTAAATAAATCATACTATATTATATTAAAGTCAAAGGTCATAAATACTCGAAACTCATTACTTCCTAAGTATTTTACTCCTATTACTTATATTCTGGAGGAAATTTACATCTGTTGTATCTGTATAGTATTTAACTATGGTATATGTACAGCAGTATATGTAACAGTGGTACTGTGCATCTCTTCCCAATTCTGCATTCAGTGACAGGAACTTAATAGTTTCAAATGGCCATGATGGGAGTATTTATACCACAGGAACTGGTGTAAGTTGTTGTGTTTATTGTCTCAATTTAACAAAGTGATTGAGAAAAATCTGATAATATAATTAAATTACATAATTAAACTTAAAAGTGTGTCCTATATAGCAGTTTTCTAGCATTAGACAACTATTATCGGATTCAGCAAAGAAGTTGCTCACATCAAGTTTTCTAGCATTAGACAACTATTATCGGATTCAGCAAAGAAGTTGCTCACATCATTGAGTGAAGTTTCAACATACATCTTCACTATTTCATTTTTGTCTCGTGAAAATACCGACCAATCAACATTCACTAGTTGTACATTCATTGGAATTTTTCAATGATGTGACTGATTTTGCTCATTAAAATAGTCATCAGGCATTTATTCATAGTCTGATTTTGTCACACACAGTATGGAGTTGCAAATTATAAAAACCATACATTTTCCATGAAATAGGAAGTCACACTGAAGATATGACTTTATATAGGTATATAGAATTTTCAATTAAGATTATTGGATATTTTTATTGTTTATAAAGTCTGTGCTGCAATTCTTTTTTTTTTCTGAGACAGAGTCTGGCTCTTTCACCCAGGCTGGAGTGCAGTGGCATGATCTTGGCTCACTGCAACCTCCACTTCCCAGGTTCAAGTGATTCTCCTGCCCAGCTAATTTTTGTAATTTTAGTACAGAAGGTGTTTCACCATGATGGTAAGGCTGGTCTCAAACTCCTGGCCTCAAGTGATCCACCCGCCTCAGCCTCCCAAAGTGCTGGGATTACAGGTGTGAGCCATGGCATCTGGCCTGTAATTCTTTATGTCAGTTCAATTTATGATAAACTTATGTTCATATGTACATATACTTTCTTTTTTCAAAACCTGGGTTGTCCTTAGCCCTTCTGCCCTGTTTTCTCTCCTGTAGCCTCAGGTGTTTGGAGAATTCCACCCAATTATGTTGAGGAGCTACTTCTCTGCCCAGGCAGGTCTCCATCCATTTCTAACATTTTCCTTCATGGGTTCACAAACCAGTTTCATTTTAAAGGTAAGCCTTCCCTCTTCTCCACTTTTAAAATATTTAAAACTCACAACATTTAAATAAAGGAAAATATAGGTAAATAATGGGGAAGCCCCATGGCCAAGAGCAAATCTGAAGCATCCTGGCTGCAGGCCCTTCATGGCCAGCCTTTGTCCCTGGCTCTGAAGTACACTGGCTGGGAATTCTGGAGTACTGGCACTGTGACCCAGACACCATTCCTGGGCCTCTGCATCTGCCATCTTCTTTCAGACTTTCCACTGGGAAAGCCTGAGGGGCTGTCCCTCTCCTGTATTGTTTGCTTCAAGGTCCAGCTCACTTCTTTCAGAAGTTTCTAGACCTTTCTAGAAAAGACTGAGACGCTTCAAGGTGTACAGGGCTAATAATACTATCATGGAGCTGAATCTGAGGTGAGATGTCTGCCACCTACCATTTTTCTTATCCTGGGTACCACAGGATTCTCTCATTGTAATGTTTGATTATATAACTGGGTCTCCCTAGACATTGCCAGAAATACCTGAAGTCTTATATGGGTCAGGAGTCCATGGTAGTCAGAAGTAAGACATTTGGCTTTTAGTTCAGTGACTCAGGGGAACATGGAACAGATATGAGTTATAGCTACTGGGCACCTGACACTTTGCTCAGACATTTAATGGGTTCCCACTTAATCCTTACTGAAACCCCATGAAGTGGATCCTATGACTATTCTTGTAAACAGATGAGGACAACAGGGCTGAGAGAGTTAACACAATGTGCTGGAGTCCCACAGGTGATGAGTGGAGACTCAGGTTACAAACTTGTTCTCTCCCCTGGTCCTACTGACTTGCTGCCCAGTTTGTCACACCCTCTGGCCTTTGACCTCTCCCACTGTGGCCACAAGTGCACTTCTGTAGGTATCAGGACCAGATGGGACCAATGACTTGAAAGAAAACACTCTGCCAGATATCAGAAAATCTGATCAAAATGTGAATAAATTAAAGCAAGTTAATCATTTTCTCTGACTTAGTTTTTCTGTTTGTAAAATAGGTTGTTAAGAAGTCTAAACGAGAAAATCTGTGGAGTGCCTGACACACAGTTCTGTAGGATCAATTTTAATTAACCCTACATGAGATGGCACTCATAAACCACACAGAAGAGAGACTGGCACATACAGTGTGTTCAATAAGTAATATTCCTTGTTATTACTAATATTTTCTGACCTTTATTAGAACAATACTGAACCTCCTGCTTCTAAAATACCCACCTGCTGTAGAAGTTCCAGTAGCTGTCCTGCTTTTCCAGGACACACTGGGTTACAAATCAGGCCTCTGTGGACCAGTTTAGGATCCTACCTATAATCTTTAATATTATTTGTACTGGAGAAGTGTGTTCTGAGTTCCAAGTAACTGACTTATACATTGTTTGAAAACAAAGCCCCTTTGTAGCTATGAATACTCCATGGCTTTCAAACACTTGCAGCGGGGTCGGGGGGGTGCACAGAATCCTTTGTTCAAATGACATCTTATATGTTAACCTAAGATATAAAACAGGTTCTGCAATGAGCAAGTACAGCTGAGGAAGAGGTGGTAGAGGTGGCCTAGAGCCTGCACCCCTCACCAGAGCCCTGCCAGGCATGTATAAGACTCATCTCATACTATTATCAGCTTGAACTTCTGAAGACAAGCCGGATTATTTGGTTTATTGAAAATGGTTATGTGTCTATCATATGGTGCTACTTAGGACACATGAAATGCCTTTGGTTGGAGGCTCTGTCTTATTTTTAATATGCCTCTGCTAAGCAGAAGTAATCATTTCATGATCATGGCAAGTTAATGGGGTTACTCTGCTGAACCCTGATATATTACCAATATTACTTCTCATGGATCAAACAAAGTAGATCAAAGTCAAAGTTTTCAAAATCCTCCTGCAAAAGAAAATTTCTCCAGGCAAAACTTTGAGGTTTTCACAGTTTTGAAAAGTAGCCTTGACTCTCTTCTAGTAACAACAACATAAAAATCCTTTTATTTGTGCCAGGCAGGAATATATTTCTCCTCAGAAACTATTTTATAGATTACATGTCATTTTCTACTTTCTTTTTTATTCTTGTAGTAATTATCTTCCTTTAAGAAAATGTTAGCACAGCATACAGTAGGCATGTTGAGGCAGATAAGCCCTGCAGGCCAACCCAGCTATAGAGCAGAGTTGTTTCTGCAAGGCTTCTAAATCCCAGGACCCACATAGTTAAATGTCAGGGCAGCATTGCATTCAAGAAGCCATAGTCTTGTGGCCAAAAAAGTAACTGAAAAGGAATTCCAAACCCTACCAGGCCTCCTCAAAACTGGGACAGGGATCCAAATTCAGTCTACAGCAACAATTTCTTCTCTCACCAGCTCCCTGCACCCACCTGCTAGGTTTCTGGAGCATCTCTCTCTCCATAGGTCTTCTGTGCTTTTCTTCACACCACCCCTGCACTGAGGTGGCAATTATAGGACTATCTTGGTTGGGCAAAGGAATGGTGGTGGGGAGGAAAGTCTGAATAGCCTCTCTTCATCTTAATAACTTTGGTCTGAGGTTTGCTGTGTTCTAAATTATATCCTCATTATTGCCTGATTTTGTGCATAGTATAAATAGATTATACAACCTGACGTACTTCATTGAACCAGCTAGTTCAGTGAAGCAATATTTAGTTCTGTTACTTTACAAGTTCTTAGTAGCCCAAATGGCAAAGAAAATCAGATCCCAGTAACAATAAGAGAATTGTTATGACCACTCTTTCTCATATGATAAATAAGAGACTCCAAGTATTCTTCTATTTGCACATGTTTAATCCATTGTAATTAAGGTTAAATTAAATAAAGTTATTACTCTGAAAATGCAATGAGAGACTTCTGGTTTCTAGTCTAACATGTAAGGAGATTGGAATAAACCACCTGATATTAACACGTAAAAAAGCTAAACAACTTGAAAAGTCAATGAGTCTTAGATCTGTCCGAAAAGTAAGTGCACAAGGCAAAAAGCTGTCCCCCAAATTGGAGAGACAGGCAGGTGGATATAGAGAATCACAACTTATCAGAGCAGAAACCCACAAGCAGAAACTTCTCTGTGAACAAGCACAAGGATAGGAAAACCTAATTGTAACTGAAAGTGTTGAAGGAAAAAACTCACCAACTAAGAATTCTACATACAAAACTATTCTTCAATAGTAAAGGAGAAATAAGGACTTTCTCAGATAAACAAAAATTGAGGGAATTTGTTGCCAGTAGACCTGCCTTGCAGGAAATGTTAAAAGGCATTCTTCAGAGAGAAGGGAAATGATATAAGTCAGAAACAGGGATCTGAATAAAGGAAGGACATCAGAAAATAATTAAGTGAAGGTAAAATGAAAACTTTTGTTTTTCTCTTTTTTTTTTTTTTTGAGATGGAGTTTTGCTCTTGTTGCTCAGGCTGGAGTGCAATGGTGCAATCTCAGCTCACCACAACCTCTGCCTCCCGGGTTCAAGAGATTCTCCTGCCTCAGCCTCCCAAGTAGCTGGGATTACAGGCATGTGCCACCATGCCTGGCTAATTTTGTATTTTTAGTAGAGATGGGGTTTCTCCATATTGGTCAGGCTGGTCTCCAACTCCTGACCTCAGGTGATCCTCCCACCTCAGCCTCTAATTCTTAATTGATCTAACAGATAACAGTTTATTCAAAATAATATCACCAATCTCCTCGATAATGTATGCTTACATTATATAAATATGTATTCCTATGTATGCTTACATTATATAATATATATATTCCTATGTATGCTTATGTATAAGTGAGAAGAATGACAGCAATGATACAAGAGATGGAAAGCAAGAATTAGGAATATTTTGTTATTACAAGATACTTACACTGCCTATGAAGTGGTATAGTGTTATTCAACAGTCAAATAAACACTGGATTAGCTGTAAATGGATACGGCAAACTCTAGGGCAACCACAAAAAAAAAAGTATAATTGACATACTAAGAAAAGAAAGAAAATGGGATCATATGGAATGTTCAATTAAAATTACAAAAGGCAGAAGAAAGTGTAGAAGACAAAAAAAGGAGTGAAGAAAAAGGGCACTAACTAGAAAATAGTAATAAAGATGGTAGATGATAATTCAACTATATCAATAATCATTTCAAATATCAGTGTCTAATACAGCAATTAAAAGAGATTGTCAGAGTGAATCCAAAACAAAACTCAACTATATGATGTCTACAAGAAACCCACTTCAGCTATGAAGACACACATGTATTAAAAGTAAAGGAATGGAAAAAGATATACCATGTTAACACTAATCAAAAGAAAGTAAGAACAGCTTATTAATTTCAGACAGATCCAACTTTAGAACAAGAAAAGTAATCAAGCAGGAAAAAGAGGAGCATTACACAGGGATAAAAGGTCAATATTCCAGGAAGACATAACAATCTTTAATGTATATGTACCTAACAAAAACAGAGTGTCAAACTCTATGAGGCAAAAAAATGACTGAACTATAAAGAGAAATAGATGAATTCATTACTATAGTTGCATACTTCTACACTCCTCTACCAGAAATGGACAGATACAGCAGGCAGAAAATCAGTAAGGACATAGCTAAACATAATACCACCATCAAAACACTGGATATAATGGAAAGCTATAGACTACTTCATCTAAAACCAGCAAATTATATGTTTTCTCAAACTCACATGGGACCTTCACTGAGATAGACCACAGTCTGGGGCCATAAAACCCATCTTAACATATATAAAGCAATAAAAATCATACAATCTCTGCTTTCAGTCCACAGTGGAATTAAACTACAAGTCAATAACAGAAAGTTAAAAAAATCTCAAAATACTTGGAGATGAAGCAAGACTTTCAAATAACATATGGATCAAAGAAGAAATGGCATGAGAAATTTAAAAAAACATTTTGAATAAGTAAAAAGAAAATACAACTTAGCAAAACTTGTGGGATGTAGCATAAGCAGCATTTAGAGGAAAATTAATGCCATTAAATGTATATATCAGAAAAGAAGAAAAATCTGAGATTAATAATAATTTAACCTTCCATCTTAGGAAACGAAATAAAGAAGAACAAATTAAATCCAAAGTAAGCAGAAGAAAAGAAATACTAAAAACTAGAGCAGAAATCAATGAAATTGAAAACAATAAATCAACAGAGAAAGTTAACAAAACCCAAAACTCATTCTTTGAAAAGATCAATAAAATCAATAAATTTCTAGCTAAGCTAACTAAGAATAAAATAAAGAAGACAGAAATTAATTATATTAGAAATTAAGCTGGGCATGCTGGCACATGCCTGTAGTCCCAGCTACTTGGGAGGCTGAGGCAGGAGGATCACTTGAGCCCAGGAGTTGCAGGTTTCAGTAAGCTATGATCATGCCATTGAACTCCAGCCTTGGCAACAGAGTGAGACCCTGTCTCTAAAAAATAATAATAATAATAAAAAACATTACCTATGTAACAAATCTGCACATTCTTCACATGTATCTTGGAACTTTAAAATAAAAATTAAAAAAAAATAATAAAATACAAAAGAAATTAAAGAGGGGACATCACCTTAGATCTCATAGATCTTAATAGGATAATAAAGGAATATTATGAATAATTTTATACCCACAAATTTGATAACCTATGTAAAATGAAGTAATTCCTTTGTCTCAGTCTATTTTGTGTTGCTATAGCAGAATACTAGAGACTGGTAATTTGTTAAAAAAAAAAAGAAAAGGTTTATTTGGCTCATCATTCTCGTGGCTGGAAAGTTCAAGATTGATTATATGCAGAGATCACATGATGAAAGAGGAAGCAAGAGAGAGGGGAAAGTTGCCAGGCTCTTTTTAACAACCACCTCTCACAGGAAATAATAGAGGGAGAACTCACTCACCCCTGAAGGAAGGCATTAATCTATTTATGAAGGACCTAACCCCATGATCCAAACACCTCCCATGAGGCCCTACCTCCAATATTGGAGATCAAATTTCAATACAACAGTACAAGGGAACAAAAATCTAAACCACAGCATTCCTTGAAAGACACAATCTGACAAAATTCACACAAGAAAATTAGACAATCTGATTAGACCTACTGTTACATAAATTAAATCAATAATTAATAACATTTTAAAACATAAAGCACCAGGCCCAGATGGGTTACTGGTAAATTTTACCAAACACTTAAGAAAGAAATTGTACTAATTCTCTACAATATTTTTGAGAGGATGGAAGCAGAGAGAATACTTCCTAACTCATTCTGTGAGCCCAGCATTACCTTAATACCAAAACCAGACAAAGACATTACAAGAAAAGAAAACTGCATACCAGTATCTCTCTGAAACACAGATGCAAAACATTTAACAAAATATTAGAAAATCAAATCCAAATATTTGTAAGAAGAATTATACACCATGACCAAGTGGGATTTATTCCAGAGATGCAAGGCTGGTTCAACATTTGAAAATCAATTAACATAATTCACCACAGAACATCCTGAAGAAGAAAAAAAATCACACAATCCTATCAACAGATACAGAAAAAGCATTTGACAAAACCCCATTTATAATAAAAACTCAGCATGGCCGGTCGTGGTGGCTCACACCTGTAATCCCAGCACTTTGGGAGGCCAAGGTGGGCAGATCATGAGGTCAGGAGATAGAGACCATCCCGGCTAACACAGTGAAACCCTGTCTCTACTAAAAATACAAAAAAATTAGCCAGACGTGGTGGCAGGTGCCTGTAGTCCCAGCTACTCGGGAGGCTAAGGCAGGAGAATGGCGTGAACCTGGGAGGTGGAGCTTGCAGTGAGCTGAGATTGTGCCACTGCACTCCAGCCTGGGTGACAGAGTGAGACTCCATCTCAAAACAAAACAAAACAAAACAAAACAAAAAAAACTCAGCAAACTAGGAAGGAGGGAATCTTCCTTAACTTAGTAAATAACACTGACAAGAAACTTCCCTCTAAGATCAGGAACAAGAAAAGGATATTGCCTCTCCCCTGCTTTTCAACATCATACTGGAAATTCTAGCTAATGCAATAAGATAAGAAAAGGAAATAGGTATAAAGATTAGGAAAGAAGAAAGAAAACTATTTTTGTTTGCAGATGACATCATCATCTATGCAGAAAATTTAAAAGAATGGACAAAAAACACTCCTGGAACTAATAAGTAGTTACAGCAAGGTTGCAGGGTACAAAGATAATGTACAAAAGTCAATTACTTTTCTATATAGCAGCAATGAACAAGTAGAAGTTGAAATTAAAAACACATTACTGTTTACATTAGGAATCCAGCAAAGTACTTAGGTATAAATATAACAAAATATGTGTAAGATCTACATTAAGAAAACCACAGCCCAAAATCTCCTTAAGCTGATTAGCAACTTCAGCAAAGTCTCAGGATACAAAATCAATGTACAAAAATCCCAAGCATTCTTGTACACCAATCACAGACAAACAGAGAGCCAAATCATGAGTGAACTCCCATTCACAATTGCTTCAAAGAGAATAAAATACCTAGGAATCCAACTTACAAGGGATGTGAAGGACCTCTTCAAGGAGAACTACAAACCACTGCTCAATGAAATAAAAGAGGATACAAACAAATGGAAGAACATTCCATGCTCATGGGTTGGAAGAATCAATATCATGAAAATGGCCATACTGCCCAAGGTAATTTATAGATTCAATGCCATCCCCATCAAGCTACCAATGACTTTCTTCACAGAATTGGAAAAAACTACTTTAAAGTTCATATGGAACCAAAAAAAGAGCCCGCATCGCCAAATCAATCCTAAGCCAAAAGAACAAAGCTGGAGGCATCACGCTACCTGACTTTAAACTATACTACAAGGCTACAGTAACTGAAACAGCATGGTACTGGTACCACAACAGAGACATAGATCAATGGAACAGAACAGAGCCCTCAGAAATGATGCCGCATAGCTACAACTATCTGATCTTTGACAAACCTGACAAAAACAAGAAATGGGGAAAGGATTCCCTATTTAATAAATGGTGCTGGGAAAACTGGCTAGCCATATGTAGAAAGCTGAAACTGGATCCCTTCCTTACACCTTATACAAAAATTAATTCAAGATGGATTAAAGACTTAAATGTTAGACCTAAAACCATTAAAATCCTACAAGAAAACCTAGGCAATACCATTCAGGACATAGGCGTGGGCAAGGACTTCATGTCTAAAACACCAAAAGCAATGGCAACAAAAGCCAAAATCGACAAATGGGATCTAATTAAACTAAAGAGCTTCTGCACAGCAAAAGAAACTACCATCAGAGTGAACAGGCAACCTACAGAATGGGAGAAAATTTTTGCAACCTACTCATCTGACAAAGGGCTAATATCCAGAATCTACAATGAACTCAAACAAATTTACAAGAAAAAAACAAACAACCCCATCAAAAAGTGGGCAAAGGACATGAACAGACACTTCTCAAAAGAAGACATTTCTGCAGCCAAAAAACACATGAAAAAATGCTCATCATCACTGGCCATCAGAGAAATGCAAATCAAAACCACAGTGAGATACCATCTCACACCAGTTAGAATGGCCATCATTAAAAAGTCAGGAAACAACAGGTGCTGGAGAGGATGTGGAGAAATAGGAACACTTTTACACTGTTGGTGGGACTGTAAACTAGTTCAACCATTGTGGAAGTCAGTGTGGTGATTCCTCAGAGATCTAGAACTAGAAATACCATTTGACCCAGCCATCCCATTACTGGGTATATACCCAAAGGACTATAAATCATGCTGCTATAAAGACACATGCACACGTATGTTTATTGCGGCACTATTCACAATAGCAAAGAGTTGGAACCAACCCAAATGTCCAACAACGATAGACTGGATTAAGAAAATGTGGCACATATACACCATGGAATACTATGCAGCCATAAAAAATGATGAGTTCATGTCCTTTGTAGGGACATAGATGAAACTGGAAAACATCATTCTCAGTAAACTATTGCAAGGACAAAAAACCAAACACCACATGTTCTCACTCATAGGTGGGAATGGAACAATGAGAACTCATGGACACAGGAAGGGGAACATCACACTCCGGGGACTGTTGTGGGGTTGGGGGAGGGGGGAGGGACAGCATTAGGAGATATACCTAATGCTAAATTATGAGTTAATGGGTGCAGGAAATCAACATGGCACATGGATACATATGTAACAAACCTGCACATTGTGCACATGTACCCTAAAACCTAAAGTATAATAATAATAAAAAAAAAGAAAACCACAAAACTCTGATGAAAGATATCAAAGAACTAAATAAATGGGAGATGTTCAGTTCATGAAAAGGAAGTCTCAATATTTTCGATATGTTGGTTCTTCCCAGTTTTATCTGTGGATTCAACACAATACTGATTGAAATTGCAGCTAGTTATTTTGTGGATATCGACAAACTGGTGCTAAAGTTTATATGAAGAGGCAAAAGACCCAGAATAGCCAACTTAATATTGACAGAACAAAGATGGCTTTGACACTACATGGCTTCAAGACTTTCTGTAAAACTAGTAGTCAAGGCAGGGTGTTATTGGTGAAAGAACAGGTAAACCAATCAATGAAACATAAAAAAAGATCTGGAAATAGATCCACATAAATACAGTCAAAACAATCAATGAAACAGAAAAAAATGATCCAGAAATAGGCCCATATAAATACAGTTGACCAAAAGCAAAGGAAAACCAATGGATCAAAGATAGAATTTTCAACAAATCGTGATACAACAATTGGATATCCACATGTAAAAATAACGAATCTAGACACAGACCTTACACCCTTATAAAAATTAACTCAAAATAAAATATACACCTAAATTTAAAAACAAAACTATAAAACTCCTAAAAGATAACATAGATGAAAATCTAGATGACCTTGGGTGTGACAATGACCTTTTAGACACAACACCTAAGGCACAATCCTTGAAAGAAATACATGGTAAGCTGGACTTCACTAAAATTAAAAACTTCTGTGAAAGAAAATGTCAAGAGAATGAGAAGACAAGCCACAGGGTCAAAATATTTGCAAAGGATACATGTGTTAAAGGCATACTATCCAAAATATTCAAAGAACAACTAAAACTTACCAAGAAGAAAATGAACAAACCAATTAAATCATAGGCAAAAGACCTGAACAGACACCTCACCAAAGAAGATACTCAGATGGGAAGTAAACTTATGAAAAGCTGTTCAGCATCATATGTCATCAGGGAATTGCAAATTAAAGCAACAATGATATACCACTACATATTGATTAGAATGGCCAAAATCCAGAACATTGACATCACCAGATGTGATGAGGATGTGGAGCAACAGGGACTCTCACGCATTGTTGGTTGGAATGTATAAACGGTATAGCCATTTTGGAAGATAGCTTGGCAATTGCTAAGAAAACTAGAAATACTCTTACCATAAAATCCAGTGATTGTACTTCTTTGTATTTTCCCAAGTAAATTTAAAACATATGCCCACACAAAAACCTGCACATGGATATTTATGGCAGCTTTATTCATAACTGTCAAAACCAAAATGTCCCTCAGTAAGTGAATGGGTAAACTGTGGTACATCTAGACAATGAAATATTATTTTGCACTAAAAAGGAATGAGCTAACAAGCCACGTAAAGACATGGAGAAAACTTAATCAATAATGCAAAGTAATAATTATTGCATATTACTAATGAAAGAAGCCAATCTGAAAGGCTACATACTCTATGATTCCAACCATATGATATTACAGAACGGATAAACCTATTGAGACAGTGAAAAGATGAGTGGTTGCTAGTCGTTAGGGAAGATGAATAGGCAGAGCACAGAGGTTTTTAGGTCAGTTAAACTAATCTGTGTGACACTACAGTGGTGGACACATGTCATTCATTTGTCAAATCCCATAGAATGTACAACACCAAGTGTGAACCCTAATATAAACTATGTACTTTGGATGATAATGACATGTCAATGTAGGTTCACTGAGTGTATAAATGTACCACTGTGGTATGGATGGTGATACTGAGAAGGTTATGCATGTGTGGGGGAAGTGAATATATAGGAACTTCTGTGCTTTCTGCCCAGTTTTGCTGTGGACCTACACTACTCTTAAAAATAAATGTCATTGATTAAAGAATAGCTAGAGAAGGCCAAAACCAAAAGGAGGAAACTGGATAGTGATTTGCAAAGTTCAGATTCTATATTTAGTTATTTCACTATCTAGATAACTTTGGACAAATCTTAACCTCATTCCATCTCAGTTTCCTTTCAAAATAAAGATTGTGAACTAGATAAACTCAAATATCCCACTAAGTCTTAAACTGTGTGATTCTATATACCAGTATTTTTTAAAAGTGAATGCATTAGAATTCCACCATGAATCCTAAATCAGAGACCAGTAGCAATATTGAAAGACATTCGTATGTGAAATAAAATCAAGATGAAAACATAATTGAACATTCTCTCAAGCTAGTTTTATATTCTCCGATGTTCTGCCTACTACTACTTGAGTAATGTTGTTGAATAAAAATTAAAAGGCTATAACAAAAAAAATCCAGTGAGAGGCAGATGCTAGATAGTAAAACTGTAAATTCCTCTTTTTGCTCTGATGATGGGAAATTAGTGAAATTGTGAAAACTGACAATGATTTGGGGTAAGAAATACCTCTTAAATTTAAGGATTGACCCCCAGAAATCAGAAAAGTTTTCAGAAAAGAAGTCAACTGGAAAACAAGTTAACTGGAAATTCCTATGAACAACTTCTAGACTATATTTTAGTTTCTTGCTAATCATATTCTTATTTATTTAAAAATGAGACTTTATATGTGCCAGTACTGAAGATTCAAAAGAATTGATAAAATAGTCCCTGGCTTCCAGAAGCTCCCACTCTGGTCTATAGTTATAGACCAGCATAGTTACAGACCAGCAGACTCCAGAATGCTGTGTTATAAGTAATCTGGAAGGAAGCTTGCATTGTGGAAGCACAAAGTGAGGAAAGATCAAGTCTCCCTGTAGGTAGAGGGTCAGGGGACACCACACCAAACAAAGAAGACTAGCAAGGATAAGTATGCATAATGGCTGAAAGGTATGAGTGTGCATGGTGGCTTTAGGAAACTATGAATATCCAGTGAGGCTGAAATAAGGGAAGCAGGGAAATAAGATTGGGGGTGGAGGTGAGGATTTACAAGATATTTCTGAAGGACAGGAGCAAAGTGGCCCGGCTGCAAGAAAAGGTTATGGTTAAAGGAATAAGGAAAACTAACATTAATTCTTTATCCTGTGTAACACAAATACCCAATTAGTAGACTGGGCTCTACCACAACAATCTGAAGCCTTACCTCCTAGATCCTTAAGTGGCTGCCACCTCCACAAACTGCTTCGTTTTCTGTAACTCTAGAGAGAGCTCAGGAATCAAGGACTTGACACATGGCAGAGGCCCTAGGTGTCTTGAGCCAGGGAACCTCAGACTGGAAGGAGTATTCTATTTCCAAGTGGTGAGAAGGGGCCATAAAGAATTCAAATCCTTCCTCGATATTGAGTTCTTTGATGTTTTTCAAGTTTCACTTGTCCTTTAAAAAAGTTATAATTTGAGAGAAATAAATACTCAAGTCTCTATGTACATAGAATATCTTTTTCAGCAGTAGAATAGTAATCTCCACAAGACATTTTACAAGGAACTGAGGTCATACGAAGTACTATTTATTAAAAAATTGCCCCCACCTTTTTACTTTTACTTTTTACATTTTCTTTATAATATCAGCTCACCTTTTTTTCCCACTGTACTTTTTAAAGACAAGATTAGAATAAATGCAAAGAAATAAACCACATTTAACAACATTTGAGTATGTTAAGGGCACTGGCTTTCCGTTCTAGCATTGACATAATTTGATATTTGACCATGGGTAAGGCTTTTGACAGCTCTGAGCCTTGATTTCTCAATCAGGAAATAGATGAAGGTGACCTCTTAAGTTCCTTCCTGCTCAAATATCCTGTGGTCTCATCCATCTTTGCATCTCTTTTGATAAGCATTGTGATTGACACATGGCAGATGCTTAATAAATATCTTGAGTAGATGAGTGTGGGGTAGTTTGCTACTATTCTCAATAAAGAAAATGTAGTTGGAACTGCTTTGCTCCCACTTCTGTTGGTGCATGACAGTTAGGATAAGCATATACCCTGTCAAAGGGAATAGTCATCACTATTGTCTTACAGGCAATTGGCCTTGGTTTTCCACAACCAATTAAACCGTTTTAAAATGCTATGGTGGCCAAAACAAACAAACAAACAAACAAAAAAATAACACTTCTGGGACCTGTATTGAACCCATAGAGCAAATCTATCCTGCAAGAAGTTGAATATATGGTTTGAATTTGGAAATGAGTATACTGTGCAGATGCAGCTCACACCATCTTGTTCTTCAGAGATGCGTGTGTACATATGTACTCACATGAACTCCTACCCGCTATGTGCCAAATCAACAGTCATGAGATGGCAATGATAATTTCCTGTGAGGCACATCAGAGACTGGCAGAAATGTAATATCATATGTAGTAATGGATACTCTAAGATCCGAGAAGAACATTCCGGTGCAAAGGCACACAGAGCATCCTGTTGGTCATGTGTCTCTCCTCAAACTCATATCGGTGTGCCTTGCACAGACTAAAATGCAAAGACATGAAATTGCAGCTGTTCAATCTGCAGTGGTAACTGGAAAGGCAAAGCCAAAGGGGCAAATCACAGCAATTCAGAGTTCTACACATGAAGTCAGGATGCAAGACGAGAGGACAGTAGGATGGCCAGGAGACAGAAGATATACAAGAGAACTCATAAAAGATTTTAGTAATTACAACTTAAACATATGGAGAAATAGGGTAGGTATAGGGCCAATTCTTTCAAAGAGTTTAAGTTGCCTTGTAAATCTTTAGAGAAACCATAGCATGAGTAGAAATCAATGGGCCCTTTCAGTCTGAAGACTAATGTCTTTCTCTAGCTCTGGGAAATATAAAATATTTCCTCCTTTCAGTTTGTCTTCTCTTTTGTGGGTCTCTTATTAGAAAGAGTGGACCTCCTTTGGAGATCTAAGAATCTATCCTCAAAGACTCTTTCCTTTCTCATGTCTTCTGTCTCTTTGTCCTTTTGAACTGTGTTCTGAAAAAAAAAAGTCCTTCCATTTGATCCTCCAGCTTACTATTTAAGATTAAAATGTCAGTTAAACCTTTTAATTATGATCATCATAGTTTAACTCCCAAGAGCTCCAATTGTTTTATTCTATAGTGTGTTCTTGTTTATAGAGATGTAATATCCTCTCTTACTCCTCTGAATATTACATATTTTTTAAAAGTTTTCTTCTGTTTGTTCTATTAGCTCAATTTATTTAGTTTTTAGCTTTTTTGTTATTGAGTTTGTGTTTTCTCTTTCATGGTATTGGTTTTCTTCAATGGGTTCCTTGGTTGCAATTTAAGTTTTGTATCTGTGATCCACTGGGCCCCTGTCTCTCCGTGGTCTTTTTCTGCGAACTGCACCATGCCTCTGGTGATGGAGGCCAGGTCAACTGAAGAGCAAATTGTATTGAGGGACATGTGCTGCCAGTAGCTTTTCATCTCAATTTACAAGTTCTCTGTTCTCCTTTTTGAGTTTAAACTTTTGTCAAAATTACATCTATGTAATAGTTTGAAGACTCAAATAAGACTAGAAGCCATGTCACAAAAAGAGCAGTGCCCAGTGTCCCACCCTTTGACTTCTTGACCAGTAGGAGGCAACTACTTTAAGATGATGCTTTTGGCATTTATCACCTTATCTCTACATAACTTGCTTATATTAGTACTTCTTGATTTTCTCCACAATTTCAGGCATTACAGTACCTATAGAATTCACACTATAAAATATGAGGGCTTAATCTCTCTTTCAACCCACCCTACCTATAGTCCCATAATTTACACACAACACAATACACACAACAAACATACTCACATCCTCTCTGTTCCCCACTCTTTGAAATGTGGTTTTATTACATTTTACTTAGCTAAATATATGGTGCTGTCATTATTATGACCATGTAAATACCATGCACAACTGAGCCATAAACAGTAGTGCACTATGATTGCTGTTATCTTTTGTAGCTTTTGTTTCCACTACTGTTAATTTTTTCTTTTATACTCTGTTTGCTTTTCTAAGAAGTTATCATTATTTAGACCCCAGACTTCCTACTATCTAAAGATCTCCTCAATATGAATGGATGCATCAGGTATTTTACCAATTTCATCTTGAAGAAATTTCCTCTAGAGCTCCTGACCTATACCAATTGGGGCTGGCTGCCTTTCAGTCCTGGTACACAGTTGCCATACTGGGACCTCCCTCTAACTGTATCTCACAATCCCCCTTGCTGCTTTCTTGTGTTGGATTCCACTGTCTGTATCCCATAAATTCCTCTTTTTTTGGTTTACTTCTCCATTTTAGTGAAGCACATCTTCCAGTAAGTATCTGAGAAAGGATGCATGGCAGGTCAATAGTTGGGGTATCTCAGAGATCTCAAAAGTCTCTTTATTCTATTATCACATCTGTTTGATATTTTGGTTGAATATGGGATTTTAGGATGCACGTAGCTTTTCTTCAAGATTTTAAAGGTGTTGCTACATTGCCTTCTTTTTTCCAGTGTTGCTATTTGGAAGACTGAAGCCATTCTGATTCCTGATCCTTTATCAGGAACATTCTCCTCACCCTTCTGAAAGCTTGGAGAATCTTTCTTTTGTATTCTGATATTTCACAATAATCAGTCTGGGCTTATTTTAAACCATTGTGTTGGAGGCTTGTGAAATCATGAAAATGTAGAAATTTATATTCTTTATTATAAGGAATGTCCTTGAATTATTTTATATTTAATTTCTTTGCTTTTATTTTCTGTTTTTGAAACTTGGATGATGAATTGTTTGAACCAGTCTTTAATTTTCTAATCTCTTTTCTATTTTCTATACTCCTGCCTTTTGCTCTACATTCTGGAAGATTTCCTCAAGTTTATTTTCCAACCTATTAGGTTTCAGAAACCTTGTGTGTGTATTTGTATGCATGTGTGTGTGTGTGTGTGTGCGTGTAAATATTCAAGAGCTCTTTTAATTCTCTGAACATTCTTTTTAAATTTTTTCCTGTTTTTCATTCATGGATTAAATATCTTCTCGTATCTCTGGGGATATTAATGTTACTTTTGAAGTCTTCTACTTGAATTTTTTCTATTTCCTCTCATTTGTTTTGTTGTTTTTTATTTTGACTTGAAAACTGGCACATAACAATTGTACATATTTGCAGTATATAGTGTGATGTTTTGATACATGTATACCTTGTGTAAAAATCAAATCGGGATATTTAGCATATCCACCACTTTATAGATTTATCATTTCTTTGTGATGAGAACATTCAAAATCTTCTCTTCTAGCTATTGTGAAATATACAGTACAATATTGTTAACCATAGTCACCCTACTGCAGTAGAACACCAGAACTTATTCCTGCTATCTGACTGTAACTTTGTACCTGTTGACCAACCTCTCCCCATCCTTATTCTTCCTTACCGCCCTTCCCCAGCCTTTGACAACCACCATTTTACTCTCTACTTCTTGAGATCAATTTCTTTTTCATTACAGGTTTTCCTTATATGTCTGGTGATCCTTGTTTTCCTCTCATAACTAAGAGTGGGGCATTAAAAAGTTGATTGGCTTTGGGAGGCAAAGGTGGGTGAATAACCTGAGGTCGGGAGTTCAAGACCAGCCTGGCCAACATGGCAAAACCCTGTCTGTACTAAAAATACAAAAATTAGCGGGGTGTAGTGGAATGCACCTGTATTCCCAGCTACTTGGGAGGCTGAGGAAGGAGAATCGCTTGAACCTGGGAGGCGGAGGTTGCGGTGAGCCGAGATTGTGCCATTGCACTTCAGCCTGGGCAACAAGAGCAAAACTTTGTCTCAAAAAAAAAAAAAAAAGTTGATTGGAAAACATAACTTTGAAACGGAGCAACAAATTGGAAGGACTACACAGCCTGATTTCAAAACTTCCTATAAAGCCACAGCAATTAAGACAGTGTGGTATTAGTTAGACACACTGACAAATGAAAAACTTAATGCAGAAATTGAGCCACACATACATGGTCAATTAATTTTTGACACAATGCCAAGGTAATTCAAAGGGGGAAACCATAGTCTATGCAAAAAAAAGATGCTGGAATAACTAAATATCCATAAAGAAAAACAAAATGAACCTCAGCCTTTACTTGCCCACATATGCAAAAACTAACTTTAAGTGGATCATCGATGTAATAATAAAATCTAAAATTATATAATAAAACTGCTATAATCATAGAAGGAAATCTTTTTGATCTTGGAAAAACTTCTTAAATAGGACACCAAAATCATAAACCGTAATAAGTTAATAAATCAATTTCCTCAAAATAAAAAACTTCAGCTCCTTGAAAAACATCTATTAATAAGTAAAATGCAAATACACACTAGAAGAAAATATTCACAATAAATATAACTGACAAAGGATTTAGATCCAGAATACATAAAGAATTCTTACAAGTCAGTAATAGAAAGACAAATAATCTAATTAAAAAATGGAATAATGTGTTCTTGCCGCTGCTTCTGCTTTTTTCATAACACTTTCTGGATGTCCAGAAACCCAGTAGTATGGAAATTGAGCAACTTTATTTTATATATTCCACCATTACTCAATGACATTCTACTTGAGATATAGATGCTTAATGAAGAGAAATGTAAGTAATTCGAAAAAAAAAAAAATTGAGCAATGGCGTGAACAGACACTGCTCAAAAGAAGATATACAAAGAGCCCATAAACTCAGTAGAAGGCCCTAGAAGGCCCTGAGATCATTAGTCACTGGAGAAAAGCAACTGAAAACCACAGTCACACACACACAATACCATTTAAACAGTGGCTTTGGTCTAATTGTGTGCCTTAAGATTTTGGTTTTGATCATTTTAAGAAGACATTTATAGTGCTTTGACATAGGCCAGTCACTGGGCTGCGGACAAATATCATGTCATTCCACAATCATCAGCCCAGGGAGACAGTGCTAGTATTTTCCCAGTTTTACAGCTGGGAAATGGAGGTTCTGAGACGCTGAGTGACTTGTCCAAGGTTCTGAGACTTGGAAGGGCAATGCTGAGATTTGGATCCAGGACTCCAAAAGCATGTGTGTATAGCCACCATGCCAACCTGCCTGCCCAGGTACCACCTGCTGCAGCCTTTCCTGGAGGACTTGGCAGCTCCTCAGCTTCTGTGGGTTTTTAGGAAGTGGCTCAGCTGCAAAGTGGGAGGAAGCAGGAATTCCCCATGGAGCAGCGCTGGCCAGCAGCAGGGCCAGGCTCACCCCCCACCTTCAAGAGCAGAGGCCAAGGCTGGAAAGAGCTGTAAATCCCACGACTGCCTGCTGCCAAGCTGGGAGTGGGTGTGAGGAGGGGAGCAGGGAGGCTCTCTGGGCCCAAAAGCCAGTTCCCCTGGGCCAGTGTCCGTGACTCCAAAGGAGGGAGCTGACGGGGCATCCGGGATCTGTGGGGGAGGAAGGGAGTGGAGAGATAGAGCACTATTCTGGGAATAGGAAAAAGATGTCGATTGGAAGCTCTGAGCCTGGGAATGAGGTTTGAAAGTGACAGGTTTCTTGCAAGGTGCTCAGGTCTTTTCTCTTGGGCCACTCACACTCCCTAGAGAAGGATCTTCCATCTTCTGCCTGGAGGTGATAGTTCTGCCCACCAGAGTTCTAGAGACTGATTCCAATTTTTCATTCATTTAGGTAAATGTTTATTTAACTTCCCGGAATGCCACTCCAACCCTCAACTCTCTCTGGTGTTCCCCCACTTTCCATCCTAGCTAGAGCTCAAGATTTCTGCTGTGGCGGTAGCAATGGTGGCAATGGCTCCAGGAAACTAATCGCTTCTTAAATACTCAGTGTTTTGTGCTGCCTTCATCCCTCCTTCCAGAGGTACCTGACACTGCCAAGCCTGGCACATTTTTCCTTGTAAGTCAGGTTGTTTCCTGCCTTTTCCCATTTCGTCCTTAGGAGTCAGTTTTCTTGGGTCAGTTGCCGCTGGTCCATCTGTTTCCAGAATCCAAAATTTTGTTACAGTTGCCCTTTCCCCAGTCTGTTTGTCCCTGTGGGTTTATGTGTTAAGAAAAATTAAATCTCTTTACAGTTCATTTAGAGGGGTTTTGGAGGGAGAGTAAGAAACTGTGGGTGTTTGATCTGCCATCTTTACTGAGAAGTCACTCCCTCTCCTTTGGGTAGGTTCCATAGCCATCTGGACACAGCCCTGCTTCTCTGGACCCCTTGTCCACTCGCTGCTTTTGTCTGAATGTAAATACTTGAAACTAATTCTTCAATTAACCACACATATGCAATAGCTAGGGCTCCCCTTTCCCTTCTCACATCTGTGACCTCTGGGCTCCCAGCATCTTTCAATCTTTCCCCTTCCACAGATGTCCCTCCTGTGTATGTCTGAGGCATGGGTTTTCTGCAAGCTTTTTCCTTCTTTTCCCTGTGTTGATCTGATCCATTTCGATTCTTTCAGGAGTTAAAAATTCTTGTCCTCTGATGGCACTTTTTCTCATTGTTATTCATACCAGTTATAGTTTTATTATTAAAATATTTTTTCCTACATTTCATGAGATTTCGGGTGGAACTGGGGATAGTTGCAAGTGCTTAGTCAGCCTTCTCCTCCAGTTCTGAAGTTTAAACTATTTAAGCCTCCACCTTTTTGGTGGGGAGGGCAAGGTGGAGGTTATGCAAAACTTAGAAAGGTCTTTGCCACACCAAGATTATTCACCTATATTTTCTTCTAGTACTTTTGTGGGTTTTTAAAATATTTACATCTTTGGTTCATTTAAAATTCCATTTGATGTTAGTTGTATACAGGAATCTAGATTCTTTTCAAATGTTTAGCTTTTTGTTCAAACATTAGCTATTGACTAATTTTCTGATTTGAAAGACACACTTTGTTAATTTGTATAGCTTTATAATAGGTTTTATTATTTCATAGGTTAAGTTCTTAAGTCTTTTTAAATTATTTCTTGGTATAATTTTTTCTATTAAATAAAATTTTGAAGTTTGGCCAAATCAAAAAAATCTCACTTGATTTGGGTATGCCTGCATTACTTTTTGATTCATTTAGGGAGCATTAGCATTTTAATGCATTAAAAGCCATATTTCAACTACTGGGATGGATCTAAGTTATCTAGTCAGCTGAAGTAATCATTTACTTTAAGATGTAATAAAATTGTCTCAACATCCCAAGTCACACCTGATAGAAGTCTCAGCACACCTTCCAGGCTCTCTAGGGTGTCATGGCAGTCGAGGGGGTTGGTGTTTATTTTTCCCGGAGTCAGTTCCATATTCCTGCTTCCATGGAATTCTTGATCTCCAGTCTGGCTCTGACCCCCGCACATCTGTCCTTTCTCCAGTCCACAACACTCCACTGGAAACCATCTGATCTTTTCACTGGCACTAACTCAAGGCCATGTGCATGGTAGATAGGCAACATCAGGGTAGTGTTACAAATCTGAGCCCTGGAGTCAGAATGTCTGGGTCAACAGCTCGACTTCACACTTGTAAGCTATGCACTTGGTCAAGTTACTTAATGTCTCTCTGCCTTAATTCCTCATCTGTAAGGTAGGAAAATAGGATTTTTGTGATAATTAAATGTAGAAAGTTAAAGTGTTAAAGAGTTAAAGTGCTCAGTGCAGTGTCTGGCAAGTAGGTGCTCAATAAATGTGAGCTTTTATAATTATCATCGAAGGTTTGGAGGCTATGGAAATGGGTTACATAATAACACAGCACCACAAATGACTATAAACTGAATATTGGAAGTGTACTCTTAAAACTCCTTCTACTTTTCTTATTACAAAAGGAAGGTCCCCTCTCTCTCTTTAAGCCCCAGCTCGGCCCCTAACTTTGATCTCGTCCCTTCTCCTCCCTGTTTTTCAACTCTAGTCAAATCTCACTATCTTAATTAGTCCATTATAGTTTCCAAGGCATGAGGACTTATCTTTCCAATACTTAACCAGCTCATCATTTGTTTGGCTAAACAAAACCAGTTCAGGCTCCAAAAAAGAGCTTATCTTCCCTTTAGACTATAGAAGAATATAAAAGAACTGTAGTTCAAAAACTAACAATAATTTTCCCGCACTTCGTAAAGAGAGCATATCTAAAAGGTACAGCTCTCCATTTTCTCAAATCTCTTTTTCTGCCCATGAATAGAATTTTGTTGTTTTCTCTATACAGCACATGTCTTATGGTTACTATATATAAATTGTTATTATGAGTAGAATTTTTATTCACTATATTTTCTTACTGGTTATTGTTAGTATGAAAGAAAGTTATTGCTTCTTTGCACATTTATTTTGGAACTACAGTCACATTACCACTGTTTCATATAGTTTCTAATGGCTTTCTCAGTTTATTGTCTTGGATTTTCTCAGGCATATAATCATTTTATCTGCAAATAATGACAATTTTGCTTGCTCATTTCCAATATTTACACCACTTATTTTGGTTTATTGTGCTGGCTTGGACAGACATTATGTATCCGTGATGATAATGATCACTGATAGTGCTGGGTCCTATTTCCTAATATTTTGTTTAGGGTTTGTAAATGAAACGGCTGTAGTTTTCTTTTTAGTATAATTTTGATAGATTTTGTTATAATGCTTTGCTGGCTTTATAAAAACAAGAAAAGCATAAAGGAGTAGCTCTTTTTTCTCTGAGTTCTGAAATAATTTAAATAATTCTTGTGTTCTATTCTATTCTATTCTATTCGTTGATGGTTTGATCTGAGTGGACTACATGGGCCTGGCCGATTTTAGGATAAGGTTCTTCACAATCATCTTGTAGCCTATTTTAGGTTTCCCATTTCTACTTCATACAGAGAACTTATTTTTCTAAAATAATTATCTATATCACCCAAGTTTTAAAATTTATTTGCACAGTTTTTTTTTTATGCTTTAAGTTTTAGGGTACATGTGCACAACATGCAGTTTAGTTACTTATGTATACATGTGCCATGTTGGTGTGCTGCACCCATTAACTCGTCATTTAACATTAGGTATATCTCCTAATGCTATCCCTCCCCACTTCCCCCACCCCACAACAGGCCCCGGTGTGTGATGTTCCCCTTCCTGTGTCCATGTGTTCTCATTGTTCAATTCCCACCTATGAGTGAGAACACGCAGTGTTTGTTTTTTTGTCCTTGCGATAGTTTGCTGAGAATGATGGTTTCCAGCTTCATCCATGTCTCTACAAAGGACATGAACTCATCATTTTTTATGGCTGCATAGTATTCCATGGTGTATATGTGCCACATTTCCTTAATCCAGTCTATCATTGTTGGATATTTGGCTTGGTTCCAAGTCTTAGCTATTGTGAATAGTGCCGCAATAAACATATGTGTGCATGTGTCTTTATAGCAGCATGATTTATAATCCTTTGGGTGTATACCCAGTTTTACAAAGTTTTCTTTAATACTTTAAAAACTTTTCCCTGCATCTGTGGTTATCTATCTTTTCTTTTGACTAGTTTTGGGTATTTGTATTTTCCCACCTTTTTCCCTTTTTTGACTAAGGTAGGTTATGATTTGTTTTCTTATTTTTTTTTAATCTCTTGAATTAATTAAACAATTCTATTGCTTTTGGGTTTTCCAGTTTAAACTCAATTTCACATTTCGTATTTATTCTTTCCTTCTGCTTTAGGTTAGATAATCTTTTCCTACATCATTGAGTTTTGTGTTTATTCTATTTCACTCTTTGTTGAGTAATGACAGAACTTACAGATGTAAGTTTTTGCCTAAGGACAAGTTTAGCTTCAACACATACATTTTAGCGTACAGTAGTCTTGTTACTGTTGTTTTGGCAAAATAGGTGTTTTAAAGAGGCTGGTATATTTCCCAAATGGTTGGGAAGTTACTGTTTGCTTGTTTCTACTTATTTATTTCCAGCTTTATTGCATATTGGTCAGAAAACATGATCTTTCCTCTTCCTACATTTTAAGCTATGTTGAGGTTGCCTTTATGGAATGATACGGATTTTATGCTGAGTACACAGTTAAGATCTGTAATTGTTTCATAAGTACTTGAAAAGAACATACATTCTCTAATGTGATAATGTAACGTATGTAATATGCATATATGGCATCTGTCAAGGACTGAGAGAGGTTAGAATTTGCTTCTTTTTCTCACTTGCCCCTTTCATTGATCTAGTTTATTGTACAAGGGAATGTTTCTCAAAGTGTGGTCCCTGGACCAGCAAGCATCAGCATCACCTCCTTGGAAATGCAAAATCTTGGGCCCTACCCCAGTCCTGTGAATTAGAAACTGGGGCCGGCACTAGCAGTCTGTGTTCTCAGAAGCTCTCTGGGTGATTAGAATGCACACTCACATTCGAGTACACTAGGAGAAGGCATGGGATGTGGATCTCATTTTGTCTTCCTTTGTTCTGAAAAATTACTCTCCCTCATCCTACTTGTTTGTGATGCTCCCCTTTTCGATAACTTAATTCTCTTTATAAACTATTCATTCTGTACCATTAACCTGTGTCACACTGTTTTAATTTTTATAGTTAATAATCAAAGGCAGGCAAATTGGAATTAGGTATTATGTTTTTCCTATTAAATTTGCAAAGATTTAAAAACTCAATAATTTTCAGTGCTGGCAAAAATACAACGAACAAGACACTTTCATACAGTGGTGGTGAGAATGTAAAGTGATACATTTTTTCCTGAAAATAACTTATGGCAATACATCTAAAATATCTTTACCTCTGCTTCAATAATTCCACCTGTAGACATTCATTCTAAGGAAATAATCAGAATTGGTTTAAAAATTATATTTACGTTGTTTTTATTTACTCTGTTATTTGTTTTTAATGAATAGACATTTTTGGAAAAGCTTTAGGTTTATGGAAAAATTGAGCAGAAAATAAAGTGTTCCCATATGCTCCTCCCTCCCCAACATTTGCCTTATTACTAACATCTTGTATTAGTATGGTATGTTTGTTACAATTGACGACCCAATCTTAATACATTATTAGTAACTGAAGTCCATAGTTTATATTAGGACCCGCTCTTTATGTTGTACATTCTATGGGTTTTCCCAAATCTGTGACATGTACAGACCATGACAGCATCCTTCAGAATAGTGTCCTAAAAATCCCTTCTGCTCCATCTATTTGTCTTTTTAAATAGAAAAAAATAGAAAGTTCCAACAATATGAGCATTTTTACATAAACTATGATATATTTAATTCAACTAAAATATTATGCAACCATTAAAAATCATGTTCCTGCAAAATATTTAATTGACTTGGGGGAAATGTCAATGATATATTACTAAGTTTAAAAAAGAATACAAACTATATTTATAATATCATCTGAGCTTTATTATTATTTTTTAATTTTATTTATTTATTTTTGAGATGTAGTCTAGCTCTGTCGCCGAGGCTGGAGTGCAGTGGCGCGATCTCGGCTCACTGCAAGCTCTGCCTCCCAGGTTCACGCCATTCTCCTGCCTTAGCCTCCCAAGTAGCTGGGACTATGGGCACCTGCCACCACGTCTGGCTAATTTTTTGTACTTTTAGTACAGACGGGGTTTCACCATGTTAGCCAGGATGGTTTCAATCTCCTGACCTTGTGATCTGCCCGCCTCGGCCTCCCAAAGTGCTGGAATTACAGGCGGGAGCCACAGCGCCTGGACTATTATTATTTAAATAATAATATATGTTCATAAAAAATACTCAAAGGGGCCGGGCGCATGCCTCACGCCTGTAATCCCAACAGTTTGGGAGGCCAAAGTGGGCAGGAGTTTGAGACCAGCCTGGCCAACGTGGTGAAACCCCGTCTCTACTAAAAATACAAAAATTAGCCAGGCGTGGTGGCGGGTGCCTATAGTCCCAGCTACTTGGGAGGCCGAGGCAGGAGAATTGCTTGAACCCCGGAGGCAGACGTTGCAGTGAGCCGAGATTGTCCCACTCACTCCAGCCTGCGCAACAGAGCAAGACTCCATCTAAAAAAAAAAAAAAAAAAAACACCACAGGGGAAAAGACTGAAAGCTTTCCATCAGAATGCTGCAAAGGTCTGTGAGAAGCTAAAAGTAGCTTGTAGGGTCAGGAACAATGCCTCTGGCATCAGCCACCTGAGAGCTGCTCGATCTTGGGAAAATCACATTTTTTTCTTTTTTGTCTTCATGAAATTTTCTAAAATAAGTATGGATTGTTTTTAGAATGAGAAAAAGACTAATCAAAAAACTACAAATAGTAAAAGAGGAAGTGACAGAGAAGCAAAAGAAAACACAATGGGGCAATAAAGGAGTTTAAATGGCAACGTTTCCTACCGAAAGTGACTGGAACAGAAAAGTCATTGACTTGCACAGCCAAAAGCACTAGAGGGCTGGCCCGAGGCTCGGCTTGGGGCAGGGCTCCAACGGTGAGCCTCATGCCCCATTCCCTCTGTCTCTCAGCTCAATCTGGCTTTCCCCCTGCAGTAGCCCACGCCTCACTCACATCCTTCCCGCTTCATAGGCTGTGAGAGTTTGCCAGAATTCCCCCCAGTGAAAATTTCATCTCATCTCATTGGTTCTGTTTGAGTCACATGTTCACATCTCAACCAATCAAAGTGGCCAGAGAAAATGAAACATGTTGATTGGTTTAAGCCTGGATCCCTCAACCTTCAGAATCAAGGATGAAATCAGCTTCCCCAGAACCACGTGGACTGACATTAAGCAAAGGAGTGATTCCCTAATGGGAACTGCTGGGTGGCAATAAACAAAAGATGCTCTTTGTCCCTGAAAGGAGGTGGCTCCACAACTCTGTCAGCCATTTTGGGTGAATCTCTGTAACATCAATGTCACTCCTGAAGTAGTTTTAGGGGTCTTTGTTTTCACGCCCACAGTACAGGTGGCTCTATTGGTTTGTGCTGAACCAAGACCGGACCAGGCAGCAAATGACTGGTCTTCAGGACACTGGGGCCACAGGCTTATTGTTAACATCTTTCAGTTTGTGCTTTCAGCATTTCACATCAAAAGGATTTTATAAAATGCCCTTTTTAAATTTTCTGAGACTATTAGTCTGAGTATTGGGAGGCACAGAGAACGCATCCCTGAGGCAGGGGTCAGGGGATGGGAGATCTTCATTTCTGTGTAACTGAAGTGCGGTGATGTCTTTTATGACCTTCCCAAAGACAAAAGATGGGTATAACAATACTCTTGCCAAGTTGCGGGAAAGTTTATCGTTTTTAGTTTCACAGCTGGAGATCCTCAGCCCATTTCATTATCCTTGGGCTAAACAGAGTCCTCATTTTATGGCTGTTGTGAAACTGTATTCTTGGAACAATGACAACCTCTGACTCCTCTAAAGTCATGGCCAGTTGAACTCACTTGTGTCATTGGGATTGGCAATAAAAACAGGTTGGATACTAAGCAGATACACCTGCCACTCAGGCATCTCTCAGGTGCCAAGAGATAGACTGATTGTGTGGACCAAGCTCCATGCTCTGGGAGGAAGGGAATGGAATGGAATTCCCTTGGGAAGTTGAAGCTTCAGGGAGTATAGATCAAATAAACCTCCCTTCTGAGTAGGCTGTCCTTCCATCTGACAGTGAAATGATCCAGTTTTCTTGGGCTATGAATATGGACAGACCTTTAGCCCCACCTTAGCCAACACATGAAAAAGTATATAATCCTGGCAGGAACCCATATAGAAGAAGGCACTAGACCAGGCCGTCTGCACCTTGTCATTTGTTTAATAAAATAGGATTTCATTACCTTGGCCCTATCAGTATCTTTATCTCGCCTCTGCCTCTTTTCTCTCTTTTCTATACTTGGAGTGGGTTGCTGGGTTACCTGAAAAGAGACTGTTTTTCAAAGCAAAATCCTGCATTACTATTACTAATATCACTATTTATGCCCCATCCTTGCTGTGCATTGTGGACATTATGTTGATTCCTCACAATAACTCTCCAAGGTAGGTCTCACAGTCATCATTTTAAATGGGAGGAAACTAAGGCTCTGTCTTGTTAGATAATTTACCCAGTTCATACAGTTCTATGTGATAGAACTGGAGTTTGGAAACTAAGCCTGACAATGCCAAATATTTTGTTTCTTCTCCTCATTATCAATAGCTGACTAAAATGTATTTCTGTCAACCTGATCTTGAAAAAATTTAGCCTGATTTTATTTTTATCTGTTATTCCTAAATTAAGCAGCCTCAGCAGCATTACAAGCCTAATCCTTGAGGTGACTGGTCATTAGAAGGAATCCAGCCTTCTCGATGCACAGTCACTGTACAGCAGCCTTCCAGACCCATCCATGGTAATCCTTTTCTTGAGGTCTGGGCAAAACCACTCCAAGAACAAACCCCTCAATCTCCACCAGAGCTTCTCTGCCCCATCTTTGTCTGGCCCCTCAGTTCAGCAGTGGTGATGACCAGGGCAAGTCAAATCCATGTCTGAGCCTGTGGCCTGACCCCACTGTTCGCACTTATCAGATGTGAAATGCTAGTACTTGCTTTGCAATTTTACATTTTGATGCAAGTGCAAGGTTTGAACCAGCTGTTTAAAAAAACAAATAGCTTTAAACCCCATTGTAAAGTGATGACCTCATGTAGGAAAACTGGTTGGGCTCCTGCCCCAGGAGGGGCTGGGGGTAGGTTCCCGATAGACAAGCTGCTCCTTGTGAACCACTCAGAAGCTGGCTCTTGCTCAGTGGCTGTGGATGAGCCATGAGAGCCACATCTGTTTTTAAATCTTCAAGACGAATGGAGTTGAATTTTCTATTCTTTAAATGTGGAGAAGAAAAGAACAAAACACTCCTGTCAGTGAAGTCCTGTGTTTCTAACTGGGGTAATCTCTTTTATTGAACAAAAGCTGTTCAAGAAGCATTCCAAAGAGGATATACCAGAATTTGGAACTGGCATATGAAAATACCACCTCTAGGGAACAATTCATAAAGCCACCAATTACTCTGTGAACTCCTTTTGGCTCTGTCCTTGCTTTAGATGATAGGCACATTTTCACACCCCTGAGCTCCTCAGAAAAGCAGGAGGGATCCCTTTGTGCCCTCATTTACATCCTGCTAGAGGTTAAGCATAGATGATGCTCTGTCACCACCCTGGAACATTTTAAACTTGGAAACAAAAAAAAAAAAAAGAAAGAAAACCTATTAAAATTGTCAACATTCCCACAGTAATTGAGTTTTCTAAATTCATTCAATAGCTAGTTCATTCATTTAATCAACCACTTTTTGAGTCCCTACTATATGCCAAATGCTGCTGTAGGGTGAGAAGTTGAAGATATAAGATCCATTACAGTCATCCCCCTCATCCTCAGGAATACATGCGAAGACCCCCGGTGGATGCCTGAAATCACAGACAGCACCAAATCTTATATATGCCACATTCTTTCTCTCCATTCATACTCATGATAGCTTAATTTATAAATTAGGCAAAGTAAGAGACTGACAATAACTAATAAGAATAATTGTAAGTACACTTTAATAAATCCTCTGTGAATGTAGTCTCTCTCCCTCTCAAAGTATCTTATTGTAATGTACCTACTGCTCTTGTGAGATGATAAAAAGCCTACATGATAAGATAAAGTGACAGGGCCGGGTGCGGTGGCTCATGCCTGTAATCCCAGCACTTTGGGAGGCCGAGGCGGGTGGATCACCTGAGATCAGGAGTTTGAAACCAACCTGGCCAACACGGTGAAACCTCGTCTCTACTAAAAATACAAAAATTAGCCAGGCGTGGTGGCTGGTGCCTGTAATCCCAGCTACTTGGAAGGCTGAGACAGGAGAATCACTTGAACCCAGGAGGTGGAGGTTGCAGTGAGCTGAGTCGGAACAGCATGTACTTTAAAGCTTATGAATTGTTTATTTCTGGAATTTTCTACTCAGTATTTTCAGACCGTGGTTGACTGCAGGTAACTGAAACCATGGAAAGCAAAACCACAGATAGAGGGACTACTATACCTGTACTCAAGTCCACAGTCTAGCAGAAGAGGAAGAGAAATAGATAACTTGAAGGCCATGTGGTCAGCTATGCTCAGGACACTGGGGGATAGGCCTGGGGGTAGGGAAGGAAGTGATGATGAAAGATGGCTTCCTATAGGAAGAAACCCCAATCTGAGCCTTGAAGGACATGATGGGGTCAGCAAAACATTTAAGACAGAAGGAGCAGCCTGTACAAAGGTGGAGGAGTGAGACAGGAGATAGGAGATGTATTGTAGGGGCTGTGGGGGGCCAGGGCACAATACAGGTTTATGATAGTGTTACCCCTGTGATAAGTCCCACACCTTTGGTCCATGGGAGCATCTCAGCACTGGGAGGCATCTGTGCATGTGTCTCCTCGTAGCTGTAGCCTCTCTGAAGATGTCTCTATGGATGTGGACACTCTTCCCCGGCATGTTATGACTGTCTGTTTCACACTTCCCAAAGCACATGCACACACATGCAGGCCTCCACACAGAAGTTTCAAACAGATTGTTATTTAATGACTACAGTCATTCATCCAAACCTACACTACTGGTTGGGTGTAGGGAGTTAGAAAAAATCAGACATCCTCTGTTTGGTCTGTCTTATCTCCATTTATAGCACAGAGAAAGGTATCATCAACCAGCCTTCAGGATGTCATCTCAGAGGCCTTCCCTCTGCTGGTAGGGAACCCCCCTCCCCAACACCTCTCTACTCTCTCTCCCCTCAGAACTTCTGCCTGTTTAACTCTTTTCCTCTAACAATGTCCCCACATCGCTTCTTATTCTGGCTACTCTCACCCCCAACCAAAAGTCAGCAAGTGGCTTGTCCTGTTGGCACTTGCAGCCTCCCTGGATCAGTGTTGAGTGAAGAAAGCTCTTCCCTCCTCAGCCAGGTGAAGGAAGGGAGAGCTTTTGGTCAGGAAGCTGTGTGTGGCTGATGAAGATGATCACTTACTCCTGGTTGTGCTTTTCCTGATCTTTCCTTTGGTGCCCCTTACTATCTCTGGAAAATAAAAAAAACACACAACTTACACCAGGAGCATGAGATTTCTGCCAAAAGCCCTGTTGAATCCTTTGAGAGTCACAATCTGAGTAATTCTGAACTTATTGGTCCAGACATGGATTTATCCCTCTACTCATCTTCGTCTTCTTTGTGAAGCCCCCTTCCGTTCATACCACCCTAATGGAAGTGTCCAGTCATTCTTTCTTAATTCTCCCTGATTGGAGGGAAGAAGCGTTGTCCAATCACACACCAAACAAAATTAGTAATCTTAAGGGGTTCCATGCATGAATACCTCCTGGGTGCTAACCACAGGGTTCAATTTTGTTCATTACTCAGTGGCTAGCGTGGTGTTGGGCACACACAAATTCTTCAATAAATCGAAGTTCTTCAATAAAGAAATGATTCCCAACACTCACAATGAACCTGGAAGTTAGGTATGATTATTTCCAATTTATAAATGAGAAGGCTAAGGCTCAGAAAGATTACCATGGTCATTTAGCTGATAAATGGTAGATTTTGGTTCCTAACAAAGGTCTTTCTGGCCCCAAAGCTCATGCTTTTTCCAGAAAACCATGAAGTCATCCACCTGCCAACTCACTAAATATAATTCATTATGTCAATAAAGATTAACCCTTTGCATGGACACTTAACTGCAATAATCTTGGTGCTGGGTAACGAAGCTGTGGACTTGGGCAACTCTTCATGACCCAACTTGCTACTTCCGAGTTGCCTCCCTCTCTAGAGTTTGTCTCCTTCAGCCTATTCAATGCAGCACCTATTCATTCATTCATTCATTCATTCCACAAATTTTCTGGAAGTATCTACCATATGCTAGAAGCTAGAGACATGAAAATGAGTCCAACAGCTCCTGCCTTCAAGGACACTAGAATTCATCACAGTATATTAGTCACCTATGTGACTACCTTAAGGACAGAGAGAGTTGTAGGATTTTTGTGCTTGTTTCCAGCTCCCAACAAAAGACCTGGCTGATGACAGGCCCTCAGTAAATGTTGGCTGTATTGGATTGATATGGTGTCTAATGTAATGATAAGTGCTATATATAAAGCTATGTTCCATGAGCCACAGCCATTCTTTTGGGGACATGCATATTAACTATTTTTTTTAGATCATTGAGCTGTCATTCAATAAATGGCACAACTGCCTTAATATAGAAAATTGCCAGAGGAGCTAGATTTATTTTCTTTCCACCCACTAAGAAGCAATTGTGGTAATTCCTTATGCAATAAACCAGTAAGAACTAATTTAATTGAAAAAATTTTTTAAACTGGATTACACACAAATATGGTACAAAATTTTATAAACTTACAAAAGGATATAAAATTAAAAATAAGTCTCCCACTTCTGACCCTAGGCACCCAGCTTTCATCCTTAGAATGCACAGCTATTACCAGATTTCTTGAATATTATTCCAGAGATCTTCTGTAGGCACACAGGAATAAATATATGTACTTCTATGCATGCCTGCACACACTGCCCCACACACAAGGTGGTACATTTAGCACAATGTTCTACACTTTGCTTTGTTCATTTAATGCTATGCCCTAAAGACCTTTTCATGTTATGACATAGATATTATTCTCATTTTTAAATGACTATTATACGGATTGTACCATCTTATCCTGTCCTTCATTAAGGTCCATTTAGGTTGTTTCCAAATGTTTGTTTTATTACTAACAAAGTCACAGTAAATTTCCTTATCCATATATCATTTTGCACTCTATAACAGCTGTGAGATAAATTCCCAGATGCAAAATGTAAATTTATTTCATTTTTAAAATTTAAATTTAAAATGTATTATTATAATAAATAAAATTGAATACGTTCCCAGAAATGCTGGCCAAAGGATATATGCATTTTAAGATAAATAAGATGCATTTAACGTAAATGACATAGCCCAATTGCTCTACACAGCAGTTGTGCTAATTTGCACTCCTATAGCAATGCATGACAGAAATTTTCTCCTATGGTCAAGACGACTGACTTACCAAATTTTTTTGATCTATGCTAATCTCATTGCAATTTTCATGTTCCTTTATCTTATTATGAGATCTTATTTACTTCTTTTTTTTTTTTTTTTGAGACGGAGTCTTGCTCTGTCGCCCAGGCTGGAGTGCAGTGGCGCAATCTCGGCTCACTGCAAGCTCTCAGCCTCTCCGAGTAGCTGGGACTACAGGCACCCGCCACCACGCCCGGCTAATTTTTTGTATTTTTAGTAGAGACGGGGTTTCACCGTGGTCTCGATCTCCTGACCTCGTGATCCGCCCGCCTCGGCCTCCCAAAGTGCTGGGATTACAAGCGTGAGCCACCACGCCCAGCCTCTTATTTACTTCTTAATAGTCCAGTTTAATGTTAAGAAACCATAATTCCTGTCATGTCAAAGGTACTGCGATCATAAATTTTGAGTTTATCTGAACTACTGTTCACCGGAAGTTAAAAATAACAGTGTTATTAGTTACATTTTTATATCACTGCCTATCTCAAAGTGAACTTGAGATAACTTAATAAACAAACAAAACAATGAGACAGATAGAAACAACATTTTTAAAATCAAGACAACAGAAAGTAGAGGCAAAATGGTAAAATGAAGTAAGAGGGAAGTTTAGTGAAACAAAATGCATATCTTCAGGTTCAAAAATCTACTAATTTTGGTCCACAGTTTTGGCCTTAAGCTTCTTAGAGGTCAAAGCAAAAAGGAAAATGTAATCAATTTTAAAATGTACATTGTTAAAAAAAGAAAATCAAAAGATTTTTAGCTTTTAAATCTAAGGGAAATTCATAAGGTTTATTGCAGAAGGGACTCCAGATAGTATCTCAACAAGATTCCTAAAATGAAAGAAAAAGTAGGGGTTTTGGAGAACAAAGCTCTGAGCTGTCTAGAATGCTTTCCTATGGCCCTTTGTCTGGTAAGAGCTCCCCTTTTCCTCCAAGGACCAACTCTCTGACTCTTCATAGTCCTGGTAGGGGTATCAATGACCATGCCCTATTCCTTCCACCTTGAATACTGCTGTACAACAAACCACACCAAAATGCAGAGGCTTAAGGGCATTCCTTTAGCCCATATGTCTACAGGTAGATCATTCTGTCTGAGCTTGGCCTCACAGTTCTATTCTTGGCTGGGTTCTCTCCCAATCCAGGGGCCGTCTGGCCATTGCAGGGGCATTTGGGTATCTTGGTTCTGTCCCACAGGTCCCTCAGCCTTTAGTATGCTGGCCTGGCATGTTCTTATGGTATGGCACAGCTCCGGGAGTAGAAGCAGAGGTATGAAGATGCCTTTTTAAAACGTCAGTTTGTGTCGCATCTGTTAATGTCTGATGGACCAGAGGAATCACATAACCACACTCAGGATGAAAAGGTAGAGAGGTGAACTTGTGGGAGGATTGCAAAATCACGTGGAAAAGGCTGTGTTACAGGGGAGTGTGCGTGCCACAACTCACCACAAGGGACAGTGATCTAGGCTTAGAAAATGGAGAGGAAACTCACTTTCCACTTTCCACCCTGAGGCTTCAGGGTGCCATGTTTTTCACTACTTGCTGCAGGAGGGAATGGGTATTCAAAAAGAAGAGGAGAGGGGTGGATCAGACACATGCAGAAAGAGCGAGCCAGGTGCTATAAAGTCCCTGAAGCTCTTCCAGTGTGTCTGCAGGTCACTCCAGTACCCAACCCAGCCCCTGAGCTAGTACATTTTCCTGTTTGCTATATCAGGCGGTACTCAAGAGTGAATACTGCAGCCAGTCTACCCGGGTACGAATACCAGCTGTGGCTGAAGAACTGTGTGGCTTGGAGGCAAGTTGCCTCATTTCTTTGTGCCTCAGTTTTTTCGTCTATAAGATGGGGATAAGGATAATCTTACCTCTCAGAGCTGTTGTGAAGATCGAATATATTGATATTGGGAAGGACTTACATGCCTGGCATATATTAATAAATGTGTGGTAATTATTTTTTGCTGACATTAGTTTGAATTGTGTCCCTGCCAATAGATTGGATTTCGTGGGTGGCATCTCAGGTGGATTTGATGGAAAGACAAAGCTATCTCTCATGGGAGCTGGGCTCCTACTTTCACCCAAAGGCATTGAACTGCATCCCAATTGCCAAATATACCAACTAAGAAAAAACAAACCCAATACCTTCCACGGGAATTACCCTAATCTGTGACTGGCCTGGTGAGTGTGTCATTTATAGAGCCACCATAACCACAGGACGTGGGACATGCCAGCAATGTTCGGGGACCTTAGTGCTCCCCTTCCAGATATAGAGTGAGGTTTGCCTGAGTCCAGGACCTGGCGGAGTGGGCCAGATTGCTGTGTGGGTTTATGGAACAGAGTGTGATGATAATGGGCTTCTAGATTCTTTCGGTGCAGACTCCACCTTCCTGCCTGCAGCCAATACTGAGCCCTGACAGGAAATACAAAGCCGCTGACAGCCCCAGACTTGGTGTCCGCACCACCATCAGGGCTCTGAGCAGCCGGGCTGGAGCCCCCTCTCCCTCCAGGTCGGCCATCCGGCTGGGTCTGCTCAGTCAACAGCAGTTTACAGTTTGGCTGACTACAGCCTGACTCCACAAGGGGAATAAAGCCCAGCATTGTGCTGGGCTTGCAACATCTTTCCCCGTCCGGAGTTCCTGATGTGTTTGTTATACAGGATCTGGTCTGAATGTTTCCTTTGTCGCAGACCTTCACGTGCTGAGGTGGGTCTGCCTTCTCCGCGGCAGTCCTGGGTTAAATAAATACATTAAGGTAACATACACGGCTTGACACTGGAGCCAGCCTCAATAACTCAAATAATTCATGTGGCAAAAGATGGAGCCGCTGTGGTTTTGAATTCATTTAAAGATGGATTTCTTTGTTCAGTTCCTTTGCTCGAGGAGAACACAAACTGGGAAGGGGCCGCCATGCTCCAACTCAGCTGGCCATTTTTCTCCAGCAAGTCTGTTTGAGAGTTTCTAAATCCCGTGCAGATGAACACAGAACATGACCTTCAGCCAGTTATAGGATACCATGCTGACATCACCACATAAATATACACTCCCGAGAAAGCTGTGATTAAGCTCCGTGCAGATTTTTATCACTTTTCCAGTGCACCGGCAGGCTGCTTGTTCGCCATGCACCTTTACAAAACCCATAATATTTAGAAATGTGCTGTGTTAGCCCCAGAGGCTTAAATAAACTAAAGCCTGTGAAGGTTTTAATGTAACAAGTTACCTTCACGTGTGAAATTACGAGTCTACATGACACTCAATAAGGCCAACAGTGTACACACTCTGTTCTTGTGGGATCTTGTGTACATTTCTCCTGACATATCTGTTTCAGACAGTTTTTTAAGAACAGAAAATATTTCTATTTGAATACCACCATACATGTTCATGACACTAAAGAATGAGTGAGATTGTATATTTTAAAAAATTCAGAATCTCTGCCGGGTGCGGTGGCTCATGCCTATAATCCCAGCACTTTGGGAGGCTGAGGTGGGCGGATCACAAGGTCAGGAGTTCGAGACCAGCCTGGCCAACATGTGAAACCTCGTCTCTACTAAAAATACCAAAATTAGCTGGGTATAGTGACAGGTGCCTGTAATCTCAGCTACTTGGGAGGCTGAGGCAGGAGAATTGCTTGAACTCCGGAGGCAGAGGTTGCAGTGAGCCGAGATCGTGCCACTGCGCTCCAGCCTGGGTGACAGAGCAAGACTACATCTCGGAAAACAAAACACAATATTCAGAATCTCTACTCAAGGAGTTTGTGCTTTAAGGCCAACAGAAGGATAGGTGGGAGGGTGCTGTCATTGTAATCTCCTATAAAATCACCAAGTTTTCATTTTCTTTTCCTTTCTTTTGTTTGAGATGGAGTCCCTCTGTCACCCAGGCTGGAGTGCAGTGGCGCAATCTCTGCTCACTGCTCACGGCAACCTCAGCTTCCTGGGTTCAAGTGATTCTCCCGCCTCAACCTCCTGAATAGCTGGGATTATAGGCATGCACCACCATGTCTGGCTAATTTTTGTACTTTTAGTAGAGACAGGGTTTCACCATGTTGGTCAGGCTGGTCTCAAACTCCCGACCTCTTGATACACCTGCCTCGGCCTCCCAAAGTGCTGGGATTACAGGTGTGAGCCATCATGCCCGGCCTTCATTTTCTTTTAAAAGTGCAGATAAAAGATTTGTTTCATGAGTATAGCAGAGATTCTCAACCAGGACAGTTTTGCCCCCCAGGGGACACTTAGCAATGCCTAGAGATATTTTTTCGTTGTTACAACTGGGAGGAGCAAGGTACTATTGGCATCTAGAGGGTAGAAATTATGATGCCAATATATATGTATGTATCCTTCCATGCACAGGACAGCGCCCCCCCCCCAACAAAGAATCGCTCATTCCAAAATGCCAACAGTACCATGGTTCAGATACCCTAAGGTACAGTACATTTGGGAGGAGGGGTTGGGATGGCATATATTCTAACAGGCTGGATGACTGTAAACTTTTTAAGGTGCTATACAAACACTAACCTTGCCTTCCAGTCAATTTACTGGCTGCTAAACATTGTTTCAAAATTCTGTCTCTCCATTTATCCTAAGCACATTGCTATAAAATACCTTATTGATGAGGCTTGCCTGGCCCAAAATCTAAACAGGGCTGCTCAAGTTTTCTCTTTTTAAAAGAGAAAAATTAAAACTTTTCTTTTTTACTTTGAAATGATGTTAAACTAAACATATAGTTTCTAACATAGTAGACAGTGCCTTCACCCTGCTTTCCCCCAGTGACAGCATCTTACATAACTATAGTATAATATCAAAACCAGAAAACTGACATTGGTATGATACTATTAAACTACAATCTGATTTGGACTTTACCACTTTGCTCAAGTTTTAAACAATAAAACATTTTAAATTTTATTTCTCCCAAAACATTCAACTTTATTCCTCCAGAAATGCTTACCATGAAAAACAATGATGATCTTTCTGCTTCTAAATGATCCTCATTGCCAAGGTGCTACCCGTTGCGAGAAAAGAAAGTGACTAGTGGAAATAATTGGCTTCTAGTTTTATTAATCAGTCTCTACCCTCTTCAAAACAAAGACTCCCATGATATTTTCTGGCTGTCAGTGCCTTCTTATTGTTGTTGTTGTTGTTGTTTTGATCGGTTTACATGTCCTCCAAAGGCTCAAGTATTGAACATTAGGACCAAATGTAACAAATTTCTCAACCTTCACCCCCACACCCCTCACCCCGACACTACAGCCTCCTGGAAGCACTCTGCAGACCTTCCCTGCCTATATATATATATATATATATACCTATGTGTGTGTGTGTGTGTGTGTGTGTGTGTGTGTTTACTGGGGTTTACACTGTTGGTGCCCCTGTTTTTCAGGTCTTCAGATTCAGACTAGTACTATTGTATTATAGTACCAAGAGCAGAAGATAAGTGAGATGTTCTAGCCATAGAACATCTCATTTGTATATATATATATATATACATATATATACAAAAACTATATATATACACAAAAACTATATATATATACAAAAACTATATATATATACAAAAACTATATATATATATATACAAAAACTATATATATATATATAGTTTTTGGATTTTTTTTAAAGGACTCTTTTACAAATACAAATGGAGTGCCCCGCCCCAGACCCACCTGAGGGAAGGTGGGAAGGTGTTGTCTTTACTGCTGCACAGCTATTAAGACCTTCAGGTGTAAGGATTGGGATAAGATACATGCTGCTTCTACCTTCAGCATCCTTCAAGAGTATAGGAGAGGAGGCATCGTGGGGACCTGGGCCCCAAGTGGGATTCCTTATGTTGTTCTAACCTCAGAAAGAAAAATACACTCAAAGACAGCCAGAAAAAGCCCTAGCAGAGGGGCTTTAGCACCGTCCGAGAAGGTCGGCATTCAGTGGAAGAGAAAGCCTCAGACCATGGAGAACTGAGTTCAAGGGTTGGTCCTGCCACTTTCTGGCTATGAAGCCTTGGAGAAGGCACTGAACTAAGCTTGAGTTTCTCTATCAATAAATCAGTGACATTGGTATCAATCTCGGTAAACACAGAAGGTGGTCTGACGGTCACTGACCTGCTTCATTGGAAGGTGTCTTTTGTAATAGGAGAAATGAAAAAAATAGGGTGTCCTCATATAGTGAAAGTAAATAGAGCTACAGCCAGACACATCAACATGAAGAAACCCTGCAAATACAAATAATATAATGTATTAATCAGATTTCTCCATGGAAACAAGGAAAGAGAACCAATACGTTATATATGTATATAATATATGTATATACATATATGTAATATTACATACATATATTATATACATATATGCATACATGTAATATATACATATATGTATAATTACATGTATGCATATATGTATACATTACATATATGTATATAACATTGTTCTCTTTATTAATACATATATTGTATTATATATGCTATGTAATATATAATTACAGAATTATGTAATATATACATGTATAATTACATACCTACATAATACATATATGCATTACATACATATAATATATATTACATAGCATATACACACATACATATAATATACATGTATTATACATGTATATTCATATAGTGTGTGTGTGTGTGTAAAATGTATTATGAGAAATTGACTCACACAATTATGGAGGCTGAGAAGTCCCATGAACCACTGATATGTTTTGCTGTGTCCTCACCCAAATCTCGTCTTGAATTGTAGCTACCATAATTCCCATGTGCTGTGGGTGAGACCCAGTGGGAGATAATTGAATCGTGGGGGTGGTTTCCCCTATACTGTTCTCATAGTAGTGAATAAGTCTCAGGAGATCTGATGGTTTTATAAGGCGTTTCCCCTTTCACTTGGCGCTCATTCTCTCTTGACTGCCACCATGTAAGACGTGCCTTTTGCCTTCTGTCATGACTGTGAGGCCTCCCCAGCCAGGTGGAACTGTGAGTCCAGTAAACCTCTTTTTCTTTATAAATTACCCAGTCTTGGGTATGTCCTCATCAGCAGCATGAGAACAGACTAATACATCTACCATCTGCAAGCTGGAGACCCAGTGGGGGAAAAAAAACAGTGGTATAGTATCAGTCTGAATCTGAAGGCCTGAGAACTGGGGGAGCTGATGGTGTAAACCCCCTCCCAGAGCAGCAGATGAGATGAGATGTCCTAGCTTAAGCAGTGAGGCAGGGGAAAAAAGGAGTAGCAAATTTCTCCTTCCTCCCTCTTTTGTTCTATCCAGGCTCTCAACAGATTAGATGATGACCACCCGCGCTGGGGAGGGCAGTCTGTTTTACTGAGTCCCCCAATGTAAATGCTCATCTCATCTGGAAACATCCTCACAGACACACTCAGAAATAATGTTTACCCAGCTATCTGGGCATCCTTCATCCAGTCAAGTTGACACATAAAATTAACTGTCACATACAATATTGGGCAAAAAACGTTGTAAAAGAACACATAAGGTATAATATATCATTCATACAAAAATATAAAACCATACTATATGTATAGCATAAGGATGTACATTGATGTAGTGAAAGTAGAAAGCAATGCATGAGAATGAAAAGAATCCAGTTCAAGTTAAGAGTTACCTCTGGAAGAGGGGGAGGGCAGGGAAGGCAATTGAGGAAGGTATACATGATGGATTTAACTGTGCTGGCAATATTTATTTCTTAACCTTGGAGGGTGGCTATGTGAGATGCCTTCCATTATTCTTGATAGATTCTTTAAATGTCTTTAATATTTCTAAATGCTCAAGATTTTTTTTAATTGCTATCATTGTTGACAGAGGCCTTGAGTGTGGAATACTGTGTGTGGGTTGAGAACATGGAGCTGGCCTGAATGAGAACTCCATCACATTATTACCCTGGGCAATTGCTTAAAACTGCTCTATGCCTTAGGTTCCTCATTTGTCAAGAGCACCTACTTCATAATGTGACTTGGGAGGCTTAAACAAGATAATGTTTAAAGCTCACTCACCACCATGCTTGAAGCATAATCACCTCTCAAGAAACGTTAGATTTTAGCTACTGCACAGTACATGAGATTACCTGATCATCATGATAACTCATCGACTGACAATGGAGTAACACTGTATATAACTAACATAGATGCTTCCATCTTCTGCTAATTGTAATGTAATATTTAGCACATAGAATAATGTTATTATTCCAACCTCAGATTTATGAGCCAGAACCTTACTTGACGAACTTAGGTCACTCTGCTGAAATATCTTGTGGGGAGATAGTTGAATCTTTGTTTGGATTCTTGCCAGTGGCCATAAAAATTCTTTGCCACTCAGTAAGGTTATGTATTATAGCCATGTAGGAACTCTGGATATCAGAACTTTCACTTTTTGGCTGTGCCAGATAAACCTAAATTTAAGATATCTTCAGTGGTTTTAAGATTTATGGCATAAAATTCTAACCTCCTGGCCCCAGGCCCATGCAAGCTACGTTTCTTACCTCTATATAATGTTACCCTAGGTAGCCAACTCACAAAGCAAGGTGCCTGGAATGATGTTAGCTTCAATGCCAAAATATCAGTGAAATGGAAAAGACTTTAATAACTGTAAGCCACATTTATGTCTCTATATTCTCCAGCATTTGAGCCAATGTGGAGATATTTTCCTTTGCCGTGTTACCCTCAAGTAATCTTGTTAAAATTTTAGAGAGCCTTGCTATCTTAAAACAGCCCTGTCCTCTGGAGTTGACCCACCAATTGCTGGGCTTTCTCCTTAACAAACAGAGCAGAGCAGAGTGGATTACAACATGAAGCCTCAAGTGACCAAAGAAAGGTAAATGTCACCTACCCCTGCCATCTGCAAGGCTAGACATCCCACATTTAATCTGTTTTAAGAATGAAAGTGTCTGTCTATCCTTAAACAGCACAGTCCTCCCAGCCTTTTCTTGGGCCTATAAATGTACTTTTTACATGTAGGTCTGTGAAGTAGGGCCTTGTTGATTCAACATCTGGAACTACTCAGGTGGTTTGTCTCTGCTGACTTTATGAACAATAAAAGCAAACCACTGGATGATTCCTGGATATTCAAACTCAGGGTATAGGCATCCTGGCCTCATTGCTGACAAACACAAGATTTTAATTTTTGCTACTAGAGCCAAATGCAACCAATGTGGTTGTGAATAGAAGGCTAAGTGTTCTCCTTAAAAATAGTCTGCTTGTCTGAGGTATAATTTTATTTATTTTTTTCTTTAATCAGCTGAATTTAAGATTCATCTAAGGTATGGTTTTTTAACTGTGGGGCACATACCTCAGAATTTCCAAAGTCCTTGCAAATCTCAAGTCTGTTCTCAAACCCAACTACAGTCCCACTTTGAAGAAATAGACTCAAGTTGATCACTTTCTAACTACAGTTTCTGCAAAGACTGAGAAGAAACCTATCATACCACTATGGAGACACCACAGTCAACCCCACTCCTGGAACCACTTAATCAACACTATTTTTTATTATGTGGGGAAAGACTTCTCTAAAGTGATCCTAGGCTGTATTCAGCTAAGATTCAATTTCATGAATATCCTTAGAAATGTCACCAAAACCAAGAAGAATGAGTCACTGAGGCCAAGTATGAGAAAGGAAAAACCAACTGCATAGATTGGATTGGAAAATATAGAAAAATATGTGACTGTGCTGTGAAAATATCACCTGGTGGTCATAGTATATTATAAGCTGATATAAATAATACAATGTCATAATGTTATAAAGTGCTAAAATACATGGTTCATTAAGAGTCTTAAGATGAGGTATCAACAGAACTTTTAACATGGGCTTCTGGGAACAATGCTAACCTACTATACTCTAAGACTCTCTAGGATAACAATCACCTTTCTTTGTCTCTGTATCCTCCAAGCACCACGTCTTGTCCACAGTAGGTACTTACTGCATGTTTAATTCTGGATTGCAAGTGCTAGAAATGGCTTTATGACTTTATTAAGTAAAATGTTAGCAAAACTACAACATCGTTTCGAAGAAGTACCTTGACACCTGCCTACTCTATGGAAATTTCAAAATGCAGACCCAAAGAAAGACATTGTGATCCTCCTCACAATTTACTAACAAGAAATAATCCCTCATGTATACACCGATCATGTTCAGGAAGGTGACTCAGGAAAACAGTTGTTTGGAACTGCAGTCCCCTCTGTTTCACTCTGCCCAGCAGCCAAGATGGTCTTTTCTAAATGTGGATTGTGTCATCTCACTGTCCCACTTTCAAGGGCTCACCACTGTCCTTTCCTTAAGGCTAAAAAGCTCCTCCAGAACCTGCCTCCTGCCTAATCTGCAGCTCCTATTCTTAATATACTCCAGGAACACTGGTCTCCATCATGTCCATATAAAAAGACCAGACTCTGTCTTCTCACATAGCCTCTGCATTTGAGCTTCCGTCTGCCTATTTATGTTCTTTACCCACTTCTGCATGTTGTCAGCTCCCAAACATCTCAATACAAACGCTACCTCCTCAAAGAGGTCTCCTCCGAGCACTCAGCCCAAAGAAGTTCCCACCAGGCCATTGGATGTTCCTCAATATCACATCCTCTTGTTTGTTGACTTCTCATGTTGTAGGGGCAGCATCAGGAAAAGAGTAGAAATGGTGGGAAACACGGTTAACAAAGTATTTGGTTTGGGCCAAATTTTGTAAGGCCCTCAGCATCAGTGACGGAGTTCAGATGGTATATGGGGAGAAATCTGGCATCAGCTGGGGCAGTTTTAGGACTGGATCATATTGCGGTGTGGATAAGAGGTCATGCTGAAGAGACTGGAGGCAGGAAGCTCTTCTAGAAGCCACTGTAATCGTCCAGTTAGAGGTAGTGATTACCCATATTAAGGCAATTGAGACAAGATAACCAATAGGAGATACGGTTGAGTTAAACAATTCCTGATCTTAAGAAACCTATCTATCAGGGAGTGAAGTTAATGCTGAAATAACTGAACTGCAAAGCCCTGTAAGGGAAGAACTCCAAGAGAGACACCTCAAAGGAGAATGGTTCCCCATGAATGGTCCTACTAAATTGACATCATTTCCTCCCTCTCATTATTAAAGCAACGACAGTCTCATTCAGTTTCTCTTTGAGCCTCATGATTTGTCTCTGCAATTTCAGTAAAGTTTGACTTGACTTTTTTTTTCCTGTTTTCCTTTTGAAATTAGATCACTCTTCAGATTGTTCCAACAAGATTTCAAAGTAAAGCTATGGAGGGTTAAATGTCAAGCCTTTTAAAGATCTAGCACAAACTTGAAAGAGACTAAATTTTTCAAAATATGCTATTTCTCAGCTGCTGAGTCTGATGTAAAAGTTGAAAAGGAAAACAAATAGTTATCATAAGTGCCTTTTCCTTTACTAGGTAAATATATGAACACAACTTGCTCTACAGATGAAGTTAACGCATACACAGATGGCAGAGGGAAAACTGAAAAGGCAACAGAACAAATATCACTGTAGATAATGATTATGTATGTACAAGAGGCAAATGGCCAATTAGTGCTATTATAGCACATGATTGAATATTTGCAAAAATTTTTTTGATTCAGCACTTAACTTTTAATATTTGTGATGTAGCCTGAGAACGCTTATGAAGCTAATCACTGGAGAATTGTATAATTCAAACTCAATTAGATAAAATTGCTAATTGCTTTGAATCCAGTGAAAATTATACCACTAATAGTACTATTAAATTGAGACCACTGTAAATAACTTCTGGCTACCAAAGGAAGAGATAAGACCCGCAGTAATAGAGCAAAATCAGGCAAGTTTGAGCTCTAATCTCTGATTTAGACTCTGGACAAATTGTTTACTCTCTATGAAGCTCAGTTTCCTTATCTGTAAGATGGGTTTAATAATAATACTTGCTTCCTAGGGCTGTTGTAAGGATTAAATTATATATTTGTGCAATGTGCCTTGCACATAAAACTCCTCAACAAATGAGTTTTCCTTCTCTTTGGGACCTGAACAAGACAATGACACTTGGTGCCTCAGTTTTTTACTGTGCGAGATGACTGACTGCAGGCACTGAATTACTTGGTGAGGGGGATGCCATGATATTTGGTAAAATGAGCACCAGGTTATAGTGAATATTGTAATTGCCAAAAATTTTGCTGGCTGTCATTCTAAAGACCATGTAGTTTCTATCTTTTCCAAAAACTAAGGCTAAGTCAATTAAATAAGTTCATGAGGCTTTAAAAGTATTACTTATTACTTCTGCAAAAGATGAGAAAACAAGAGATAACGCAATAACTAGTTCAAAATTTGGGTTTAAGATGACCTGGAATGTACAGAGACAATTGTGAGACCAAAGAAATTTTTCCCATGGTCATTAAACCAAAGAGGTTTTGGCTATACAAATCATTTATACTTAACACTTGTTTAATAGGTTGGCGATGCCTTTTAATAAGTATCAAGTATGAAATGTAATGGGAGAGTTTTTAGAAAATGTATGATTTCATACACCTACCAAGGAATGCCTCGCATTTTATAAAGTCCTCTGTAGGTTCTAAAACACTTTCATTGGCATGACCTCAATGAATCCCTGTTATGCCCCTTTAAGCCTCTTTAACTGATGACAAAACAGAGATTCAAGAGATTCAACCACTTGCCCAGCTGGTGAGTAGTGGAACTTTGGCCCAAAATCAGGTCTTCTAAGGCCAAGTCTGATGATCTTCTCACTACTGCAGAGTTACTTCTACATGATTGATATCTAATACCAAAGTTAGAAAAGAAAAAAACAGTATAATGTGGGCTGAATTGTATCCCTCCAACATTTGTGTGTTGAAGCTCTAATCCCCTAGTACTTTAGAATATGACTGTATTTGGACAGGGCCCTTAAAGACGTGATTAAGTTAAAATGAGGCTGAAACAGTCGACCTTAATCTGACTGGTGTCCGTATAAAAAAACTTGAATACACAGAAAGACACCAGGGATGTGTGCACACAGAGAAGGTCATGTGAGGACACATCAAGAAGGCAGACATCTGCAAGCCAAGGAAAGGGGCCTCAAGAGACACTCAACCTCCTGACACCTTAACCTTGGACTTCTAGCTTCCAGAACTGTGAGAGAATAAATTTCTGTTGTTTAAGTCGCCCTACTCACCCCCTACTCCCGCCCTTCAGCCTGTGGTCTATTGTTATGGCAGCCCTAGCAAACTAACTGACAGTAATACAAGATGAAGAGAGCTTACACCAAAACTAACCACCCAACATTAAAAAATGAACGATTAATTTAACTATATTTGTTATGATTTAAAATATTTCTCTCTTTCAATCTTCCCATAAATACAAGTCAATTTTCACCTTGGGATGTTTATTGGTCAGGGTCCATTCAGGAAACAGAAACCACACAGTAATTTAAATAAGAAAAGTTTAACATTGAGATTTATTAACTATAAAATCAGATTAGGGTCATGGGGGATGGGCTACTACTGGAAAAACAGAACTCTAAGAAATATAGGAATGGCAGGTGTAAGGAGCAGTTACCACACCTAGGGCTTATGGAGAGAGCCTGAGGTAGCCTCCGCCCCACCCACCTCAGTCTCGGGGCTGAATTCCAGACCCTGTTGGAGAAGGCATGGCCATGGCTCACTGGATGGCAAGGAAGCTGCTGTGATGCTGTGCAAGAAGAACCTGCTGGAAACCTGCCCTTGAGAGTGCCAGGGAGAGCTGTTCACAGAGCGATGTCTCTATGACACAAGACACTAGACTATGAGATTGCCCTGCGGGGAGACAAGGCAAAGCTTCTGGCCACTGGGTACTGCTGACCGTGTACCCTGAGGGGATTGGGGCTGGGAAAGTTGCAATTACTGCAGGTGCTGGACACTGCTGAAGCCCTTGGTGCCACCAGAAACCTGGTGCTAAAGAAGCCCTGCCAGGTGCATGAGACAAGTGAGCTGCCAGAACCAGTAAGAAAAACCCCTTCCTCCTGCAGCGTCTCTCCAGCACCTTCCACTAACACAGCCTGGCATTATACCAGCTGGAAAGGGCAACATATTTAAAGGGCTCTCTCCATTCTCCAAGGGCAGGCAATAAAGGGTGAATCTGGAGCTGAGAGGCATGAATAACGGGCACAAGATGACACACAGTTGTACTAAGTGTGCGAGTCTCATGGTACTCAGGTAACTAAAGTATCTGTATCAATATTCCAAATCCTGTTGAAAGCGGTACCAAGGGACTTGTTGATATTTGGGGAAGCTTCTCCAAAGATAGGTATAGAATTTTCAAAGTGCAAAGGAAGGAAAAATGATGAAGGGCAATCTGAAGAAACAGGCTACCACAATCCAAAGCCGTGCATTCTTAACTGGAATCTCTTGTCCCAAACAATGAATATGAGTTCACGAGGTTGCACAATGTATAACGTGACCCAACTGCAGCATGGTGTTCCTGGATTTTAATCTCCTAAACTTCCTTGTTAATAAAGTTATGTTTGTCTGAATCACTATATTTACAAGTTAAATATTTAAAACCTCAGTCATCTTGGAATTAGCAAATATTTAGTGCCGATATGTCTTCTTCTTGGTTAACTCTAAACTAGCTCAATAATTTATTTCAAATCATAATTATCTCTAAAGATTTTTATTTATGAGTGGAAGAGGTATACCAAAGACTACTCCAAACTTATAGCTTTACATAATATGAAATTGGTATCTCTGGGTTTTTTTTTTTTAACCCTTCTAGAAGTTTCTAGCTCTGCAAACAAGATAAATCTCTGAGAAACTTGCTAAAAAATTTATAGATAATCAGAGCCAAGGAATGTTGGAGCTGGATGAAACCTTGGGGACCATTCAAGTAGTTCCATTTTTCCTTTCATAGTTGGGGAAACTGAGTCCCAGAGATCCCTGCCCCAAGCCACATGGCTCCTGAATGGCTACACTGAATTAGATCTGAAGTCTTACAATTTTCTCCAAATTTTCTTCATGGCTGCCTCAAAGAGAAATCATGCTATACTCTATATTTTCTGCAGTAAAGCCAAGGATATGGGAGGGAAAAAAAGGGGAAAGAGTCATGGAAAGCCAGCTTCTTGCTGAAACTCCACCAGGTGCCCTGCTGGAATCTCCCTTGAAAGAGGTAAGTTGGAGAGAAAACATTTTTCCCATTCTCATTCTTCCCCAATGTCTGGTGTGATCAAATGCAAAACACTAGGAATGTCTGATCTTTTAAAGGAAACAGCTGAAGGCATACTCTTGTTTAAGGATGATGTAAGAAGCAAGAATTTCAGTTCTATTTCCCTCTTGTTTTGCTTTCTTGTTTTTGTTTGTTTCTTTTCTTATATTTGGTTGCTTTGGTTTGTGTTGGAAATTTAGAGGGTTGAACTGTTTGGATAAGTTAGTCACTCACACCTAGGAGAGAGTGTGCTGATGGTGCAAATTGTAAACTAGCAATACGAATAGAATTTTCTCATTTCTCCGACTAACCCAAGAATTTGGATGCAATCAGGATGGCCATTAGCCATTTATATTTTCAATGGATTATACATTTTTTTTGGAATAATGAATTTTGCATTAGCCCTATAAAGGGCAATTAAAGTCTACAATTTATAAATACAGGTGTGCTAGCACATTAGGGTATTTAATAAACGTGGACTTTAACTTTGTAATAAAAAACTTTTTTCATCAATTTCTAGACTAGGAGATTTGCAGAAGGGGGAGATTGTAATTTTTGAGATGATCTGTTGTAGCTATATCCCTTTATTAGTAAGGAAATGAAGATCCAGTCCAGGTCACCTGACTTATGTGGTTGGAGTTTATATTCTTCTCTTTTTTTTTTTTTTTTTTTTTTTGAGACAGTGTCTCTCTCTCTGTTGGCCAGGCTGGAGTGCAGTGGCACCATTTCGGCTCACTGCAACCTCCACTTCCTGGGCTCAAGCAATTCTCCTGCCTCAGCCTCCCAAGTAGCTGGGATTACAGGTGTGTGCCATCACACTCGGCTATTTTTTGTATTTTTAGTAGAGACAGGGTTTTACCATGTTGGCCAGGCTGGTCTTGAACTCCCGACCTCAGGTAATCCGCCCATCTCAGCCTCCCAAAGTGCTGGGATTACAGGCGTGAGCCACTGTGCCCGGCCTGTATTCTTCATTTTCTAACCATATCTTCTCTCCTCCTCACTTTGCCTTTTGGACTTGAGATAATAGCATAGATAATACTATAGACCTGGGTCTTCACAAAGGACCTTTCCCCTGGTGCCTGGTGGCATCCACATTTGCTGTGTTGCTGAAATAACTGTGTGTCTCATTGCATCAGGCTGTCAAAACATGCTGGGTACTGATGAACTGCAGAATCTTTTCCTCTCATACTGTGGAACTGGGCATAGGACCCAGCAAGAAAATGAACCCAAGAACCCGCTCCATCCAGCAGCCATGCCAGAAGCACCAACTAAATCTAAAAACCACAGATCCAATTAACTCCTTTTCCTGGAAGCACCAAGAAGACATAATCTTGTCAGCACCCCCTTGTCATGAGCCCAGATCCAATGTTCAATATTCTTTTTATTTTCCTAGAGCCTTCCAAAATAAAAATTATTTCAAGGCCACTCCCTGTCACCCTGTTTTCCACATTCTTAACAGAGGTATGTTGTCCATGCTCCACAACAACTCTTTACTGACGGGACAGTATTTGTTTTTAATTTCTGTATGGTATTATGATTGGTTCTTGTATGTTTCATAATTAATTGAACATACATAGCCAGATTCATTATAGAGACCAATGGGAGTAAAGACGTCCCAGGAATTTTTTTCCTGCTGGAAATATGAAAGATTCATCTTCCCCATTTTTTCCTGGTCACCTGAGAGCCTAAGCAGCAGAGGTATTAAATTCCATCTTGCGAAATAACACCAAAAGTATTTAGCGACATCCCCCCACCCCCCCGAACAATGCTCAACAAGACTGCACTTCATGACAAACTTTATTCCCCAATCATATGAGCCAGATCACAGCTCAAAAAAACATGTCCTCAAACAGATGGGCTCTTGCAAAGTGTTTTCCTATAGATCATTTTCACTTTTCTCTGTTTTCTTTTCACTTTCCTGTCACATAAAAATTGGATCATAGGCTGATTTATCTCAGGGGCAATAGGGCACAACTTGTGTTATGTCTAAGATGGTTTTGTGTGACTTTTATCAACAACAGCCAAGGACAGAAGAAAGTTTCTTATTACTAAACTATCCTGAAAGTGATGAAGAGTTTTATTGATTACAAAAATTTAAGTGTGAAAATTGTACCACGATGTTACTACAAACACATTTTCTTTTCAGAAGTTTCAGAGTATTAAAGGGACGTAGTGCCAACTAAAACAGAGCTGACTATTTGAATTGGGGCATGATTTTCTCAGTGAAAACATTACTTATTTGGAGAGTGGTCCAGGCCGACTTTGAAGTCTAACAGAAGGAGAAAAGCTGCAAGGATGGGGTGAATCAGGCCCTGAAGTTTATCTGCCTGTACAACTCTGATCGAATCAAGAGCTGGCCCACTGCTTATTGGCCGCTAACCTCTTGACTGAGACTTCCAGAATGTTCCCCAGCATGGTGGTCATGGTGGCAGCTTTTGTTTACCTTCAAGCAGGATGTTTTGAGACCCGGTTGAGAAATGATGCTAATTTGTATGGCAAACTTTCAAGTCGAAATTATCTGTGGGTTTTCTGCTGCTTATTGAAATCTGAACTAAAAGCAAAACCTATGATTTCTGCCACTTGGGTTTAATAACAGAAAACAAAGCAATCACATAAACAGATCCCTTTTATTGACTAGAGGCCCCAACTTCTCCCTTCTTGAAACATGAGTCATTGGGAATTAGAACTTATACCGTAAGCAGAAACCGGATACTCTTAGAATCAGAAGTATTTCCAACACTAATTGGATTAAAAATCACTAAGCGCTCTCACAGACTGGAGCATTCAAATCAAATTAGCCACCATCTTATTTTGTGAAAATAAAGAATTAGTGCCTTGTGTGTACATTTTCATCACAAGTTAATGAGGGATGTAGCATGACTGAAACCGCTCACGTTACCGGAATTCAGATATCACCAAATGCCCTTTTCTTTTTTCTTTCTTTTTTTTTTTTTTTGAGACAGAGTATTTCTCTGTCATCCAGGCTGGAGAACAGTGACACGATCTCAGCTCATTGCAACCTCTGCCTCCTGGGTTCAAGCGGTTCTCCTGCCTTAGCCTCCCGAGTAGCTGGGACTACAGGCTTGCACCACTATGCCTGGCTAATTTTTGCATTTTTAGTAGAGACAGGGTTTCACCATGTTGGCCAGGCTGGTCTCAAACTCCTGACCTCAAGTGGTCCGTCTGCCTTGGCCTCTCAAAGTGCTGAGATTACAGGTGTGAGCCACTGTGCCTGGCCCCTTTTCATTTTTTCATGCAAAAGCTGAACTAGAATCTTAAAGTTCTCCAGCTGAATTCTTTCCTAAGGTAGCACAGCAGAACTCCTCACTTTGCAAATGAGAACATGGAAGTCTAAAGAGTCTGTGATGAGCTCTAGACCTTGCAGTGGTTTGACAGCAACACATACAGGTAAGACCCAGCTGTCCTCACCCGCAATGCTGTATGTGCTCTGGTGATTCCACTAGTGTTTCCTTTAGATAAAGGGAGAGGCAGTGATCATTCTAAGTGGGAGTGACCCATCGAGCAGCCCAGCTACTGGCTTTGGGTAAACCAGAGCCCTGTGATCTTCCTGGCTCATAATATAATATGATCCACGTCAGCTCCTCACAGCAATCCACTGATGCAGGAGGAAAGAGGGCAAAGGCCAGGCAAGCAGGCAGAGGACCTCTGCTTCTGGTTAGAACATAAGAGAATGGGAAAGACCTTTGTTTTTGAGAGAACCACAAGAAAAACTGGGACAAAATAAAAAGTGTGCTTCTCTACCAGGCTGGCTAAGAGCAGTGGGATGCAAGAAATCTTGGATGACCCGAACTCCAGAGAGAAGTGAGCCCTTTATGGTGAGCAGTTTCCATACCTGGGGGAGGGAGCCAGATCCCCGAATTACAAGATGGAGGAGGGTCCTGCTGGAGCCGTGGAGACTCTGCAGGGACGGGGAGAACTCAGCTGAGCCTGACTGTGCTAGCTGGTGGGGTGGATGGCATCTGGAGGAGCCCCAAACAAAGCACTCAGCCCAGCAATTCAGCCTGCCTAGACCACACCCAGTCCCAAATTTGGTTGAGGAGGTGGCAGTGGAAGAGAAACTGGAAAACATGTCCCGTGGTGCTTGGATTCAGAAGCCCGGAGTTTACCTCACGAGGAACCAAGGGCATCTGAAATCACAGCTTAACCCCTTATTACCTGAAATACTGACAAGATCAGCAAGGTATCTCCACTGATACTGAAATGCAGAGCACCCAAAAGGGCAAATATGCAAGTAATTATGAAAGGCTGTTTTTCATCATTGCTTAATTTCTTTAAAAGGTAATTGTTTAAGGCAAAAATAATAGCAATAGGCTGTGGGGTTTATGGGGTTTATAACATGTGTAGAAGTAAAATATATGGCATCATAGCACCAAAGATGGAGAAGCAGGTAAATGTGAATATACTATTAAAACCTCATATCTGGGCTGGGCGCAGTGGTTCACGCCTGTAATCCCAGCACTTTGGGAGGCCAAGGCAGGCAGATCACGAGGTCAGGAGATTGAGACCATCCTGGCTAACATGGTGAAACCCCATCTCTACTAAAAATACAAAAAAAATTCAACCAGGCGTGGTGGTGGATGCCTGTATTCACAGCTACTCGGGAGGCTGAGGCAGGTGAATGGCGTGAACCCGGGAGGCAGAGCTTGCAGTGAGCCAAGATCGCACCACTGCACTCCAGCCTGGGCAACAGAGGGAGACTCCATCTCAAAAACAACAACAACAACAACAACAACAACAACAACAACAACAAACCTCGTATCTGACGTGGTAGAAGGTTAATTCAGTGCATTTTATATTAAGGTTGCAAATTATAATCACAAGAGCAATCATTTCAAATATAAAACAAAGGGGCTATTTTAATCTCTTTTCTTCTCTCTCTCATTGGAGAGAAAAAGTGAAGGGACATGCTGCCCAGATGTGCCATCAGGATGGGAGCACTACTTCCCCTAGCTGCTGCAAGACATAGATATTGTAGCCTCTTGCTGAGCGCCCCCTCCAGAATTACTGTTGGCCCTAAGAAGCAGTCTCACCCAAAGATACATCCTTTACCTGGAGGCAGCCTGCATCCTATTACTCACTGACGAAGGGACACAGGGTTCCAGCCCTCCTGCCTCAACTGGAAAGAGTCCAGTTCCAGAGCTCCCCACAGGATTGGCTGAGTCTGCTGTTGCAACTGGATCATAGTTTATTCCACCTGCCCACTTCTGCTTCCCTCACCCCTTGCAGGGGCTGGTCCTGAGACCACTCCCAGGAAACTTCCTGCACACAGTCTGTTTGCTGGGGAACTTGACCTATGAACGTTGGTCCCAGCAGCATGTTGGAGCTGTCATCTGCTAGCTGCTGCAGTGAGGACCTCGTCACTGGTGGAAGGCACTTGCAGTTATGATTCACTTGTTAAAATTTTCACTGGTGATGAACTAGTACATGATACCTGGGAAGAAACTGCTCTGGCAGATGCGACATCTCAGGTGTTTAAGAGTTTTGGGGGAAATAGTAATTATAAGAACTATGGAATCAGATGGTTGTTGCTAGAAGCTGTTAATTCATTGGAGAAATTTAATGAAAGATTAAGTGATTAAACACCAATATAAGGCAAGGTATACATACCAGAGGACCTCTTGGCCTTTATATGAAGCCTATGAAAAGACTATTATCCTCTGCAACTGCAGGGCAGATACAGCTGAGAAGCAGGCCCCAGGTTTAATTATAAGAATAGAAATGCTCAAAGCAACATTGAAGTTTAGTCCTGGCAGGTCTGCTAGGCCAGTCAGTTCTATGATTAGGAAAGAGTGGGATGGGAACATTTGGGTTGATATATTAAAACATCTCAAGTTCTCAAGTTCCCAGATCCTCTGGAATTCTCTAGGCCTGGAATAGTATCCTACTCTTCTCCTTAAAGGCTAATGCCTGCTTTTGCATGAAGATGATGATGAGGTTCCGCTCATGATGAGCATGACAACTCCCTCCTTCTCCCCTCATAAATCTACTCTTGGCCACCAGACCCATAAGTAAGGTCAAGCCACAACATAATCTAGCCAGAAAAGTGTAAACCTGCTAAGGGAAGAAACAAACTATAGCCCAGAGAGCTGTGGGACCCAGCCAACATGTCCTATAAGTGCCACAAGCCCATGTGCAGGAGGGAATAGAGAGAGTGCTGGACAAAGTGGGATGAAATGCAAAGCTGGATGGGGAAAATGTATTGCTATGGAAGCACTCTCCTTTGATGTAACATTTAACATCCTGGTAAGGACCCCAGGAGTTGGACGCTTAGAAAATGTGATGCCAATTCAAATGGAGATGTCAGATCATGGAGGATGGGGAAGGAAGGGATGAAAGGCTCAGAAAACAGGCAAGATAGAGCGGATATACCATACAAGGCCAGAGAACCGAACAGCTAATGGTTTTTTTTTACAAGAGGGCCTACAAGAATGCTGTATTTGCCAAAGCGAGAAGAATACGCTGGTGAGAGGGCAAGTGTCATGAAGAAGCTCAGTGGGTGCTCTTCTCTGAAGGTCAAGACTATTACAGGATATCCAAAGGTAGCCGATATAGGCCTGGGCTCCCTAGTAACAGTGGGACTGATAGAGGTAGCACTTACTGTTCAATGCAAGGTGTTTGTAGTCATCATAATGTAATTATCACAAGGGGCGGGAACGTGGGTGTGACAGCTAGTGGGATCTAACCCACAGAGAGCTATGGAAATGGTAAAAAGAAATTTGCATTCAAGGGGAAAAACAGGCAGCCAACAAAGTATTATTGCTCAATCTCTATAACTAAAATAAATCAAGGATGGCTCATCAGGAAGCTGAGGGCAAGACTGGCTGAAGAAGCAGCTAATCTCCCAGGCCTTCCTCCAAAGGGACCTGCAGCCATTTCCTTGGGTAACTGGACTCTGGGGAAGGGTAAATGCCCAAACATTTTGAAGATGTTGGACACGGATTGTTGCTGACATTGATACCTGGGGACCTGAAACATGAATGAACACTCCATTAGAGGGGGTGAATATAAGACCCAGATAATAAATAAAGTCCTGATCAAAATTCAGTTCACAGTCAGCTCAGATATGTCTTCTGAGTAGGTATACCGGGCTGGCAAAGGCAGTCTAATGAAGGCAATCATGGGTTCTAGATTTAGGACGGTAAACCTCACCAGGTTTACATACAAATGGCAGGATTACACCTGCTGGGCATGAAATAGTATGTAATAGCTGCTTCCCCTAACTGCTGCAAGAGGTAAATACTGTAGCCTCTGCTGAGCCCCTCTCCAGAGTTACCCTTGGTCCCAAGAAGTGGTCTCACCCAAATATACAGCTTATATTAGAGCATGAGCTTTGAAACCAGACAGAGGTGTATTCACATCCCAGTTCTGCCACTCAATAACTAGGATTCTTGACGAGGTAACCTCTCTGAGCCTCAATTTTTTGATCTTCAAAATGGGAATATTACTAACCTCTTCATAAGGTTATTTTCACAAGTAGAAGAGACAATAAGTGGTTAACCCTCAGCCTAATGCTGGGCACCCCAGAGATGGCAGCTGTTATGATGATAATTACTGTGAAAAGGGTTTGGAAGTTTGCAGCAATGAGTTCCGACCATGAAGTCTTGGACACACCAGTTTGGATGGTGGTTGCAGAAGTGTGTGCTGCTGCCCAGGGCTGTTGCTGTGGAAGGACCTTGATGGGCAATGGGAGGCAGGAGCTCCGCAAACATGAAAATGTCACAGGAAACCTCTGAGATGTGTCATCTGGAGCCACAACAGATGACAAAGATGGCAAAACATCTGCTTTAGTTTTGTTCAGAGCAAAGAGCTCGAGCAAAGTGAGAATCAAATTCTACAGAACTCTTCCCATTCCCTTCTTGTCTCTCTTTTCCTGGCTCAGAATGATCTTGATAATGAAGAGGCAGTAGGAGACTTATTACCTCTGTAGCCAGAACAAGCTGAAAACAGAAGCAGGCCTCGGGGCATTGGGTTCACTTAGAGGATGATTGATGCTGAGATGCTTCAGTTATTCAGAATCCAGCAATCTGGCAACCTCGTGTATCCGGGATGTTATAGAAAATGTGGAAGTAAGTCTGCAAAACATCTCAGGTGTCAAAAGAGAAATATCAAAGTATACTCACAATATGCAAGGAGAGAAGAGGAGAGGCCCTTTCCCTGAGCCCTCAGTAAGGCTGTTTCTACTTTCCCTACAGCAGTACGAGCTGCTTCCCTGTCCTGACAGCACAATAAAAGGTACGAACTTGAGGAACATGGGGACCTCACAGAGGCAGGCACAGCCGGCTCATCGAGATGTGTGGACAGCAGAAAGCAAGTGAGGCAAGAGAAAATCAGCACAGGGTAAACATCAGAGATCAAAGGACAGCAGCCGGAGTCACTGGGTGGAGAAGCAGTGCAACTGTGGCTTACCCAGGCAGCCAGGGTTCCAGGAGATTCTTCTAGGCCAGAGCTCTGAAATATTCACCAAACAGCTGAAAACTTTGCCTTTTGCATGGGAAATAAGGGGAAATTAATCTTGGCCATCGACCACTGGTTTCGAAAAGATCCTGGCAAGGTCTGTGTGCACCTGCCACACAAAAATGAAATTCATGTGATTGCAACAAACAGAACAATAGTGCAAACAAAATTCCTAGGAAAACTTTTGTCCAGAGGTAATGCCAGCTGGTTGTAGTATTGCAACTAAAGTTCAGAGAGGGACTCACTCATTCCACAGGGCTCCAGTGGGGTTTTGGACTTACAACTGGATGTCATCACCTCTGTGGGTGCCTGAATAATGACTCTCATAGATTTTCAGGGTTATCCTCTGGAACAACTTGTAGTTGTTATTAATACCTTACATTACAAAAGTGTTTCTGCAGATGTGATTAAGGTAAGGATTTTGAGATGGGGAGATTATCTTGGATTATCTAGGTGGGCTCTAAATGGAATCACAAGGATCCTTATAAGATACTTATAAATATGAGGAGGGGGAGGGGTAAGACAGATGACTATAGAAGAAGAAAAGGCAATATGGTGGCAGAATTCTGGGATAGATGGTGGGAGATTGGAAGATGCTATTCTACTGGCTTTGAAGATGGAGGAAGGAGTCATGTGCCAAGGAATACAGGTGTCTGCTAGAAGCTGAAAAAGGCAAGAAACAGTTCTCCCTGGGAGCCTCCTGAAGTAACCAACCAAACATTGAAAGGGTAGAGGGAAGTGTTCAGTGCTGGTCAGACATGTGAAAAAATAATTCATGATCCATTCAGAAACTGATCACCATTCACTTATCAGTTAGAGGGCTAAAGCTAGTGTAGCAATATTTAGAGAACGTATAATATCTTTTTTTTTTTTTTTTGAGACAAAGTCACTCTATTGCCCAGGCTGGAGTGCAGTGGCATGATCTCAGCTCATTGCAACCTCCACCTCCCGAGTTCAAGTGATTCCCCTGCCTCAGCCGCCCAAGTAGTCGGGATTACAGGCACGCACTACCATGCCCAGTTAATTTTTGTATTTTTAATAGAGACAGGGTTTCATCCTGTTGGCCAGACGGGTCTCAAACTCCTGACCTCAGGTGATCTGCCCGCCTCAGACTCCCAAAGTGCTGGGATTACAGGCATGAGCCACTGCACCCAGCGTATAATATCATTTTTAATGTAATATCATTTTGTATCGAGAAAAAAGGAACAACAGAAAAATTCTGACTGGCCTCCATATCTCTTGGTGGCCCAAATTTTCAACTTCCTCAGTTATTTTTTTCCACCTTTTTCTTTAATGGCTTGACTGAGATCTATTTCACATACCATATAATTCACTGAAAGTATACAATGCAGTAGTGTTTAGTATATTTACAAAATTTTGCAACCATCCCCGTTATCTAACTCCAGAACATTTTCATCACCCTAAAAAGCAAGCCCATGTGCACTGGTGGTCACTCCCCATGTTACCACAGCCCTCGTCCCTAGGCAATCATTAATCTACTTCCTGTCTCTATAGACTAACTCATTCTAGACATTTCATGTAAATGGAATCATACAATATGTTGCCTTTGGGCCTGGCTTCTTTCAGTTAGCATAATGTTTTTAAGGTTCATCCATATTTATCAGTAACAGTACTTCATTCCTTGTTAAGGCCACTATTCCATTGTATGGATATACCATGCTTTATCCATTCATCAGCTGATAGACTTTTGGGCTATTATACACAATGTTGACATGTATGAATTTTCATATGGACATATATTTTCAACTATCGTGGGCATACTGTACCTGGCATAAAATTGCTGGATCATATGGTAACTCTATGTTTAACTTTTTAAGGAATTGCCAGACTACTTTCCAAGATCATGACACCCTATTACATTCCCACCAGCAATCTATGAGTGGTCCAGTTCCTCCACATCTTTGTCAGTACTTGTTATTGTCTGCCTTTTTGATTATAGCTATTCTAATGGGTGTGAAGTGATATTTCATTATGGTTTTGACTTGCATTTCCCTAATGACCAATGATGTTGAATATCCTTTCATGTGTTAATCATTTGAATATCTTTATCAGAGAAATGTCTATTCAGACCTTTTGTCTATTTTTAAATTGGTTTGTCTTTTTGTTGTTGAGTTGTAAGAGTTCTTTATATATTCTGGATATAATTTCCTTATCAGATATATGATTGGAAAATATTTTCTCCCATTGGGTGGGTTGTCTTTTTACTTTCTTAATAGCATACTTTGAAGCACAAATGTTTTAAATTTTGATTAAATTTGATTATCTGGATATTTTTTTTTTTCCTTGTGCTTTAGGTGTCATATCTAAGAAGTCATTGCCTAACCTGAAGTCATTGCCTAACCTAAAGTCATCAAGATTTACACATATTTCCTTCTAAAAGATTTGTTGTTTTAGTTCCATATTTAGGTCTATAATCTATTTTAAATTAATTTTTGCATACTGTCTGGGGCAGGGATCCAACTTCATTTGTTTGCATGTGAATATATAGTTGTTTCAGCATAATTTGTTGAAAAGACTGTTCTTTCCCCCATTGAATGGTCTTGGCACTTTTCTTGAAAATCAATTGACTACAGATATATGGGTGTATTATTGGACTTACAATTCTGTTCCATTAATCTATATGTCTATCTTTATGCCAGTATCACACAGTCTTGCTTACTGTAGCTTTATAGTACTTTTTGAAATCTTTGCATGAATCCTCCAACTTTATTCTTTTTATTTTTCAAGATTGTTTTGGCTTTTCTGGGTCCCTTGTATTTCCATAAATACTTTGGAATCACTTGTCAATTTACGCACACACACACACACACACACACACACACACACATATGCACATGCAAAGGCAGCTGGAGTTTTGATAGAACTTGTATTGAATATTGAATTCATAGACCACTTGGGGAAGTATTGCCATCTTAACAATATTAAGTCTTCCAATTCATAAATTCTTTATATTTATTTAAATCTTTTGAAATTCTTCAACAATGTTTTATAGTTTTCAGTGTATATATCTTATACTACTTTATTCAAATCGATTCCTAAGCATTTTATTCTTTTTTATACTATTGTAAATGGAATTGTTTTCTTAATTTCATTTTCAGATCATTCTTTGCTATTGTATAGAAATATAATTGATTTTATATACTTATCTTGTGTTCTGCAACCTTGCTGAACTTATTTAGTAGTTCTAATATATTTTAGTGGATTCCTTAGGATTTTCTACAAGATTATGTAGTCTACAATATTATGTCATCTGCAAATGGAGGTAGTTTTGTATCTTCCTTTCTAGTCAGGATGCTTTTTATTTCTTTTTCCTGGATAATTCTCCTGGCTAAAACCTCCAGTGCAATATTGATTAGAAGTGCCAAAAATGAACATTTTTTTTTCTTGTACCTGATTTTTAGGGGGAAAGCATTCAGTCTTTTACCTCTTTTTGGCTATGGACTTATTATAGATGCCCTTTGTCTTAGTTCATTCAGGCTGCTGTAACAAAATATAATAAACTGAGTGACTTATGAACAATAGACATGTATTTTTCACAATTCTGGAAGCTGGGAGGTCCAAGATCAAGGTGCCGGCAGACTCAGTATCTGGTGAGGGCCCACTTTCTGGTTGATCTTTTCTCTGTGTCCTCACATGGTGAAATGAGTAAGGGAGATCTCTCGAGGCTCTTCTATAAGGGCACTAATCCCATTCATAAGGGCTTCACCCTCATGGCCTAATCATCTCCCAAATGTCCACCTTCTGATACCATCCCCTTGCGGGTTAGCGTTTCAACATATGAATTTCGGGTGGACCCAAACGTTCAGGCCACAGCACCCTTTCTCAGGTTGAGGAAGTTCCCTGTTCCTTTGAAAAACAAAAATTATGCCCAGCTTAGGGCATTATTACATCTCCCTCCATTATCTTATTTCCATATAATTCAATTCCAGCTTAGAGCTGTCTGAATGTCTCGTTTTGTACATTCAGGAAGGTATTGTCATATCTGATGCTCACAGTGACAACTCAAAGACTAAATATTCTGTGATATCCCAAGTTTCAGGAGGCACAGCACTATATAAAACACTTTGAAATATTTCTGTCAAAAGTGGTTTAAATATTACCTATAATAACCAGTAAAAGTTTAAAAAGTGGCTTAAATAAAGTGAAAAGTACTACTGCTCAAAAGGTGAACTCCCCTGCCCACCCAGTTCCCCAGTGAAGTCCAAGCTGCCTGCTCTGTTTTCTTCTCCTTGTCAGTTAAAATCAACACATTCCTTTTATCACCTGATGAGGAAACAGGTACCTCTCAAGCCCACAACTGGTTATCTTCCAAGTCCTTTAGTTCTTCTTCCTTTATACCCACTAATTGCAAGTCTCCCACCATTATCTTCTTATTTCAACATTGTTCAGTTCCAGTGGAATACAGGAATTGGCCCATGGGGAAAAGCAGAAAAAGGAAAGGAATGAAAATGCTTCAGTGTTTCAGGAGATTTGTTTGAAGCTGCAGTGAGGATGAGCCTCCCTGATCCCCTTCTCCTCCCGTGTCCCTGCTGGACTAAAGGAGTTCCCATGAGGGAGGCTGGCAGCTGACAGGACCACCCAGGACTAGGACTTCTGGCCCCCAGACCACTCCTGGGTGTGCCCCATAGCGGCGCCTGAAGGGGCTGCTTCCTTCTTTGCTGGGCCTTGGGTCTCGGAACCTCCAGGGCATGTCATCTTCTTTCTCTGTGTCCTCCACTGCTCAGATTACGGCCGCCTCAGCCATGGCAAATGGCAGGGACCCCAGTTTCACTTCCCGGCCCACCCAGACACCAGGCAGAAACTCTAATAACCACTTTTCTGGGTTTCTACATCCTGTTTCTCTGGATGACTAATCATCTCCAGAGCATGAACAATTGAGTCATCTCAAGCCCCAGGCTTGGATTTGTGCACAAGGCAACCAGCTCCTCCTCAGCAGGCTCTGGGAGCACTGGCTGAAGGTGTGGCCCTCCTAAGTCACTGTCCTGGCCTGGAACTCTTGGAGCACAGTAGGCTCCTCCGGGTTTGCTGAAGAGCCTTTGCTCAACTGAACCTCTTTATTGTGGGCTTTTGCTCCTTTCTGAACAGGCTCTTACAAGTAGAGCATGCAAGATCGCATTATATTTAGAGTCCCCATGAGGCCATGCTCTGCAGGCGGCATTGGGACAGCAATGCATCCTCTTCTGGGAACAGAACTCCAAGATCCTTTGAATAACAACTACTCCCCTTCTCTCTGAGCTGACTCAGGCCGGCCAATTTACATAATTCCAATCTCTGGTGACAGTTATTGCTTCAGGGATTGGCACATAACCCAAGTTTGTCCTACCAGAATAAATCCTGGGATTTATTTAAAAGCTGACAGAAGGAGATGTATTCTTTTTTCCACAACCTCTATCCTGAAGAGTGTTGGACCCTGGAGCTGCTGGCCACATCTTGATCTGCCATATGTGGTCCAAGAATGAAGTCAACACGAAGGAGAATGAAGGTGCTGAGGGATAAAGATATTGTTTGACATTCTAGGAGCTCCTGGATCAAGCCATGCCTGAACTCAATTTATCCCTTGAACTTTTCAATTACATGAATAAATTCTCCTTTCGCCTGAGCCAATGTGGATTAGTATCATTGGCATTCAGAAGATTCCTAAAGACTCAGGTCTTCTGCACATCTATAACCATGGCAATTGCGGTCCTGCTCTCCTCTCCCCTCCCCTGAGCAGGCAAGCTTTCCTTCTCCATCATGTAAACCTCCTGGGTCATTCAGAGTATTTCTCAAATGTTACCTGGAGTTTCCCAAGACTTCTGTTCTCACTGACCATTTCCTCCTTAAACTGCTAGGATGATAACCTATAACTTTGCATCTAACCAATCCCTTAGCACTTTCCGTAGAGACCTCTTAGAGATCTTTTTGATGCCTAAGGGTAGGAATCAGGGCTTGTCTATCTTGTATATGCACTGCCCCCCACCCACAAGTCCATAGAATAGCGGCTGAGGACCTGTAGCTCTACAAGGGCAAGGACTGTCAAACATGCCAAACTGTACATGGTAATTACCACTAGAGGGCGTTGGGGATGGGCAATAAGCAGGACTTCTGCATTTTACATCTGTGTTATCATTTGAGTCTTGTATGAGCATTTATTTTACGAATCTCTATCTTGCCAAGCAAACCCTCAGTGTAAATAACTGAGGAGTGGTGGATCGGCCAGCTCTTACGTGCAGTGTTCTAAAGCCTCTTGCTCCCGTCTCTCCTGTGGGAAACCCATACTTACGGCTTCAAGCAGAGACCCAAGCACCACCTCAGGGTCTTGACCTTGTGTGGGAATAATCTATCACGAAGATGCAGACAGAGACAAACTACTTCACAGAGCATTTTATCCCCTAGAAAATCCCCAACCCCAGCATCCTGGGTGCTGCCCAACCTCTTCAAATACAAGGGCAAATAAAATAAATAAAAGTAAATATTGTACTCATAAGCAATAGAATGCCTAGCAACCAAGAACAAGGGAGGGCTGAAGGAAGAAGGTTGACTTTCGCAGGCCCTTGTGTATAAACTGCAATAAAAGTCTTCTCTGCGTGAATAATATATTTTTGAGCGTTAAATTATAGAAGGTGTAAGGAATGCTAAGGCTGAGACCCAACAGAGAGAGCTAGCCCCACCCTGAATGGGAGGGGCAGAGGTCTCCTTGGCCTTCGTCCCTGCTGACTGGTACTGAGGGAGGGGGAGTCTCCACTGTAGCTTCAGGAATGGAACACAGGGCATCAGGCCTCAGTTAAGCCCTTTAGGGACCCTTAGCCCTGAAACAATGCTGGTGCAACCCCACATGTAACTCGGAAGAAAATGTTAAGTCACAGAATAAATGTAAGAGCTCTGATGTTTTTCTATAACGCCCAATTTCAATGCTTTGTTAGAAAGTATGTACGTAAAGCACATGACATTGTTCTCATTAAGTTTTTTTGTTATGAAAACTTTTAAACACACTCAGAAGAGTAGGATTTTTGAACTTCTCGTCTGGGTACAATATTATTAAAATTCTGCCACATCTGCCTCATTGATCTTTTTGCTCTTTTTGTTAAACTATCTGAAAGCAAATCCAAGGCATCATGTCATTTCATCTGCACATACCTGGGTATAATCCATGAAAATTATGGACATATTCTCATATAACCATAAAGCCAGTATCATACCTTAATGAATTGGGTACGTTTTATTTGTTTTTGTTTTGGGCATCCTCCAACCTCCAGTACATAACCCATTATCAGATTTCCCTGATTGTCTCAAAGGGTCTTTTGCATTTGGTGTGTGTTCTCATTGTTAATACCCTTGTGTCATAAGTCCCCTAGGTGCATGCTCAGATTGACTTTTGGAAATCTAAGATTATTTGGTATTTATTGAAAGCAGAAGAGAGAGAAGAAAAAAAAAAGAAAGACAATGCAGTGAAAAGGAAAACATATAAGTGGTATTTTATAAGATCTATGTGAAATTTTGCTGGCTGTCACCTTCGCCCATATAGGATCCCCACTGCTTAGGATAAGATTAAACTGTCCCAGCTTATAAAGCAGGCATTTTCCCCAGTGTCTTCTGAATTCTGAAGATTTTGGGTGGGATGTGGATAAAGGGTTGCTGTCCTTTTCTGTCACCATGACAACTCCAGCCAGGACTTGGCCATGCTAGGGTTTTCTGGTGGATTGTGGAGCCTGCTAACCCTAGGTCAGAGTGAGCAGGAACGTGGATTTACAGATATACAGCTGCTCCCTGGCATGGCTTCCCCAAAGAAGTAGGAGAGGGGATCTTGAGGGCCAAGGTTAGTAGCAAATGTGAAAGCTAAGAAGAGACATGGAAAATTTCTCTTGACTACATGGGGGTTGGTGGGGGGGTACATCTGACTCCCATGAACAGACAAATCTAAGAGTGAGAAGCGTTCTTCTGACCCAGCAACCCCACCTCTAGGAATTTGTTCTGAGAAAAAGCCAGAGTTTGCACAAAGATTTATTTTGTTTGAGAATGTCCCTTAAGCATTCTTTATAGCAATAAAAAGAGCTGGAAGGATTGCCTTAAGGCTCAATGATACAGAATTGGTTTAATAAATTATAGCTCATCACTATAAGGGAACACTAAGCATCCATTCAAAATATGTTTTCAAAAATATTCAATGATATGGAAAAATGTCCACAATATATTAAGTGGGAGAAAAAAGAGGTTACAAAAAGTCAGTCCGATGTCAGTCTCAATTTTTAAAAATTAAAAGAAAAAGAAATGAGGGAAGGACTGAGAAGTCTATAATTAAAATGTTTCTTAAAATATATATAGTTTTTTCACTAAGTGATAAAATTTTTGACATTTTCAAATTTCTTATGATGAACACCCGTCAACTTGTAATATAAAATTTTTATTTTATTTATTTTGAGACGGAGTCTCACTTTGTCACCCAGGCTGGAATGCAGTGGCGTAGTCTTGGTTCACTGCAGCCTTGACTTCCTGGGCTCAAGTGATCCTCTTGCTTCAGCCTCCTGAGTAGCTGGGATTATAGGGGCTCACCACTACACCCGGCTAATTTTTGTAAAAAAGAATTTTAGGGATAGGGTCTCACTATGTTGCCCAGGCTTGTCTTGAACTCTTGGCCTCAAGCGATCCTCCAGCCTCGTCCTCTCAAAGCACTGGGATTACAGTGGTGAGCCACTGTGCCCAGCCTAACTTTTATATTAATAATAGTAAATGTAACAAAGAGGCAAAAGGAAAGGAGGAAGGAAAGAATGGGAGAGACAGGGAGGGGAAGAGAAGGTAAAGTCCAAACAGAAAAGAAAAGGGAGAGAAAGAAACAGAAAAGAAAAGAAACCTGGGCCCATGAGATTTAAGAGCAGTTTTAGAAAGTTCATTCAGGGTTAAAAAAATTCTGTTACAAAAGAAGAAAAGGAAACAAAATTAAGATTTAGAAGGTCTAAGTAATTTTTAAATAAGTTGTTGGCACATATACATTGACTGGATAACCTCAGGCCAAAATTTTCTTTGGAGAGTGTGGCTTCCTTCCTTTATAAGACTAACATAATAATGAACCTTGACTTTTTAGGTTGTGAGGATAATAAATAATTTATAATACTGTAGAAATGAATTTATATAATTTTACTGAATGGTCATTAGGTAGCTGTTCAATTAAGAACCCGGTATCGAGTTTCACAATTTATTAGCTAATAAGGGTCTGCCTAGGGGACCGTTGCTCACTAAAATGTGACGACAAAGTTGGATAATACTCTCCCCATGAAGTTTTCCAGGACAGTCAGAAAGTACTGTCTGTGTTCAATGTGAAAAGAAAAATGTGCAGCTCCTGGTGACAGCTACTGGCCTACAAGCAAATGAAGCTTAAAGCAACATGTTTCTTGCGGACAGTGGTCAGTGTGGCCTCTGTCATCTGGGTGGTGGTGTCACCTGCCTATTGTCCTAGTCCCTGGTTCTGCAGCTTTTGCTGGGGCTTTGGGGAAGAGGATGGCAGAGGAGGGCACAGTTCGGGCTGGGAGGGTCCCCAGAACTCCTTCCCTCTCTGACCCCTTATTGCCTTTTCCAAAGCAGACCTATGCATGGGGCATTTAGAACAGCACACACATCCTACAGAACACACTCAGTTACTTCTCAGTTGTCCAGGGCTGTGCAGTCCAGTTGTGATTTCAGGCACTCTGATTGCCTTCCCCTCCCTGATCTTTGGTTAGCTGAGATGCCTCCTAGCATTTCCGCACATCATGGCTGAGGAGAAAGTTGAAGCTCCTGCCAAGAATGGGAGATGATCACTGTCTGGGGCTTTCTGGTCCCTGGAACACTAAGAACCTCTTACCTGTTGGCTTCATCCTCAGCATTCATCTAACAGGTATTTATTGAGCACCTGCTCTGCACTGGAGCCTATTCTAGGTACTAATGATATAGCAATGAGCAAAACAAAGTTCTCCTTCCAGAAAATAAACAGTAAGAAGACAATAAACAAGAAAAATACATAAGGCATATAGTATGCCAGATGGTTTAGAGCTAAGAATGAAAACGAAGTAGAGACTATAGGGGCAAGAAGTCTGAAAGGTTGCTATTCAGACACAGTGACCAGGGAAGGCCTCGCCAAAGAATGCTATTTGGGTTTTGTTGTGTGTGGTTTGAGATGGAGTCTTGCTCTGTCTCCCAGGCTGGAGTGTAGTGGGGCGATCTTGGGTCACTGCAACCTCCGCTTCCCAGGTTCAAGTGATTCTCCTGCCTCAGCTTCCCAAGTAGCTGGGATTATAGGCATGCACCACGACGCCTGGCTAATTTTTGTATTTTTAGGAGAGATGGGGTTTTGCCATGTTAGCCAGGCTGGTCTCGAATTCCTGACCTCAGGTGATCCACCCGCCTCAGCCTCTCAAAGTGCTGGGATTACAGGCATGAGCCATCACACCCAGCCAAGAATGCTATTTGTAAATGGGAGTGAAGAAGGTGAGAGAGTGACCAGGGCAAGGATTCGACGAAAGAGACATGTAAGCAAGGACGCCGTGAGTGTAAAGACCCTGAGGTCAATTGGTTTCTGGCATGACCTAAGCAATATTTCTCAATCTTTTTCTTATTGCCCTCTTATGGAGTTCTTTTATACATTTTTATTTTCACTAATTGCCCCCTCATGACATTTTAAAGCCATAGATACATTGTATATCTGTTCATTTACTGTGTGTACATCTGTGCTTTATAAATGTTAAAAAGTAAGATACTTTTTGCCCTCAAGAGCCAACTTGTGTACCCTTGGGAGTGGCATGGTCTCCACTGAGAAGCAGAACTTCTGCTCAGCAGGAGGCCAGTGAGGCTGAAGCAGTGAGGCCAGAGCTGCAGAGGAGAAACATCCCAAGGCCAGGGCCAGCCCAGCTCAGTCAGGGCCTTGTAGCTCATCACCAGGACCCTTCACTCTGAGCAACACGTTGGACTCAAGTTTTATTAGGATTGCTCTGGCCACTGTGGGAATATGGAAATGGATGGCAATAATCCCTGTTAGAGTAGAGTGAAGAGACGGCGCTTTTTCCTCTCCTTCCTGACTCTGTTCCTCTCTCCCTTTCTCCCTTCTCTCTCCCCTTTACTCCCTCTCTTCCTCCCTTCTTCTCTCCTTCCTTCTCTCCCTTCCTTCCCTTAGTCCTTTCATAAACATTTGCTGAGTGCCAGTTCTGGGCAGGTAATCAAGGGATGTTTGAATTCACTGTGCTGAGTTGTTATAAAGGTGTGCACAGCACATTATGGAGTCACAGACAAAGGAGCTCTGTGGGGACAGAGGAGGGGCCTGGGCAGAGACTCAGAGGGCTTCTTAGGGGAAGAGTCGTTGGGAGCCAGATACGCAAGGATGAAGAAGGGCTGGCCAGGAGCAGAGGTATAAGAAGCACTTCAGGTGTAGGGGGAGGCATGGGCTGAAGCCAGAGACATGGCCAGAGGGAAGAGGCAGGAAGCTCCAACATTTGGGCTAGGCTGGAGGGAGGACCAGGTGGGAGGGAGGTGACAGAGAGGCCTCAACTGTCCCCAGCACTGATCACAGCATCTAGCTGGGAGGAGTGCTCCGCAGATGCTGGAAGAAGGAAGCCGTCACTCATGAGCTTCTTTGCTTATGTAGGGTCTTACTCACCACACCTTGTCTTGGGCTCAGGGCTCTCAGCGTTGAGGACCTTGGCATCAGGACACAAAGCAGGGCCTGATCTTATGGGGCCTTAGAGGCCACATTCAAGATCTCAGACTTTATCCTGCGGCATGAGGAGCACAGAAGGATTTTGAGCCACACAGTCACATGGGTACTTGCATTGGCTACTGCCTTCAGGTGGTGGCTTTGAAGGAGCCCGAGTAAAGGCAGCTGGGGGGCCGAGATGCAGTAAGGAGATCAGGTGAGAGATGCAAAGGGACTGCGGTCAGAGCCCAGGTGTGCGAGCTCTAATCTTCCAATCTTCTCTAATCACACTCATTATTTGTCTAACTCTGGCAATATGAGGAAGTCAGGATCCAGCCCAGCTTCAAGGGAAAATCCAAATCTGTTCAAAGATGGACATAACTGGAGAGGCATGATTGCCTCTCCAGCAGACACGAACATCGCTGTCTGCTGCTCCTCCCCCTTCAACCTTGGACACAGTTTCCAAAATCCTCTTCCCATTTTGAATGACCCATGATAAAATCAGTGAGAGAGAGGTCACAGAGTTTTCCCTGAGGCCTGGGCAGGTGCAGCTTTATTTGCCCGACAGGTCCTTGTGAGGGGCCTTGGCACAGACACGGTCTTCCCAATAAGAATGGCATGTTCTACTCAGACCGTGACCTCCAGCCCAGGCTGCCCAGGACCTCCAGCCTGAGTGCCTCGCACTGTCAGTGTCTCAGCCCTGTGGATCCCTGCTCTCTGCTCTCCTCTTTTTCATTAACTTTAACTGCACTTGGGCAGATTTGCAGGAATAAATCAAGAACAGAACAGACAAGGATCTGCATCCAAAGCACAGACTGATGCTCCTTTTGGGGCCAGAGCCCATGAGGAAAATTGCTTCTGCTCATCATTTTTCATTTTCTAACAGCCTCATCTTCTCCAGTTTCTAAATCCCTGGAGGAGCCAGTAGCAAAAATGTTTCAATGGCCAAGTCTCGATATTGGAGGAAAACAAGACATCGAGGTGGACCCCTCCCCACCTCCAACTCCACCCCACCATTCACTACTTGGGGTTAAGGATGAGAAAGGAGAAGATTGCTCACCCCGCTCCAAGGAGAAGTGGAATTTAAGCCACAAGAGACCTGGACAGCTGCTTTCAGCAATGCTGATTGCATGTGAAGAAGGGGATTGCACAAGCCCAACTGCCTGGGGAGGTTTCGTAAAGCTTGGAATGTGAGGTCTGCCTAGCCAGGACCTAGACACTCCTGCTGGGTTTGCTTACCCATGGCAGTGAAGACAGTTCATTGGAGGACGCAGCTGTAGTTTAGGATGCCAGCCCCAAACCCTGGGAAAAATGCTCAGATGTCCTTAAATCATTGTTAATGCCCCAGCACGTGCTCAACTCCCGTTGCTCTCTTTGGGACTAATGCTATACATAGAAAAGGCATGTGCTGTAGTGGTGAAGGGTCAGGCTTTGAGAACAGATAAGTCCTGGCTCAAATCTTGTCTCCAACCTCCTGTTATACTATAGCATACTATATGACACAACACTACGCGACACTATGCTACACTACACCACTCTCTATTATACTATCTAATACTATCCACTACACTACCACCCCTATTATACTATCTATTAGTATTCTATTCTATCCTTTGTTATACTGCCCAGCACAGTGCCTGGCGCTTAGTAAGTACACAGAAAAATGAGAGTTATTCCCATTATTGAATAAGTTTAGGACGCCATCTTGGAAATCACTTGAAAAGGCCAAATCTGAGGTTCTGTGTGAGGCTGGACCTGAGAGGGAGGCGAGGAGAAGGAGAGAAGTGGGTAGCATCTTTCAAAGCAGCTGAACCAGCCTGCTCCCCGGGCAGGGTGTGAGGGGCCACGCCTAGAGGGGAGGGGGTGAATCAGCTCGATGTTCCTCGGGGAAGCCTCAAAGGTCCTGGAGCAGAGCCAGAGAATGGAATGCAAATGATGTTGGTTTATTGAATACGCCAAACTCACCTGGCAAATCTCCATCTAGCAAATCTCAATCGGGTACTTTCTTGCACCCCCTGTGATTCTCTCTGCCGTGGATTCATTCCGACGCTCATTCTCCTATACTCCCACTATATCTTATACACAACTCCACAGTAGCAAGGATAATAATGTTTTTTGATCATCTGCCTGCTCTTTGATGGTGCGGACTGAATCCTTTCACCTGTCTGTCCCCAGCACTGATCACAGCACTGAATCCTTTCACCTGTCTGTCCCCAGCACTGATCACAGCACCTAGCTGGGAGGAGCGCTCCGTAGATGCTGGAAGAAGGAAGCCGTCACTCATGAGCTGCTTTGCTTATGTAGGATCTTACTCACCACACCTTGTCTTGGGCTCAGGGCTCTCAGCGTTGAGGACCTCGGCCTTTCTTTTGGGTATTTCCCAGACGTGACACGTGCCCGGCATGAAAGCAGCTATGTGAGTTAACTATCTCACAGTTTACTCTTTCCAGTTTCACAGGCTGCTCCTTCTTCCTGGTAGTTTTCTGGCATTTGAGCAGGGCCATACCTGCCCCCTTCGCACGTTCCTGGGCTTAGATCCACATTCCCTGGGTCTTCATCATTCCAGACGCAAAGACATGATCTGTCTTGCCTGCCAGTGCTCACCCCACACCTTGACAACCTCTTCATCATTTTCATTCCTTTCTCTGGCCCTGCTGCAGGACCTCTGAGGCTTGAGGAGCAGCGAGCTGATTCACCCCGTCCCGTCTAGGCATGGCCCCTCACACCTTGTCCGGGGAGCAGGCTAGTTCAGCTGCTTTGAAGGATGCTGCCTGCTTCTCTCCTTCTCCTCGCTGCCCTCTCAGGTCCAGCCTCATACAGAACCTCGGAGTCGGCCGTTTCAAGTGATTTCCAAGAATCATCATTGCAAAAAGCCTTGTAACCATCAAGTGGTGCTGATCTAATATGAGCCAGCACAAATCCTATGTTAAACTAAGCAAATGGTGTTAATCTCATCATCATCATCAAGCCTAGGCCCACAGCCTGAGGTGACATGGGGTGACCGAGTCTCTGGATTGTGTGAAGGAAGGCTCCAGTGATCAGGTTGCTACAAGATCAGGTTGACTTGGGGTAATAACCACAGTTGCAATTACATGTGCTGCTTACATACTTTGCCCCTTGTACTTGATATAGTCCAGAAAGAGCCCTGGGCACAGCTGCTCAGCGCTCCACACACCCTGTGGGAGCAGGAGAGCCACCTCTCCCCTGAGAGAGGAATAGGGCCCAGATAATGTCTAGTTTAGGTACCTCTTCAGACCAGATACCCTTGAAAGGATATCGCTTTCTTGTCTGTCTGTTTTTTTTTTTTTTTTTAATTATACTTTAGGTTTTAGGGTACATGTGCACAATGTGCAGGTTTGTTACATATGTATCCATGTGCCATGTTGTTTTGCTGCACCCATTAACTCATCATTTAGCATTAGGTATATCTCCTAATGCTGTCCCTCCCCCCTCCCCCCACCCCACAACAGTCCCCGGAGTGTGATGTTCCCCTTCCTGTGTCCATGAGTTCTCATTGTTCAATTCCCGCCTATGAGTGAGAACATGCAGTGTTTGGTTTTTTGTCCTTGCGATAGTTTACTGAGAATGATGTTTTCCAGTTTCATCCATGTCCCTACAAAGGACATGAACTCATCATTTTTTATGGCTGCATAGTATTCCATGGTGTATATGTGCCACATTTTCTTAATCCAGTCTATCGTTGGACATTTGGGTTGGTTCCAACTCTTTGCTATTGTGAATAGTGCCGCAATAAACATACGTGTGCATGTGTCTTTATAGCAGCATGATTTATAGTCCTTTGGGTATATATCCAGTAATGGGATGGCTGGGTCAAATGGTATTTCTAGTTCTAGATCCCTGAGGAATCGCCACACTGACTTCCACAATGGTTGAACTAGTTTACAGTCCCACCAACAGTGTAAAAGTGTTCCTATTTCTCCACATCCTCTCCAGCACCTGTTGTTTCCTGACTTTTTAGTGATGGCCATTCTAACTGGTGTGAGATGGTATCTCACTGTGGTTTTGATTTGCATTTCTCTGATGGCCAGTGATGATGAGCATTTTTTCATGTGTTTTTTGGCTGCAGAAATGGCTTCTTTTGAGAAGTGTCTGTTCATGTCCTTTGCCCACTTTTTGATGGGGTTGTTTTTTTCTTGTAAATTTGTTTGAGTTCATTGTAGATTCTGGATATTAGCCCTTTGTCAGATGAGTAGGTTGCAAAAATTTTCTCCCATTCTGTAGGTTGCCTGTTCACTCTGATGGGAGTTTCTTTTGTTATGCAGAAGCTCTTTAGTTTAATTAGATCCCATTTGTCAATTTTGGCTTTTGTTGTCATTGCTTTTGGTGTTTTAGACATGAAGTCCTTGCCCACGCCTATGTCCTGAATGGTATTGCCTAGGTTTTCTTGTAGAATTTTAATGGTTTTAGGTCTAACATTTAAGTCTTTAATCCATCTTGGATTAATTTTTGTATAAGGTGTAAGGAAGGGATCCAGTTGCAGCTTTCTACATATGGCTAGCCAGTTTTCCCAGCACCATTTATTAAATAGGGAATCCTTTCCCCATTTCTTGTTTTTGTCAGGTTTGTCAAAGATCAGATAGTTGTAGATATGCGGCATCATTTCTGAGGGCTCTGTTCTGTTCCATTGATCTATGTCTCTGTTGTGGTACCAGTACCATGCTGTTTCGGTTACTGTAGCCTTGTAGTATAGTTTGAAGTCAGGTAGCGTGATGCCTCCAGCTTTGTTCTTTTGGCTTAGGATTGACTTGGTGATGCGGGCTCTTTTTTGGTTCCATATGAACTTTAAAGTAGTTTTTTCCAATTCTGTGAAGAAAGTCATTGGTAGCTTGATGGGGATGGCATTGAATCTATAAATTACCTTGGGCAGTATGGCCATTTTCACGATGTTGATTCTTCCAACCCATGAGCATGGAATGTTCTTCCATTTGTTTGTATCCTCTTTTATTTCATTGAGCAGTGGTTTGTAGTTCTCCTTGAAGAGGTCCTTCACATCCCTTGTAAGTTGGATTCCTAAGTATTTTATTCTCTTTGAAGCAATTGTGAATGGGAGTCCACTCATTATTTGGCTCTCTGTCTGTGATTGGTGTACAAGAATGCTTGTGATTTTTGTACATTGATTTTGTATCCTGAGACTTTGCTGAAGTTGCTAATCAGCTTAAGGAGATTTTGGGCTGAGATGATGGGGTTTTCTAGATATACAATCATGTCATCTGCAAACAGGGACAATTTGACTTCCTCTTTTCCTAACTGAATACCCTTTATTTCCTTCTCCTGCCTGATTGCTCTGGCCAGAACTTCCAGCACTATGTTGAATAGGAGTGGTGAGAGAGGGCATCCCTGTCTTGTGCCAGTTTTCAAAGGGAATGCTTCCAGTTTTTGCCCACTCAGTATGATATTGGCTGTGGGTTTGTCACAGATAGCTCTTATGATTTTGAGATACGTCCCATCAATACCTAATTTATTGAGAGTTTTTAGCATGAAGGATTGTTGAGTTTTGTCAAAGGCCTTTTCTGCATCTATTGAGATAATCATGCAGTTTTTGTCTTTGGTTCTGTTTATATGCCAGGCGTGCCCTAAAAGAGCTCCTGAAGGAAGCACTAAACATGGAAAGGAATAACCAGTACCAGCCACTGCAAAAACATCCCAAACTGTAAAGACCATCGAGGCTAGGAAGAAACTGCATCAACTAACGAGCAAAATAACCAGCTAACATCATAATGACAGGATCAGATTCACACATAACAATATTAACTTTAAATGTAAATGGGCTAAATGCTCCAATTAAAAGACACAGACTGGCAAACTGGATAAGGAGTCAGGACCCATCAGTGTGCTGTATTCGGGAAACCCATCTCACGTGCAGAGACACATATAGACTCAAAATAAAGGGATGGAGGAAGATCTATCAAGCAAATGGAAAACAAAAAAAGGCAGGGGTTGCAATCCTAGTCTCTGATAAAATAGACTTTAAACCAACAAAGATCAAAAGAGACAAAGAAGGCCATTACATAATGGTAAAGGGATCAATTCAACAAGAAGAGCTAACTATCCTAAATATATATGCACCCAACACAGGAGCACCCAGATTCATATAGCAAGTCCTGAGTGACCTACAAAGGGACTTAAACTCCCACACAATAATAATGGGAGATTTTAACACCCCACTGTCAACATTAGACCGATCAGTGAGACAGAAAGTTAACAAGGATATCCAGGAATTGAACTCAGCTCTGCACAAAGTGGACCTAATAGACATCTACAGAACTCTCCACCCCAAATCAACAGAATATACATTTTTTCAGCACCACACCACACCTACCCCAAAATTGACCACATAGTTGGAAGTAAAGCTCTCCTCAGCAAATGTAAAAGAACAGAAATTATAACAAACTGTCTCTCAGACCACAGTGCAATCAAACTAGAACTCAGGATTAAGAAACTCACTCAAAACCACTCAACTACATGGAAACTGAACAACCTGCTCCTGAATGACTATTGGGTACATAATGAAATGAAGGCAGAAATAAAGATGTTCTTTGAAACCAACGAGAACAAAGACACAACATACCAGAATCTCTGGGACACATTCAAAGCAGTGTGTAGAGGGAAATTTATCGCACTAAATGCCCACAAGAGAAAGCAGAAAGCTCCAAAATTGACACCCTAACATCACAATTAAAAGAACGAGAGAAGCAAGAGCAAACACATTCAAAAGTTAGCAGAAGAAATAACTAAAATCAGAGCAGAACTGAAGGAAATAGAGACAGAAAAAACCCTTCAAAAAATTAATGAATCCAGGAGCTGGTTTTTTGAAGAGATCAACAAAATTGATAGACCGCTAGCAAGACTAGTAAAGAATAAAAGAGAGAAGAATCAAATAGATGCAATAAAAAATGAAAAAGGGGATATCACCACCAATCCCATAGAAATACAATCTACCATCAGAGAATACTACAAACACGTCTTTGCAAATAAACTAGAAAATCTAGAAGAAATGGATAAATTCCTCGACAAATACACCCTCCCAAGACAAAACCAGGAAGAAGTTGAATCTCTGAATAGACCAATAACAGGCTCTGAAATTGTGGCAATAATCAATAGCTTACCAACCAAAAAGAGTCCAGGACCTGATGGATTCACAGCCGAATTCTACCAGAGGTACAAGGAGGAACTGGTACCATTCCTTCTGAAACTATTCCAATCGATAGAAAAAGGGGGGATCCTCCCTAACACATTTTATGAAGCCAGCATCATCCTGATACCAAAGCCTGGCAGAGACATAACCAAAAAAGAAAATTTCAGACCAATATCCTTGATGAACATTGATGCAAAAATCCTCAATAAAATACTGGCAAACCGAATCCAGCAGCACATCAAAAAGCTTATACACCATGATCAAGTGGGCTTCATCCCTGGGATGCAAGGCTGGTTCAACATACTCAAATCAATAAATGTAATCTTGTCTGTCTTTCGGTATCATCATTACAAGATGGAACGCCTCCTCTGCATAAAGAAAGAGGAACAATTCTCCTAGTATCTTCAGTTTCTTAAAGAATAGAAGGATTGGTACAATCACAAGTCTTTGAAACAAATTTCCAGTAGTTTTTCCAGGTATTGCTGGAAGATTTGGAAATAAAGAAGTAGCCCTTTAACCAGTCCAGGAAAATAGGCAAGCTTCATCATCCAATAAATGATCATGCCCTCAGAACTTGCTGCAACAGAAAAACGAGCTCTATCTACGTACAGTACTGAGAAAGTAGGGCCACTTCCTCCCACTTGGGACCTGGGATAGCTAACACATGCCTAAAAGCGATCTGTTAAGTATGACTGAAAGGGGCCTGCAGATTAAAGTTGCAAGCTTCCAGCTTTGGGGTGCCCAGGAGGGCATCTCCTCCTGAGGATCGACAACAAAAAGAACAAAGCAATGAATCTGAGCACAGCACATTCAAGTTTATAAACTCTTTTCTAACATTCCACCTCACTGCAACAGAGCAGTGCTACTGTGAAACTGGGGACAAAGAAGAGAAGCGCATCTGTAATCGGGGAGCTCAGGGTGTGTGCAAAACGATGATGATAAAAAAAGGAGAGGAACAGCATAATATGCTGGATTCAGCAGGAGCTGGGCCCCTGAGAGCTGGGGAGCTAACAGACTGCAGCCAGAGCTGCAGCCCTCACGTTTTCTGACTTGAGAGATAATGAAGCAATAAAAGCAGCAGAGGCAGCCAGTAAGGGCTCTGCTCCACTGGGCTGTCTGTGTGAGAGCAGCTGCTTGTGGGTGCCTGCTCAGAGTCCATCCAAGGACTGCAGGCCTCCAGCAGACTAGCAAGGCAGAGGACCAAACAGCCAGGCCTCGGTGGCCCAGGGCTAATTCCCTCCTTCAGAGACACCAGAACCTTGGCTGCCCAGCCTGTCACTGAGCCTGTCCCAGGGTGGGGCAGCCCATATGGTTGAGCTGTTGCATCGCCAGAGACACCAAGGGTAAATAAACCCTGGGACTACAGATGGGAGGCCAGCCAGGCTGGCTCCACTTTTTGATCTCATCACGGAGGGCAGTCCGTGTGGAAACCCTGGGAGACACCTTAGCGATTTTCCAGGCCAACAACTTCATTTGTCAGATGAGAAAATCCCCCTCCCCCTCCTGGGGGTTAAGGGACTTGCCAAAAGTCACATAGTGAATCAATTGCAATGCAATACAAAGTGGTGGCTGAGACCACAGCTGGGCTTGAGCTTCAGCTCTATTGCTCTGGAGCTTGGGTAAGTTACGTAGTTCTCAGTCTCTTCATCGTACAATGAGCATAAGGTTAAGACCTTCCATGTTAGGTTCTTGGGGAGATCAAATGCATGAAAAGCCTATTGCCTGGTTCATAGTAACTGCTTAGTAAATATTGTTGGTTGTAATTTATTGTCATGACTTTGAGTCATTGGAAGTAGATCTCAGAGTCTCCTTCTGCCCTGGTTGGGGATATAGTGTGATGGATAAAATCTTGGGAAACTGAGTTTGAATTTCGCTTCACCTCTAGTTTTGTGACTTTGGACACAGTATATAATCCTTCTGAGCTTTCGTTGTTCTCATCTGTAAAATGGGAGTAATTCTGCCACCATACACAGGTTTGCTATGAGGAACAGAGGCGGCGAAATGATGACATGCTCATGGCAGCACGTGACACTCAGAAAATCACAGCTGTTACCATTAGCAGCTAATCCAAAGCTCCTTCCCCCACTCAGCAGTGAGGACAACTGCTTTTAGTTTGAAGAATAATAAGTTGTTGCAATGAAGATGCTAAGTGTGTGGCTGCCCTAAAGGCTGGCGGGAACCACACAGTCAGCTGGTGGATGGCATGATCTGAAATGGACCATATGTTTGAAATTATGAACCCAGATGTTAGGTCTTGGCACCTAAGGTTCACACCATTAGATTCAATCTTTTAGGTGTCTCTAATGGTATTCAAGGTGCCAGGAAGCTTGCATTAAAATGCAAATTAGTTTCCTGAGAAAGGAAACACATTAAGTTATCCACTTAGCAAATTGCTGAGCTGAGTTGATTTGGGGTGAGAAAGGGGAGAATTTGAAAGGACAGAGGTAAGAGTTATATCTCTAAAGAAAGAAGGTTATTTTTCTACTGAGCCCAGTGATGAACCAAGGCTATGAACAATAGGTATAGTGGGGTCTCACAAGGTGACTGGGGACACTGGAGGAGAGAGGCAAGGGGCAGAAAAACTGTTTCTTTCATAGCCTTAGGATCCTGTCCTGGCCAAAAGCATATAGGTGTAAATTCTACTCCAGTCTCCGCTGTGTGCAGCTGGGGGATTGCGGAGAACTCGTCCAGATGCTGAGGCTTAGAAGAATTCTCGGAGATGCACACATGGATGATGAGACCCAGAAACTAACACTTGGGAAAAAGGGTCTGTTTCTTATGCACATTGTGTCCCTTGATGCTTCACCCCCTGACTTAAACACACTGGGGCCCAATGAATGGTAACACAGGGAATGATCAAAGCTACAGAGATGAAAAAAATGGTCAAGGACATTAAAGGTTTGTTTTGTACACAGTAGAAGAATGTCTCCCTTAGCAGTTATGGCATCCCTGTTCTTAACATAATCACTTCTTTCCTTGCTGTCTTGAACAGGTAGGATAGCAGAAAAGTCCTGGCAGAATTTCTGTTTTAAGTCCATAGCTTGCAATTCTTTTGCTGAAATCTAGAATAACATGCCTTGAAGCAAAGAATGACTTTATGTGTACAATGTCTTCCTATACTAAGAATGTGAGTATATCAATATTTCCCTACAGGCTAGTACTATTTTAAAGATTTAATTTTTTTTAAACTTAGGATGCTTGGGACAAAGACTAGTGAAAAAAATCATCTTTATACTAGGAAAGCCTCTTCTAAGCACCTCTCTCAGGTTTGGGAATTTCTGATTCCCAGTTTTGATCTATCCCACAACCTTAGTCTACCCTAGCACCTCCAAGTTGGTAATAGAATCCTAATAATGGCTGCACCTTTCTGAGCCCTTATTCATTAGCACTGTGTTCATCACTTTACATGTTGATTTTTTTATTCTGTACAGTAACTCCAGACCATTTTCATCCCCATTTCACAGATTCAAAACAGGCTCATATGGGTGATCAATATGCTCCAAGTCATATAGGCAAAAAAGTGGCAGAGCCAGGATTTAAACTCAGTGTGCGTGTGAGTTCTAAGGCTGGATATTAGCTGCTTAACCACTCTGCCTCCATTGATGAGAGGAAAACATACAAATCCTTCTCTTCAAGTTGCTTTTTCTCTAAAGTATCCTTCAGGCAAGGATAAAAACCACTGTTGAAGAAAATACCACTAAACACACAAGACTCCCAGAAGCACAAAGAGAGGCAAAGGAGGTCCAGGGAAGTAATGGAATGTGGAACAAGGATTCGGCCATATAGAAAATATTCCGTACTTCAACTTCTTGATAAGAAGTGCATCAAAGTACTTCTTAGAAAACTCTACCAAGAAGACATAGCAAATAGATCTTTTCAGATATGCTGCATACCACTCTATTATTAGCTCCATTGCAATCTATTCACTGAGTGATAAGAATTTTCCAACAGACTATTAGCTCTAAAAGTCAGTATCTCCTGGAAAGATCTTTAGGTGCAGGAAGTCAGATAAAGTGTTTTTTAGAATGATTTCTGAGTAAGCTATGTAATTAAGGTTTTTAGCTCCACTGTTCACTAGCTGTGCAGCCTCAGGCAAGATGCTCAGCCACTCAGTGCCTCTCTATTCTCATCCTTACAATGAGGGATCACTTATGGTGCCAAGGTGCAGTGAAGGGCTGGATGTGTAGCTCATAAGCCCTAGGAAGTGGCTTTCTCTATGAGGCCTGATTTGACAGCTTCTTAGAAGATTTCTTATTTGGGGAACCTTGACAAGAGAGAAAATCCAATCAATGCACCACAAATGTAATGCCTCTCAGTCTGGGAACATACAACAGCCAGGTGGCATGAGCCAGGACACATTGGAGGCAACAGGTGCCTGGTTTGGGTCTAAATCTGGCTGACCCTTTCAGTGTTAAGCCAAAGGATGCGGGCGGGGGTGAGGAGTTCCCTCCCTATCTGTGACTTTTAAAATCCTTGGTTCTTCTATGGGTCTGTCTGAAGATGATCACCATTCCTGTTGAGGCACAGTAGGGAATAAGCCAAGCGGAGTCTTAGCACTTTTACCCTGAATTGTGTGGCTTTTGTCAAGCAAAGTTAGAAGGACATTTATTTTCAAGACAGGCTTTTGTTCTTTTGGAAAAAGAAAAATCTCTCGTCCTTTCTGCATGTGGCTACAGCAAGCTGCAATTCACAAAGCTGCCAATTTTAACACATGTGCATGGGCACACACACATGCATACACACACACACTCACGCACACACAAGTTGATTCTAGTCCTGGCTCCCTCTGAAACAATCCTTCTTCAGCCTTTGCTGTTAATTACGACTTTGCACACTGATAACCAAATGACACGGAGCCTGGAGTGGATGTCCCTGTCTCTTTGCATCACATTTACGCAGGTTGATGAAATCATTCTGGGCAAGGTTAAGTCAAGCCTCCGTGGTGCAAAGGTTCTGCTTAAAACAAATACTGCTTGCTTTCGGGACCTGGCAGGGAAATAAAAAAGAAAACCAAGATGCTCTAGGCTTCTGTCCTGGTTTCCAGGCAACCAGATGCTGGGTACAGGAAGGGAGATGGGCTTTCTTCTGGTGCCAGACAATATTGATAGACAGAGGGCTAACTTTCAGAGCCAAGGACATGGGGAGGGACAGAGGAAGCCTGCATAAGGCTCATTACCCTAATCAACCATAGAGCCAGCCCGTTGGCAGGGAGAGCTGGAAAATGAGCCCATCCACAGGGCTGAGCCAGGGAGAGAGACGCCTTTCTGTAGTACTTTCCAAAGGCACTGCCGCTATAAGCAGGAGGATTCCTGGGTCACCATCATCTTGGCCGCTAAAGATGGGTGTGCAGTTTGGGTGCACAGTTCAGCTGAGCAGAAGGAACCTGACAACTGTCTCCTCGGGGAGTCCCAGGAACCACTCCAGCGGTGTGAGTCCTGGTTGGAGGGCAGAGGGCACAGAACAAGGGGCAGGCCGAGGCGTCTCATGCTTCAGTACCATTTAACAGATCCTCTTCATGGCTACCGTGCACCAAGCACCTTGCTAACCCAAGGCAATCCAAGAGTGAAAAGGATGGACAAACACCAAGCCATCCAATCACCTTTGCTATTTCTTTTCGTAAATATCCAGAGCCCCAAGGGATCATGGGGTGTAGTGGAGTCTTCTGGGGGCTCCTCTGCAGATCTGGGCTAAATCTGAGCTCTGTCACTTACAAGCAGAGCCAGTGACCCTCAGCACAACACCTAACCTCTCTGAGCTTCTCTCTCTTCTGTCCAAAGGGTCGTTATGAATCAGCATTCAGCACAATCATTATTTCTACTAAAAAAAAATGAGAGTTTTCTCTCTCTTCTCAAGTTTTTCTGGCAACACAGTAAAAAGTCTGTTCAGCTAAGATGGTAAGAATGTAGCCTTCCCGTCATTGTATTTGCAGTCCTTATAGTGCTATATGGCACACAGAACGTATACTACATGTACATTACAAAAACATGTGGCAGACATTCAGCATCTCGTTAAATTCTTGATGGCATAAAACTGTATGCCAGGAAGTAGCATTCTCATGTTGTAGAGGACGATTCTAAATCACAGAGAGGTTAAGAGGGCTGTTGGTTCACAAGGAAGCAGGGTGTCCACGCCAGAATCTGCAGGAGGAAGAGTTTGGTAAATTGCACTGAAAAAAGAAGTCCCCCAGCCCCGCCCATTGTAGCTGTGGCCTTCTTCCGGCCACTGGACTCAGGCCTACTGGAGTGGTTCCTGATACCCCTGGGGGGTGTATGCAGGCTTCTGCCCATCTGAATTGCATGCCCCTCTGTGGCTGCCAGGTTGTCCCTATGTTGCATTTTGGCATCTCATGTTGAGCAGCATCCGCTGTTCTCTACTGGTGCCTGTGTCCTGGGTCTGAAAAAATGAAGCAAAAGAAAACAAATACAACAAGCAAACAAAAATAGAGAGGAATCAGATCCCGGGGTTTTAGTCCTGGCTCCCCTCTTTACTGGCTGTGTGGCCTTGGGCAAGTTCCTAAAATTGCCCAAGCTTTGGGTTTCTCATCAACAACAGGGCAAAAACAGAGCCCATCTCACAAGACTGTGTGAGATTCAATGACAGATGCAGACAGCAGGTTCAGCAGAAAATGCCTGGCACTTAGGAAGAATTCAAGGCTTCTTAGTGGAAAGTCTTTAGAAGATGCTCTCCATGCAGCTAGTGCAATGTGGCTTCCTTTAGTGAGATGTTGGGGAGGAGCCTCTCCAGGTCTGGGGTTATGACGCCTACAGGGCAGGGACAGTAACAGCCACTGGCACGTACTGGGGACTTCCTATGTACAGGCTGGCCACTATCCTAAGCACTTTATAGGATTTGCGTCATCTATGCCTCACATTGACCCTGAAAGGTAGACCCTATTGCTGCCAACTTCATTTTACAAATGAGAAAACTAAGACCCAGAGAGGTTAAGAAACTGACCCTGGGCACACAGCTGTTCTACCCCAGTTTGTCACCTCCCTGCCCCCAGCCTCCCAGCCCGGAGCACGTTCTCCCGGTTGGCCTTTTGGGGTGACTAAAACCTATCCAAAGAGTTGTTACTGTAAGATGACTCCCAGAGCATCTCGAGATGGGCCCTGAGAGTGAGGCTGGCACTCTACCCCCACACCTTGGGGAGGCCAGGAGCGCTCTTGGTGGGAAAAGGAGCTGTGGCCCTGGGGGCGCTGACAGCTGACCCATCATCCTTGCCTCATGTGCACCGGACTGACTGCTTCCAGTTAAATAAAAGTATCAAAACCCATCACATTCATAAGAGCACCTGGGGATAAATGCATTACTGAGCTGTCATCACGCTCTCACTCCGAGAGTTCCAGGAGCTCGTGTGCCGTGCACATGGAGCTCTTTGGCAGTTGGGACGGCTGCTTTTCTCTCACCCAGGTGATCACATTTCCCAGGCCAACCTCTGGGTCCCGCCATGACCCCCCACCGCCTCGGTAGCCATTTCCAAGTTTTACTACTACTTTCTTGTGTTTTATTTTTTGCACCAAATTGTTCTACCAACTTGCCACGTGAACAAGGCCAGCCCTGCTGTACAGCAGGGGGTTTGAATGAGTCGGGCACTTTCCAAACCGGGCTGGGATGAGCTGGAGCACTTCAAGGGCCTCCCTAGAGGTTGCCCCTAGAGGGGCAAGGGCATAAGGAGGACTCTGGATCCCTGATCCACTTGTATCTGTTTTATATCTTAGAGCTCTGCATGAATTTTTGTTTTAACAAAGGGGTTGGCGGCCAAAAACACATTAAGTAGTTAAATAGTTAAATGCATAAATCAATTAAATAAAACTGCTGAACAACATGATTTCTCAGGTCCTGCCTAGCGTGAAAACCCTTTTTGCATAATCAGCAGTGGATGCTGAAAATGTGAACTGCTGAGTGAAAATGAGAACCACGCTGCCCGCACTCTTCTTTGGTATTTTCCAGGGCCACAGAGATAACAGGAAACCATAAATAAGGCCAAAGACAATGAAAGATGAGACCTGCGCTTGGCATGTAACCAAGAGTTCTCTGCTCCTGTGATACAGACAAGGACGGGGACTATGGCGAGGGTCTGTGACGGGCGGTGAGGCTGGCCCTGCTGCTGGGGCTGGAGGACACCAGAGTCCAGTTGAGCCCCGCTCCCCAAGATCCTAATGTCCCCCATCTTCAGCTCTTGAGTGGTTCTTTCTACATCCCAATGACAGTAGGCATGACGCTGTGGGAACGTGGGTGACATCCAAAGCTTAGTGATGCCTCTGGCCACAAAGCAACTTCTGCCAACCAGAAGAAAGACTACGCACCTGCACACAGAGCACACACACACACACACACACATACCTACACATACACACATACCACACACATGCATATATACAAACATGTGCACACACACATGCACATACACACACACACATACACACATATGCATGCACATATGCACCTGCACACACATACACATCTGCACACACATACAGACACCACATACACACCACACACCACATACACACATACATGTATGCACACATGTGCACACATACATACACACACCTATACATACACATATACACACATGCACACACACACCCCTGCACACACACACGTGTGCACACACACACATGCACACACACATACACACATACACACCACACGCATATACACACACACACACACACACCACACACACAGCTATTCGTTTGAGGAAAGCGTGGTTTATTTAGATGGTGCCTTGCATAACTTTCTAAATTGAGTTCAAATTGGCAAAAGACCATGTATTTTGTGCTGTCCATTGGCCCCTTATAATCTCGTGACCTGATCTTCTTTTGAAGATTAAGGCACACATTCATCACCGTAAACAAAAACCCCTAGGATAGGCACAAAATAATTTGGAGTGTTTATAGAGATAAACTTCCCAAGTCACAGGACACTTTGCATCCGAGGACTCAGGCACTTGGCAAAGTATACATCTTCCTTACGTCAGTGGATCCTGCCTGTGTCTTGACTGTTGTTCTGAAAGTGGTCATGCCCCAGCAAAGTAATGGTCCTGAATTACTCCCATCATTTTGCCTGGTTTTAGTTCATTCACAGCACTTATTACCTTATATACCTCATTGTCTGTCATCTGCCTCCTTCTCTAGACGAGGGAGGAATTTGACAACAGCAAGGAGCTTATTTATTTCATTCACCGACATATGCCCAGCTTAAACAGTGCCTGGAATGTTGTAAGCACTCAGCAAGTGTCTCTTGAATCAATGAGGGAATGGATGAATAGATGGTGAATAACCTTCCTTCTCAAACTTCAGTACAAAACTCGGCCACCGTGGTGCAGCAGCGAGGTATGAGCCAGGAGTTCCAGTATGCTACTTACTTACAACATTCCACAAAAATCCCTAGAACTAACTTCCATACACTTACCTGTAAAATGGGCATCATCTCCACCCAGCAGGACTGTGTGTGAGGATGCACTGAGTTCATGTATGAGCAAAGTGCCCACATGTTGTCTGGCACATGGTAGGTATTTATCCAGCCATTGTTGAAGTCAAGATAGCCTTTTATTATTTCCCCCACTTTAGATAAGAAGAAAATTGAGATGCAGAGAGTGGATGGGAATAGTAAAGCCAGGACTCAGGCTGGCATCTTCTGCCTCTCAGATCAAAGCGCCTTCTGTCTCTTCATGCTGCTTTTTCTAGAACAATTTCCCCCTTTCTCTCACAACACACACCCACACACAGTGCGTGTTAGTGGTTCAATTTAACATCTTTTAAATATTTAATTTAACATTAATCTAACATTTTCCCCAAACATACTATTTATCTTTCTTCTCAGTCAAGACGTAGTCTCATGTAAAGGCTTCAAACAGGCAGATGGAAAGAAGACTCCTTTACTATAGAGGGTTGTCCTGGGCCCTGAGCCGTCCCCACCCGACCCAGGGGGCCTCTCCTTGGTGGCTCTGGTCTGTGGCTGTTTCCACAGCGAAGCAAATATCCTGTCAGGTCCCAGGGGACAAACTCTGAGCCAGGGCATGTGGTGGGGGCCTGGGGGCTCCTTAAATCCTCCCCTCTCTCCTACCCCCTAAGGGCATCTGGATCCTCTGGGTAGGATGCAGAGCAAGGACCAGGCCACCTGCCTCCCACTCGAGTCTCCGTGGGGTTGGGACAAAGATTTCTCCTGCAGGAGAGGAAGACTGGGCAGAGGTTTCTGGGCTGTGCCAAGCCATGGCTCAGTTCTCCCTGGTGATGAGGAACAGCTGTGCCCCAAAGGCAAAGCACCGTGGCCTGGTAGACTTGGGTCACCTCCCCAGTGTTTTGCTAAAAGCTTGAACAGAGATGAGGAACTGTGTCTCTCTCCAGCAGCCTCTCTAACGCCAGGCCACAGGCCCATCTCCTAGCAGGTTACCAAGACCAGAGATGGGCTTCCTTCTCTCCCGCTGTCTGAGGGGCAGCACACTGGAGTATTCTCTGTCACCATGGAGAATGATAGAGGCTGGAAAAGGTAGAAAGGACACCTAGCCTGCTAGCTGAGGAGACGAAGCGGAGTGAGTCTGCTGGGACAGCCAGCATACCAGAGAGGAAAAATGATGACCGCAGGAAACTGGTGCAGTTCAAATCCCACCTCAGCCTCCACCAGCCAGGCGAGCCTCAGTTTCCATAGCTGTACTTAAAGAGCTTGTAGGAATTAAGCCAGGTAGGTTGTAAAGGGCACTTTGGTAGTTTGAGAGATATGAGTTGAAAGATGGAATGAGTACCTTTTTCCTAGGAAAGGAACAGAAATGATCTGCCATCTCAGGTCATAGTCATGGTTAACAGGCTCTCCATCTCCACGCTCCTCTGTGGCTTGGTTTTTACCTCATCTTGATTTTGCAGCTTTCCCACTTCGACTGCTAATTAAACGAGCATTTAGCCTTCTTTGTTGGCTTCCTTTTCCCTCAGAAGTAGAGCTAGCTGGCTGGGCGCGGTGGCTCACACCTGTAATCCCAGCACTTTGGGAGGCCGAGGCAGGGAGATCACAAGGTCAAGAGATCGAGACCATCCTGGCCAACATGATGAAACCCTGTCTCTACTAAAAATACAAAAATTAGCCGGACATGGTGGCACGCACCTGTAGTCCCAGCTACTCGGGAGGCTGAGGCCGGAGAATTGCTTGAACCTGGGAGGCAGAGGTTGCAGTGAGCCGAGATCAGGCCACTGCAGTCCAGCCTGGCCACAGAGTGAGACTCTGTCTCAAAAAAAAAAAAAAAAGAGAAAGAAAAGAAAAAGAAAAAAAGAAGTGGATCTAGCTGCTTTTAGGGCAGCCACCCTACCCCCACATACCACTTGATAATGGTAAGAATCACCAGGGGGTCCCTAGTATTTAAAGAAAGAAAAAGAGGAGGAGAAAGGAGCAAATCCCACCCCACTCCAAACGGCCCCAATCTGAATGGCCAGAGGGAGGGCCTAGAAATCCATATTCCTAACAAGCTCCCTAGGGGATTCTTATCCTAAAGCAAATTTGGGAAATATACTTCAGGGCATGGCCTCCACACTGTTTTTGTTTTTGTTTTTGTTTTTGTTTTTTCCAAGACTCAAGATGAGAAATACACTAATAAATACACTTTACATTGCAAATCAAGATGTACGCATACAGTTGGCAGATGAAGAATGTTTCATGGGGCTGGGCACGGTGGCTCATGCCTGTAATCCCAGCACTTTGGGAGGCCGAGATGGGTGGATCACTCGAGGTTAGGAGATCGAGACCGGCCTGGACAACATGGTGAAACCCTGTCTCTACTAAAAATACAAAAATTAGCTGGGTGTGGTGGTGCACGCCTGTAGTCCCAGCTACTCAAGAGGCTGAGGCAGGAGAATCACTTGAACCTGGGAGGCGGAGGTTGCAGTGAGCCGAGATGGAGCCGCCACACTCCCACCTGGGTGACAGTGAAATTCCGTCTCAAAAAAAAAAAAAAAAAGAAAAAGAAAAAAAAGAATGTTTCATGGAAACTTATTATCTGTACTCCATTTTGCCACGGTCCATTCCACTCTACTTATTTCATTTTTAAAAATGAATGTTTCATGAAACCTTATTATCTGCACCAATTTTACTACAGTCCATTCCACTCTATTCTACTTGTTTCATTTTAAAAGTGCTGGATACTACCCAGTGATCAATTTCACTAACCAGCTGGCAGTTTAAAAAATACTGTTTAAGGTGTGACTTTCTGGTAATTCTTCAGTCTGGTTGTGGACTTTATCAGTGGCTACCAGAAGCCAGTATTCCAACTCATAGCTTAAGAATCATCAGGGCCCTTGATAAAGGTGCAAATTTTCAAGTCCCATCCCCTGAGGTTTTAAACAGCTTCAGAGAGTGGTCGGAACCACAGTGTCCAGGAGTCTCAGTACCACTAGCTGGAGATTCTGAGCCCAGGGAGAGACAGCTTCTGCTTGATCCAGGTGGGTCACATGCCCGCTCTTGGTAGCTCCCTAAAGTAAGTAGAAGAAAGGGGAATGGGTGCTGCCAGCAACACCAATGACCACAACAGAGGCCATCTTAGGCCACCCAAGTAGCAGTTGGTTAATCTCTCCTTCGTCTTAACTGCTAGTATCCTCCCCGATGCAACCTGGAGTGCCCAGCTGGTGCATACAGCAGGCAGCCATGTGCATGGGTTATACAGAATACCTGGGAATACTTGTATTCTGACTTCTGGTCTTGGTCTGAAGTAATCAGGCTTTTGACTCTGTGCTTCATTTTCACAACTGAAGCCAAACTCCTGAGGGCTGGCTCCATTGATTGCAACAGAGTCTAGATTTTTATTTATTTTATTTAACAAACTCTTCCATATGCAAGCCAGTATTCTAAGTGCTTTACAAATATTAACTTATTGAGTTCTCATAAAAACCCTATAAGAGAAGTACTATTACATGTCAGGAACCATTTAAGGGGTTGTACCCATGTTATCTCTATTCTTCGAATCCATCCGGTAAGGGGACAGGAATTATTTTTCTTCATTGACAAGACACTGAGATTCAGAGGTTATATAACTTGCTCAAGGTCTCACAGCAAGTGGCAGAGTTGCACCTTGAACTCTAGTAAGGAAGAATGAGTAATGCCAAGGGAATCTTTGAAATGGCATTGAATCCTAGAGTTACCAGTTAAGCTCTTCCATGCTAAGAACATCCAGGTTCAAATGGGCCAAGCCCCGGGGGAAAAGTTGTGTCTTCTTACAAACAGAAACAGAGGCACAAACCAAAAGGACTTGCCTAAGTTCCAGCTGTGGGCAGGAAGCCAGTGAACACATGAAACCCCCAGCGGCTGGCTGAACGTTCCTATAGCTTCGATGTGCCCTCATTCTGTTAAAATGTAGTGACCAGGAAATTCATCACCGCTTATATGAATTTTTTTCAATGAAAAGAAGAAAGCTCTGTTCACTCATGGAGACTATTATTCAAGTGTCAAGCTCTATTTTAATTTTCTAGTAGCAAGTATTGCAGTCAGCCGCACTCTAAAACAATGACCTCAAATTCCTGTTTGCCTTCATTGCAGTGACAATGTTGTTACAGCTGACTAATGTTTTTTTCTCAGTTAGCATGGCTAACCAATATTTTCTGAGTTAAATACGTGTCTCCAGGTTTCCCCAGGTAGTTCTGGGAAGGAAACTCTTACCCCTGATTTGGAATAAAGGTCCCTGGGTTTATTTTAAAATAATAAATATACAAGTGTATATTAATTAATGAAAACAAACAGATGACATCATCTGTGGGTTTAGAACTCTTCTGTTCAGCTGTTGGATCCAAATAGGTTTTTATGATCCTGGATTTACATTCAGATTGGTATAGTGCCTGTGACTATGGTAGATTTTAACAGAGAGAAAGGAGTTACATTATAATCTGTATGCAGTAATTCCTTTCCCATAGGTGGCAAGAACATGCTTTTCTTCCTGAATTTCCTTCACTTGGATGTGAACATAAAAATAATCAGTTGGAAAGTGTATCAGTTATTTATTGATATTTATTGCTGTGTAACAAACAACCTAAAATACAGTTGCTTAAAACCACCATGTATTGCTTCTCATGGCTCTGTGGGTTGATGGGGTGGTTGTTTTTCTAGTCTTAACTGAAAGGCTCAACTGAGGCTCATTTTTGTGGCCTCATTCAGCTGGCCCCTCAGCCGGGTCTGGGGGGTCTAAGATGACCTAATTTCCCTAGCTGTCTGGCACCATGGTACTTGGCCAGGCCTCTCTCTTCATGTGATCTCTCAACATCCAGTAGCTTGGGTTTTCTTACATGGTGGCAACAGTATCAGGGCTTCATTATGCCCAAACTCTGGAGCTCCTTAATGTCACCTCTGCCACCTTCTATTGACCAAAGGAAGTCATGAGGCCAGTCTAGGCATACAGGCATGATGAAATAGATCCCATATTCTAATAAAAAGGGCTGCAAAAACAATTTTTTTTGTTTTCACATACAAAATACATTCACTGCTTGCCCAAAAGTTGTATCCCATTATAGTGTCAGCCTTGGTCTGAAAGTCAAGGATCTTGATTCTCTAAATGCGGATACAGATGAGGTGTCTTGGCTGCTTTTCTGCAGGTGCAGCTCTATGGCCACATCTCCCCTTGAAGCAGAGGCCTATAAACTAAAGAGACGTGGTACCTGCCCCCTACTTTGCAACATACTTGGTGAAACAGGGACAGGATAATCACCATAAACAATTCCATTCCAAAAGAGGAGGAATGGGAGGCACATGGCGATTACCAGTCCATAGCACTCTGAAATCCAGCCAGGCACTAATTGCCAATTTCCCAACTCTAGGAGTATGGAATGCTCCTTGATTAGGATCCACTTCTACTCCTTTGGAGTGGTTCCATAAGCCATTGTTCTTGGCTCTTGGCTCCACTCTCTGGGATCTTGGCTCTGCCCCCTGAGTTGTCCTTCCTTTCCTGTAAGAGACGGCACATGTTTGCAATTGAGTTGTTTTCTCTGCCTGCTTCTGCCTATAGAAAGTTGAGGGTCCAGAAACTCTTTTCATTTTGAATTGTCTTTGTCCAAGTTGGGGGTAATTTCAACAATGCAATACCGGTTTTTTTTTTTTTTGGGATCCTGAATATATATATTTTTAATTTTACTTTAAGTTCTGGGATACATGTGCAGAATGTGCAGGCTTGTTACACAGGTATACATGTGCCATGGTGGTTTGCTACACCTATCAACCTGTCATCTAGGTTTTATGGCTGCATAGTAGTCCATTGTATATATGTGCCACATTTTCTTTATCCAGTCTATCATTGATGGGCATTTGGATTGGTTCCAAGTCCTAACAATGCAATATCTTTAACACTTTGTATGTTTCTCTTGACTCTGATTGGGGTTGAGTCTATGCATGCAAAATTATATCCCTTATTCTATTTTGAGGCAGATCTCTCTCTACTTTGAGCTGAGTGTGAATCTGCTATGGGATACTTCTTTAAGATTCTTAAAGCCTGTTTCTCTGGCTCAGAGGGTCTGTTGGGCACCAGCTTAAGGTTTTCTGAGGTCTTAATAAAGGATCTTACAGCCACAAACTTGATGGATTTTTAACCTCAGACTTTGTTTCACTTGAAAATTTTGTACTGGCAGGGATGGGAAGTGTGTGTGTTAGAAATGAGAGCATCTTATTTTCTAATCAACCATGTCCTGGATCTTTTATATTTTTTCTAAATTCTGCTTGTAAACTAAATAGCTCTCTCTAAAGCTCATCTCTCCCAGTACGTATCATGTACAGCTAGAAGAAGCTAAGTGGCACTTACAATATTCTGTCTAGAGACGTCCTTAGCCATATCTATGAATTCAGTAGGTAATTTTCTGTGTTCCAAGTTACCATGAATGATAGTTTGGACTATCATCCACCACTTCATAACCTAGCTGCCTTTTCTCCACCTTCAATAGCAGTTTCCTCACCTTTTTCCAGCCCCCACCCATGGCGTCCATCCCACCTTCTGTGCACATTCTAGTCCAGAGCCAATGCCACCAATTTTGTGTTTTTGTTCCTGTAATACCTCATTTTTATCTCTTTTTTTTTTTTTACAATTTTAATTATCTTTGCTTTAATGATTTATGTACTTACCTCTTCGGTTGTTTTAAATGTTCATATTTACAATTCCTTTATCATTACACTGTCAATCGTCCTTACAATGTCCAGCATCATTGTGCTAAGTACGTGTAACATGGAACTCCTTGTCATACTTTATTTGACTGGTGTCACCAGTCTTGCCCCTTTGTTTCCAATTTTTTTCATTTATTCATTCCATTAACAAATATTCACTGGAAAATACTAAGAGCTACTACACTACTCTAAGATGTCCACCGCTGGGGTCAATAGAGCTATAAACTGATGCCTCCTTCCATGTGAAGTGTGGTATTCAAGAGAAGTGGTATGAGCTGACTCACATTTCACAGGCTCCCTCCCCATGCTATGTTGCTATTAGAAAGAGCAGACGCAGAAGTAGGGGAAGCATTGGGAGGCTCTGATGACATTCTGAGCAAGAAGTGAAGGTGCCAGGACCACACAGGCAAGGAAGGAGTGTGATAGAGTTGGGTAGCAGTAGCAGTGAAGATACTGAAAGGGACTGTGAAGCAACACCTCACTTTTAGATAACAAATGTAATGGTTAATTTTATGTGTCAATCTGACTGGGCTGTGGGGTGCCCAGATATTTGAGCAAACATTATTGTGGCTGTGTCTGTGAGGGCATTTCTGGATGACACTGATATTTGAAATAGTAGACTGAGTGAAGCAGATGGCTCTCTCAATGTGGGTGGGCCTCCTTCAAACTGAGGTATCCTCCAATCAGATTTAAGGCCTGAATGGAGCAAAAGGGCTGACCCCACCTGCCTGACTCCTTCTGCCTGACTGCCTTGAGCTGAAACATTGGTCTTTACCTGCCTTTGGACTCAAACTCAATCATTGGCTCTTCCTGGATCTCAAACCTGCCTGCTTTTGGCTTAGAATCTCTACCATCGACTCTCATGATTCTCACGCTTTTTGAACTCAGACTGAAACTACATCCTCAACTTTTCTGGGTCTTCAGCCTGCCAACTGCAGATCTTGTGAATTCTGAGCCCCCAGAATCACATAAGTGAATTCTACATAATAAATCTTTTCATAAATAAATATATATCCTATTGGTTCTGTTTCTCTGGAGGACCATCACTAATAACCCAACTTCTATATATTATTTACTGTCATATAACAAAAACATCCCCAAAACCTAGTGGCTTAAAACATGGGTAGACAAACTTTCATAAAGGGCAAGGGTGATGTTTTAGACTTGGTGGGCCATGTGGTCTCTTTGGCAACTACTCAACTCTGTTGCAGCACAAGAGTAGCCATAGACAATATGTCAGTGGATAAGTGTGGTGGTGGTGTTCCAATAAAACTTTATTTACAAAACATGTGCCAGATCAGATTTGGCTCATAGACCCCTGATTTAAAACCATAGTTTATTATTTCTCATGACTCTGTGGGTTGACTGGGAAATACTGCTGTTCTTGTCAGGCTCACTGTTGCAGGCAGCTGCAGTCAGCTGGTAGCTCAGCTGGGGCTGGCGGGCCGAAGGTGACATCACGCACATGCCTGGGGCCTTCATGCTGGCTGCCGGCTTGGTTTATCTCTCCATGTGGTCTCTCATGATTCAGTAAGCTTGCCTAGGTTTCCTTACATGGTAGCTGAAACATTCCATGAGGACAAAGGCAGAACCTACATGCCTCTTGAGGCCTGGGCTCCAGAACTTACACAACTTATGCTGCATTCTGCTGGTCAAAACAAGCCACAAAGCCAGACCAGGTTCAAGGGGTGGGCAGTAGACTCCACCTCTGGAGTCTACAAGGAGTTGCTCAATATCATTGTCATTATTTTTCAGTCTACCCCCAGAAATAAACTGGAATGCTTAGCTTTCATATCTCCGTAGAAATCCACAAGACTCCATGAGCAGTTTCAGTCCCTTGCTACCAGCATGAGTCAGTGGAAGCCAGTTCACTAGCTGAATTATGAAACTAATCTCTCTTATCAGCCTTGCCTAAGCCTTTTGATGGCTTTTCTTAGAATCTTGGTCTAATTCTGAAGGCAGCCCAAGGTAAGAAGATATGTTCACTGGGCCCTGGAAAGTAGAAACTAAAAGCCTATGGGAGATACCCGTGTTTACAAGAAAATGAAGATGCAGCCCTGTTAGCTTTCCCCATCCTGTTCCCTTTACCTGGATGCCACAAATAAGGGGTCACAGGGTAATACTAGACACTATAGAGCTTTAACATTTTCAACTAGATCATGAGCATTTCCTGGAAGTGTTTCAAACTTTCTCAAGCTTTCCTTGGGAAATTCTCTGAGCCTTTTCTTATCTCCAAAGTTGAAATCAGAGCAATTTTTTTTAACAAAAAAATTAAAATTCCTTGCTGATCTGGGCTATCAGATACTTCCTGTGGAATACTGATCTCGTTATTTATAAGTCAAATGCTTTAGGATCAGTCTGCTAACAGATGCACATTTAGTTGTAGTATGTCTTTGATTCATAAGCCAAAAGAAAAAATGTTTACTGATATAACATCTAATGCATTTTTACCTTTAAAATAAAATTTCATATAAAAATATAAATGTATTAAATATATACCTCTAGAGGCTAAGGAAATAGTAAAAAATATTTCTGCTTCCTCTGCTTAAAGCATTGTTTTCTAAAGTAGCCATTTTAAAAAGTCATCATCAAAATGCATGAAAATGGAACCTTCCCAAGGCACCATTAATTCTCCTGTAGAGAAAGCCAATGTGGTTGATTATTTGCTCTATAAAAGTGTTGATTTTTTAGGACTCTTTGTTTAAAGCTATTTATCATTGAAAAGGCTGTGCAAGGCCAGATATAGAATTCATTTTCAAAGGTAACTTATACCAAAGAGGCAGCAGTGGTATTATCTGCCATGTGGACTTAAGAACTCTTGTTCTTTGAGTAGGTTTTAAATCAAAAGCGTTAAGTAGAGTTTAAGCCCCGTGTCATTTTAAATTCCAAGCTTTAGATCCATGAAGCATGGATTTTATGATGGAAATGACAACTGACCCTCATCTGTAACAAATACAGCAAACTAACTTTGTGGCTCCCTCAGTAATTCTGAGCAAGTAGTGCAGGCAGATAAGATATGAATGACTAGGAAAATATGTATAAAATCCATGGCCAACGAGTGGTTCCTGAGGGCTTACCAGTTGTCCTCTCAATGTTCAGCTGGTGTTCCTGTCTGCCTGTGCCCTAGAAAGGTCTTCCTATCTGCCAGTCTCTCAGTAAAAATTTTTATAAGCAACTTTACAGAATTTACTAGTATTTACTGGAAATAATAGTAAAACAACAGCAGTTACCACTTATTATTTACCATATGCCATGTACTAGGCTACATACTTTCATGCTTTATGTCATTTTATCCTTACAACAACCCTGTGAGATAGTTTAAAGATGCTTTTCCAAGTTTTATAGACAAAGAAATTGAGGCTCAAAACATTTAATAACTTTCCCAAGGCTGCACAGATTATAATGAGCAACGCTGAGACTCAAACCCAGATCTGTCTGACTCAGACCCTGAGCTCTAATCTATTGCAATAGTCTCACACTTAATCAACCACCCTCCTTGTGTTGCCATCTCCCTAATTACAGTGTAAGCTTCTCAAGAGGAGAGACATGCTATATTCTTCTATGGTATCTTCTAGGGTAACTGGTACAGACGTTCAATAAAAGGAATTTATCTGCTAGTTTAAAAAATTGTATATTCATAATTCACTGAGGCTTAGAATATCTGTCTGAAAAGTCCCCATCTTTCAGGGAGTTTTTCAGTGCCAGGGCACAAAATAATTTTCTTTAGCATTCAATTTAAATTTAATCAACTAAAAACTCACAAATTAGCAGGCCATGTTTGGAATAAAACTTCAGTGAGGCTGAAACAATACAGGATGTGAGGAGCAGATCTCTTGGAGAAAGCAAAAGAATATGCAAAGGCGCATCAATTAATCACACAGTGCTTCGGATGATCAATGTCTCCTTCGACGCGCCACAGAGCTCTGGATTTGAGAGGAGTGTTAGCATTAAAGCTTGATAAAGTTATAGTCATCTCACAAATTCCACTGTCACGTCATTAGATATGAAAAATAGAATGCTTTAGGATACTTGGAGATATTCTCAGTAAAAATAACATTTTTTTCTTCATAAGGGAACTGAAAACCACCTCCTAATTGCATGGTGAGCAGTCATGACAGACTGCGTAGCCAGTGGGGTCACAGCCAGAGGTCTGGTAGTGTAAACTGTCCTCCAGCCTATGAGGGTTTCCTCTCCAAAGAGAAATTGTTGTTAAAGCCTTAATTGAGAGGTCAGTGGTCTTAGGACAGGCAGGAGATAAGCCACCAGCTATGTGAAGTAATGTTGACTTTGATCTGCCAGGCCTTTTGGCATAGAAAGAAAGCCAGCCTTGAGCCAGAGGTTCTCTAATCTTCTTAAAGATAAGCTGTAACTGTTTGGCTGGAGTGGGGGTCCAGGGCAGAGAAAGGATTTCTCTCTGTGTGCCGTGGCCAGACTTATGAATGACTCAGTTACTGCCTGACATCCCTGCCCAGGCTCTAACCATACTCTGGAATGGCAAGGCAACCTGTCCTAAGGGGGCTTGTTTGAAGGAAGAGTCTTAAAGAGAAGACCATTGTATCTATGGGAGTTGCCACCATTCCCTTCTCAGGAGCTGCTTTGGAAGATGTCCAGTGGATTATTTCCCCAAAGAAAGCCAGGATCAGCAGATAACTGATCAAAATGTCTCAGGAAAGGAAGTGTGGGAGGGAGGGAGAGAAGGAGAGGAGAAAGAAAGATTTGAAGAATTGAGTTGTTTGGGATCTCTGTGCAATTCCAAGTTCATGAAAATAGAATCTTACTACTTAGCAATATATATATATATTCATATATATATATATATGCATGCTATGCTTTTTTATTTCTCCATAGCAAAACATCAATTTATAGAAATTGGTGGAGGTTCATCCAAGAAATGGAATCTCTCTGCTAGAAAGACAGCTCAGAAGTTGGTAAATTCTGCCTTGCCTCTCACTGATTGGAAATCACCGAAATGATTGATTCCTGGGATTGGAAACCACGCAGACCGGAAATAATGGGACCAAACGACTGAAGGGGATCTTGAGCACTCTCAGATGGAGAAAGGATCAGTGCCACTGTCAGGAGTCTTTGTATAACCCTTCTGCCCTTACAGTGTATTTTAAGGCATCATTTTATAAAGCTTCAGCCAGAGAAGGGAAAGATTTGGGGTGCTTTACAAATGGGTGAGCCAAGATGCATAACTTGTGTTTGGAAAAGAGAGCTCAACTGCAAGTAGCACCATTCAGAATAGACACGGAGCCTCCAATCCCCAAGTTCAGAAAAAGTTTCTTCCATCCAATCAGGCACTACAAACTCTGACCCAAACAGAATGTGGGCACCATCTACACTAACATTCATCCCAGCGACCAAGACTTGGTAGGCATATGTGTACCCTTGTAGCTAGGAGTGATGCCACAGTAATGACTGCTTTCCACATCTAGTGGGCTAGACTGCACTTCCACAAGCACCATCTTGCTTTGACTTGAAGATTTCACAAAACTGCCATGAAATAGGTTGCGGTTATTGCCACCTCCCTTTTAGATTTTCAGAACTCAGGTTCAAGAATCAAGGGTTTACATGTTTGGCTAATAAAGGTTGCTTAGGTAATAAGAGGCAGAGACAAAATCTATACCTAGATCTTTGAATATAAGACAGAAAACATACTAAGGAGGCACCATGCAGCAAGACCCCAAAGTCAACTTCCAACTAACATTTTATAGTAATTGGTAATTTAGACTAGAAAGGAACCTCAGATGCCAACTCTCTTCATGTCGGGAAATTCCCCATGGAAAGACATCTAGACCTAGACTCCCACTCATCCAGTACCTATACCATGGTGAATATCCATCATGGATCATCAGGGCATCACCAGCCAATGGAGTCTTCACCTTCTAAAATATTGCTGGTTGCAATGGCACAGGGAAAGAGAATGTGGTAAATTATGCTCTAGCTCTTGGCTCTGCCATTCACATTTCAAGGGCCAAATCAAGTCACATGATCACATTAACTTCAAAGGGGGGAGAGAAGTGCCACCCTACTATGTATCAGGAAGGGGAAAAAAAGGAGAATTAACAAATGTCTTAATGGCTTTCCCAGTGTCCCTCTCATGAATCCAGGGAGATATTGATAATCAATGTGCTCCATTGAAGTCAGTGGTCACAGATGTGAATTTTGTTAGTGTATTCCTTGAAGAACTTAGCCAAAAATGTTGTCTGGTATTCAACTGAGGAATGGTGTTATCTTAATGTAGCTGAAAAAAAAATGTCATAATGCCTGGAAGAGGCATCTTTGAAGATTTCACAGACAGCAGACCCAGGGTGGATGCTCAGAGGGGAATGCTCATTTTTTTTGGAAGCACTGAGGTTGTAAAGCCATGATAAACGTACTCCCCATATCCCTCTACCAGTCTATCTTTTCTGCACATAAAAGAGATAGAGAGGAAAAAAGAAAAAGAAAATAGAAACCCCAAAAAAGAAATCCAGAAGTAACTGCAGAGAGCATTCTTGAAAGTGTGGCACGGTACTCTAGAAACAAACAAAGAACATTTGGAAAAAAGTCTTTAGTTCTCCCGAAGAACAAAATTTCAAAATAATCCAAAAAGCCTCATGCCTGGTCCCCCTTCTTCCATCTCAAATTCTTGAGAACCCTCCTTGGAGCATGCTGAGAAATGGATCTCTAAGTTAACAAAAATTTAATGCCAATTTCTAAGCACCCACAAATTCCTAAAATACACCAATTTAATATTATTTATCATTTTGATATTATTTATCTCCAAAGTATGCATTGCATCATTATCATCAATCGAATATTTTCCCAAAGGAACGAAATTAATTGCCCACCAGAAAAGTTTTGAAATGTTTACATGTATTGCTTTGTATAAGCATAAAAGTAGTGTGTGGGAGCCTGTTTATAAGTTAGCAAAGTGTTAGTAAACTCTGGTTTGACACTGATAAGGTTCATATGAAAGTCATCACTGAAACTGTTGCCTAAATAATAAACAGGATCTCTAGGCCTATCTTTTTTCAAGCATGCCTCATTAGATTAAAAAATATATACTGTACCCAGAAGAAACACAAAGTATACAGAAAAGATGGCAGCATTATTATTGCATTTAGTGCAATGTTTAGGAAGAAACAGCTCTTGGGGAGATCCAGCGTCTCACTGCCCAAGGTCTCAGTTGGGTCAACTGTGGGCAAGTCACTGAGCGTTCATTTTCCTCTTTTGCAAAATGGTGATAAGAATATTGCTTTTCCTATAGGGTTTCTGCCGGGACTGAATGAGATAAGGCTTGGAAGGCACCTTAAACAGTCCTGGATTAGAGTAAGTCCTCAATGGACTGGCAAACTGCCACTGTTGTCAAGTAAGCTTGGGTTTTCTCATGAGACAGACCAAACATCATGATGCCTCAAAAGGGTCTTTCAGTAACCATGTCTTGCCAAGAGAAGACCTTGCAATTCAGTGTTTGGAAGGAAGAGATGGAATGCAGGAGACCCTGGACTTTTGCCCCATGATCTAGGGGTAGTTCTAGGTGTACCAGAAACCACTGGGTGATCTTGAATGGGTCACTGCAAATCACCTGGACCTCAGCTTCTAAGAAACAAGAAATCTAAATGGCATCCAAAAACAAAACAAAACAAAACAAAAACAAACCAGCAGCATTAAAAAACAAGAAGGCTGGCCGGGCGTGGTGGCTCACACCTGTAATCCCAGCACTTTGGGAGGACAAGGTGGGCGGATCACAAGGTCAGGAGACAGAGACCATCCTGGCCAACATGGTGAAACCCTGTCTGTACTAAAAATACAAAAATTAGCCAGGCATGTTGGTGCATGCCTGTAATCCCAGCTACTCAGGAGGCTGTGGCAGGAGAATTGCTTGAACCAGGGAGTTAGAGGTTGCGGTGAGTCAAGATCGCGCTACTGCTCTCCAGCCTGGCAACAGAGCAAGACTCCATCTCAAAAAAACAAAAAAACAACAACAAAAAAGAAAGCTGATTATATTTTAAATCACAGCGTCTACTCTTCAAAAGATACCTTACCAGGAGCTGAAACAGAGAAAATTGCTTAATGCAGCAATGCTCTGACTTTCACAGAGTAGGGAGTTCAGAGACCTGCACCTGAGGACTCCTCTTCATCCAGCTCCATTCCGCACACTTCCATTGTGAGCAGTGCCCCCTGGGTTGTGCAGTGAGGGACCCTGACTATCTTGCATTGTAGCTCCCAACATAGTACCTGCCGACAGCAGAAAATCAATGCATGTTTGTGGACAGCCCATCTACTGGATTCTAACATCTCCACTCCATAGGATTTCATACTCTGTTTGTACTATGCTTGGCACAAGATCATGCCCACAAGCATAGCTCTTTGGTCATCCACAAATATGGAGAATTGATATTGGGCTGAGCATGGAAGAAAAAATAAAAACAAACCTAGTCTCTGACCTCACAGAAGGTCATGGTAGAAGGAAACATAGAGAATGGTGTTAGTCTGCCATGACTGGATTTGGGTCCTGGTTCTTCCAATGGGCTTATTCATGCAAATGTCTCAAGCAACTTCCCTAATTTCTGAGTGTCCATTTCATCTGCAAAATTAAAATGATATTCCCACTTTGTACACTGTTATGGGTCAAAATCAAATAACTTATAGAAAGCAACTAGCATATTGCCATCAAACTCAGAGCTCAAACGCCAGCCCCTTTCCCGTAGTGTTTCACAAAGAAGGGCACAGAGCTGTTAAAAAGCCTGAGCTTTTTTTTGCCTCTATATTGTAACAATGCCTGTCTACCTTTGGGACTGCCCTGCCCTGACCCAATTTCAGAACCAAGACTGTCCAATTATGTTCACATTGGCGCATTAATCATGCAGCTCCTGAGTGAAGGGCTCGCACTGTCCTGACTGTCATTACCTCCAGACCAGGCACTGGCAACCACTCCACAGATCATTGTTCCAAGCAAGCCATTGTTCCAGCTTTTTCCTCTGGGCAAGGCTTGGATGGAGTAAGGTCTTCTCCAGCCTCGGAGGCTACACTGTGCAGTTTCAGGGAAAGACAAAAGGCTGGATTCAGTCTGAACTCAGCCTGCACATGAAGCAGCTGCTCAACTAGCTGGAGCTCCAGGCCAGCTCTTGGGCTCCCAGGTCACAGGCCAAGCTCAGCCAGACAATAGCGGTGAGATGATGTCACCCTCCAGTGGGCAGGCAGCACCCAGGAGGTGGGGCCTTTAGTCACTCACTTCATTGTTACAGTCATAAGGAAGGAAAGCATTTAGTTATTTTCTTTAGGGAAAAAATTGTTAAAGGAAGAAAAGAGCTGAGTGCTCTTAGCAGCCCTCCCACCGCTTCTACTAGCAAGCCTCTTCTGTCTACCTGGCCACCGCCTGGTAGTGTTTATTTGTATAATAAAGGCTGAAACAGATTATACCTAGCCAGAGAACACATGCATTTGATAGAAGCTCATGTCTCAACTTCTTTGTAATCACTGCATTTTACACCTTTGTAATTTTCTTTGTGCTCCCTTGGAAGGCACCAAGCAATGGTTTTGTGTTCCCATCAGACTAACCTGATTTACAAAAAACAAAACAAAACAAAATAAAACAAACAAAAACTTAAGAAAAAAAGATTTTTTCTGCACAGTAAAAATGTGTTAAGGTAAAATGGCAGGCCCTATTTTTAGGGGGGGGCTCCAAAGCGCATTATCCATTGGCTCAGTGCAAACACATACTACCCTCCCCTGCTAATTCCACCCCCATAGAACTTCCTCTGCCTCTTCCATATAGGTTTTATCCACATTCAGCCACAGTGGAATTGCTTAGACATGTGTGTGCCTTCGTTGTGAGTGGGGAGCTCCAGGAGAGCACATATTATGTCCAATTCATCTGCACCTGCCCAACACCCCAGGAAGGCGCATAGCACCAGAAAGTAGGACTAGCTTTCACATATATTGAGAAACTGCAGGCTATGTGATCCCATATATTATCTCCAATACTAATATTATGCCTGTCTTCTGGAAAGAAATGGAAGTTCACTCTGAAATTCCAGGGATACTTTGCCCTTTTAAAGGAGTAGTTTCCCAGGTGTTTTTTAGACGTGGTGGACCATGTCTAAAATCTTTCTTTCCAAATAGCTCTACTTACCACCCTATACCAACAATTCTCATCCACAGCATCATGACCCACTGATGGGTCAAATTCATTTGTGAGTTGCAGTTCAAGTAATTTTTGCTAGTGAGACTTTAAGTGGCTAGGATATTAAAGTTTAAAAGACAAAAGAAAATTATAGCAGATTTCAGGCTGGCCACTAATGACCTGTTCTCACTCATTTGTCTTCCCATCTGCTTTTCTGAGGGAGAAGGAGGTAGAGGTGGGGAGTCCATCACCCTCTCCATCCTTTTCTGTCCTAGACACCCCAGGTCAGAGGGAGCCGCCATTGTTCATGTACTCTCCTAGCTTTGGCAACACATTCATGGAGGGCTCTACTTCCCAGAAAATTGCAGTGCAGAGGTTTTGGAATCTGTGTTCCCCATGGATTGTGATTGCTATCTACGCTGGGACAGGGGAAGACTGGCAACCCCTGACCTCCACTAGCACCTTTAGAAGACTTCAGATTATCAACTTCCTAAAATGGTTTTAGTTTAAAAAGCTACTCATCACTCAGCCCCATTAGAACTCCCCCAATCCCATGTTACAAAGAATAATATGTACCAACTACTTTTGGGAGGTTTTTTTTTTGTTTGTTTTTGTTTTGACAGAGTCTTGCTCTTGTCGCCTAGGCTGGAGTGCAGTGGCACAGCCTTGGCTCACTGTAACCTCCACCTCCTGGGTTTAAGCGATTCTCCTGCTTCAACTTCCCGAGTAGCTGAGATTACAGGTGTGCGCCACCACATCTGGCTAATTTTTTGTATTTTTAGTAGAGACGGGGTTTCACCATGTTAGCCAGGATGGTCTCGATCTCCTGACCTTGTGATCCACCCACCTTGGGCTCCCAAAGTGCTGGGATTACAGGCGTGAGCCACCACGCCTGGCCGGGAGTATTTTAATGTACTTTTTCATACCCCTTACTTTAGTTTATTTTCGAAATTGCCCTAAGAAGTAGACCAAGAAAATATCAACTATCCTGTTTTATGAATGATAAATTGTTTCTATGTTCTAAGGAGGCATCAAACAGCAGGGCAGGTGTGACAGGGACACATTGGTTTAAGCAAGCACGGTTCTTACTGAACAAGCAGTAATGCAGTCTCAGCTTTGTGTAGCACAAAGAGAGGCCTTTGGCCAGAAACCATGTGTATTGTTGTACTGTGAGATCAGCTTCTGCATTAATTGCCTGGGGAATATCCCCACTCGCTATTTTTTTTTTTTTTTTTTTGAGATGGAGTCTCGCTCTGTCGCCCAGGCTGGAGTGCAGTGGCGCGACCTCGGCTCACTGCAAGCTCCGCCTCCTGGGTTCATGCCATTCTCCTCCCTCAGCCTCCCAAGTAGCTGGGACCACAGGTGCCCGCCACCTCGCCCGGCTAATTTTTTGTATTTTTTTTTAGTAGAGACAGGGTTTCACCATGTTAGCCAGGATGGTCTCGATCTCCTGACCTCGTGATCCACCCGCCTCAGCCTCCCAAAGTGCTGGGATTACAGGCGTGAGCCACCGCGCCCGGCCCCCTATTTTTTTTTTTTTAAGCAATAAGCATTTTTGCATGAATCCAGAACCAGCACTCATGGACATATCTAAAAGAGCACAAAGCACTTTGGGAAGTAATTAAGAATTTATGCTTTTTTAGTCCCATCTCTATATCACAAAAGAGTACATGTGCAAGGATTGTAGATAGATTCACGAATGTAGAAATAGCCAGAAAAAAGACCTTGGAAATAAGGAAGCATTCAAGACCTAACTTTTGCTATTGAGAATTTATTCCAAACAGCTCAGCAGAAAAACCAAGCTAACTTTTAAATGGTGTGCACAAGATCACAGGGCTACTTTGCTTCATCAAGTACTTTTGTTTGAAATTTCTAAAAATCAAAATAAACAAAAATTTAAAAAATAAGACCTATGTAGAAATTTAAAATTACTGAAAGATTGCAAATCTATCAACAACATTTCATTTTCACAATACACATTAGTGCTGTTGTGTGAGAAGCCCGTAGACAAGGTGTTTGCCTTGGGGGCCATGCCGTCAGTCCCAGCCTCAGCAGGAACATGCCACATAGTGATCAGCAATTGCACCGTCACATGTTGTCAATGCATTTGAGTGCAGTAGGCATGTGCTCAGCTCTCCCACTTACAGCAATTTCATTAAGGCTGTGTGAAGATTTGAAGATACTGGGTGGCAAGGGCTTCGCGTTAGTAAGAACACCTCCCTGCCTCCCTGAAAAAGGGGGCAGAAAGCTGGGGGCTTATTGGCTCATGTAACTGAAAATACAAGAGGTAGAGAATGAGACATGGCCAGATCTGGAGGCACCAAGGACGTGAATCAACAGTTTTTTGTTTTTTTTTCTTTTTTTTTTTGAGATGGAGTCTTGCTCTGTCCCCCAGGCTGGAGTGCAGTGGCACGATCTCGGCTCACTGCAAGCTCTGCCTCCCAGGTTCACGCCATTCTCCTGCCTCAGCCTCCCGAGTAGCTGGGACTACAGGCGCCCGCCAACACGCCTGGCTAATTTTTTGTATTTTTAGTAGAGACGGGGTTTCACCGTGTTAGCCAGGATGGTCTCGATCTCCTGACCTTGTGATCCGCCCGCCTCGGCCTCCCAAAGTGCTGGGATTACAGGCTTGAGCCACCACGCCCGGCCGAATCAACAGTCTTATATCAGTCATCTCTGCTCTTCAAGGCTGTAATGGTTCATTTTATGTGTCAACTTGAGTGGGTCTCGGGGTGCCCAGATATTTGGTCAAACATTATTCTGGGTATGTCTGTGAAGGTGTTTTTGGATGAGATTAACATTTGCATTGGTAGACTGAGTAGAACAAATTTCTCTTTCTCATGAAAATGGGCCTTATCTAATTCCTTGAAGACCTGAACAGAACAAAAAGATGACCCCTCAGTAAGAGGAAGCTCCTTCTGCCTGACTGACTTGATCGAAGACATGTCTTTTCCAATCTTCAGACTGGAACCAAAACATCCATACTTCTTGGGTCTTGAGACTGCCTGCCTTTCAGTCTGCAACTTATACCATTGGCTCTCCTGGGTCTTCAGCTTGCCAACTGCAGATCTCGGCACTTCTCAGCTTTCAGTGTTGTGTGAACATCATAGAGCATACTTATGCAAACCTAGATGGTATAGCTCACTATATGCGTAGGCTGTATAGTAAAGCCTTTTGCTCCTAGCCTGCAAACCTGCACAGCATGTTAGTGTACTGAGCACTGTAGGCAGCCGTAACACAATGGTAAGCATTTGTGTATCTAAACATATAAAGATATGGTAAAACTATGGATTATAATCTTATGGGCTATTACTGACTGAAATGTCGTTATGCAGCACATGACTCTTGTGTATGTATGTATGTGTGTATATATATATATATATACAGCCTATTGGTTTCGTTTCTCTGGAGAAGCCTGATTCATAAAAAAGTGTTGGCTACATGCAGGCAGAACCTTCAAGCAGTTCCAGGCTTATGCTCTGTCTTAGCAATCCTGGTGGATTCTTTCTCAAATTTCAGCCTAAATCCTAGAATCGGTTCTGATTTCCCTGCTTGGGTCGTGTGCCCATCCCTGGACCAATCACTGGGGCTGGAGTTACAGGATATGCTGATTGATTGGCTATGCCAGGGAAAGTGCCCATCCCAGGAGTCAGTGGGGGAATTGACTGTACTAGAGCCACGTGAACTAAGAGTGAGCAAGGAATGATCCCTAAAAGAAAGTCAGGGTGCTGCTACCCTAAGACAGAAAGAGATGGTGACAGGTAAAAGCAGACGTTCTTTACAGGGTCATGCCCCAGTTATTTGAATCAATAGGGGCTTTGTTAATTTAGCTTTGTTAATTTAGCCAGAAAAGCTAGGATGTAAATCCCTGCAATGCCACCTAGCAGGTAGTCTTGGACAATCCATTTTATTGGACAATCTATATACCAAGCCTTCACTTCTTCACCTCTAAGTGAGAATAATATTTAGATTGGACATAATGTATGTAAGCACGTAGCAAAGACCTAGCATGTAATTCAGGAATTGGTAGCTAACCTTATCCTATAATATATGAGAGTTAAGCAACAGTGGCCTAAGTCTTGTAGTGATAAAATGCATTCAGGCCAGTGGTTCTCAACCCTTCTTTATCCGCATATAGCTAAAGAACATTCTGTAACTCATAAATGGAAGTTGTTCATACTGGCATGGAGTAAGGAGAATGGTCTCCCTTAAGTTACATGTCAGAATCTCCAGAGGAAGGGCATACATTGAAGATGCACCTGCTGGTGCTGATACACAGCTCACCCTCCCCACCCACCTCGGGAATCACTGATACACCATTAAACTGGCTTATTGGAGCATGCCGCAGCAAAATTATCTCCAGATGATGTCTCTATCCAAATAATTTCTAAGAGGAAAAATGTCATTCAGAATCAATGTTTACCCCTCCCCCTGTGCTCCCGACAGCAGAAGGAAGATAATTCACAGTTATGCTTAAGGTTCTAATCATAACCCATCTCTGTTATAACCATGGTGGTTAAATCTGTGCCTGCTATTTTAAGTCCATAATTATTTTTTAATAGTACTATCATTTCTTTCCATTAAGTCTGTGTCAGTGAACTAGAGCTTGGCCAAAAAGAGTGAAAAATACATGTAGTCAAAAGTTGACTGATAATAGAAGTATGCCTTTTTTCTTAATCTCTGATACCAAAATGAAAGGGATAAGAGAAACCAGGAAACACAACAAATGACAGCTATTAATTTAGTGGTAGCATGATTTGCATAGTAATACAGGAAATGTGCTGCTGATTATTGCATTTGCTCCATCATTAGAGCGCTGAGAAATGTTTGGAACTTGTCTGCATTCCCCACTGGTTAACACTTTTTAGATAACTAAGCCATCTTCAGTATATGAATTATTCTATCTACCCAAATCCATGAGCATCATTCAGTATATTTCCCTTCTTAAAAAACTTCCTTTTTCCCTATAAATACGTATTTGAAAAAAATGTATAGAAATCACTTTCACCTTGGTTTAGCACCATATATTTTGAAGCACTTTTATTTTACCCATTTGTATCACATTTCATGGAGATTGTGGACTTGTCCACGTTAGTCACTGAGAACCCCAATTTCAGGAACTGTAACACCTGAGCACCTCCTCAGATCCTACTCAGGGACATTTAGCCAATAGACTTCCAATCCAAGGGAAGTTCTGGAAAGAGAAGCCTACTGGGAAATTGAGAAGTCAGAGAGGATGGATGGGGGAAAAGGCAGAAATATAAAATTTAAAATTCTAGAAATATAAAATTTTACTTACATTACTAACTCAGATCAGTCCAACTTTTGGATTAATTATGTACATTTTCTATTTTTGTCCTACTAACCTTCTCAGCTAACTGGTCTACCCAGAATTCTGGGATCACAGCTTATAATTTCCTGCCTCCACTTATTCAGTGTTTGTATCTTTTAGATGCCATCTTCCTATTTAATCAAACTCCATTGTCAGAGGCCATTTCAAATCCCAAACTCTTCAGGAAGCTGCCCTTGATCAGTTTCACCTGATGGAGTTACTGCTGTGATTCAAAATTGATATCACCCATTTCATACCTCTTGGAACATTTACTATTGTTTTCTTTTTCTCCTGTCCTCTCTTTCTAAATAATTTACTTCATTTAACAAACATTTACAGAAAACAGCAGACACTGTAGGCACCAGCAATACAGGAATGATTGAAACTGACAGGCTCCCTACCATCATGAAGTCTCTTAGTTGGTTTGTAACGGGATAACATCACATACACATTTAATTATTGGCAAGCATGAAAGGGGTGTGGCTGAAGCTGGGTGGGTTAGGGAAGGGAAAGGAAGAATAACAATTTAAATAGTAAAGGCAATTCTCTTTTGATGACCAAGTGCCTGAGTAAATGTGAACTGGGAGATGAGTATCCATCTGGTCTTCCCTCTGATGTACCTCCCTTCCCACCCCTCCCTACCTCCTTATTGAGGGTTTCACAGGGTGAACAAGTCTCCTATTTAGTATGTATTTTTTTCTAACTTGACCCCTAAAGGCAAGTCAACACTTCATTTATTACTCAACAGGAGGTGCAGCACTTAGAATCCACTCTTGAGAATCTACCACAAGAAGAGCTGGGATTCCAGTGGTCTCAGGATACTGGAGCCCAGGTGGATTGTTTTCTAAGAGAGGGGCAGCCCTCTCCAGTCTGTCAGCCAAGCTCCAAGTCCCCTTCATTCTTCCCTCCTCATTTCCACAAAAGTCATCTTTCAATAAGAGAAATTCTCATAATCGAACTTTGCTGGAATATTTTCTTCACTTGATGCAAGTCCAGGGCATCTCCCCAAAGACCCTTGATCATGTCAGCGGTGGCTCAGAGCTGGTGAAAAGAAATCTGGGTTTAGTGGTAAGATACTTATTTTATTATTTTCCACTCAACTGGCCAGGGTCTTATCTTCTCTTTAAATGTATTTTACTTCAGTGTTGTCAAAGAAACAGGAGAAAGCATACGCTGCATGCACATTTCAGACAAGCCTATGATTCTCAACCCAAACTGAGATCCTACAAGATCTATTTTTCTCTTTGGGATAAGTAGCATGCCATATCAAAAAGTGATGTGCATTCTCAACCCTGATCCAGGTAGTCCTGCTATGAAGGTCTGAGCCAGTGAGGAGAACGCATCTGGAAGACACTTCTGAGAGGAAGTCTCCCAGAAAATCTCCTAGTCAGCACTATCTAATTTAACACTTTTTCCATAAAAAGGAAGTTCCAAGAGCAGTTCTGCTACTTGCAGAAATAAAAATCAAAATAGACCTATTCTCACATTGTAAAAAACCTTTCAAATAAGATTCCAAAGACACAACTCAGCCTTGAACCGAAATCAAGACATAAACATGAGCTCAGTAAAACAGCATGGAAATAAATCAATCATGTATGCTACATGTTTCAATAAATATGCCAACAATAATAAAATTTTAGGTGTGGTCTTCAAAAGCCAACGTTTCTCCTATTAAATTCCCTGTAGCATTTTTGAATTGAGTCGAATAACAAAATAAAGCAGTTTGTATATTTATGGGATTCTTTTCTTCAGAAACTTTTTGACTCGAATAAAATGCATTCCATATGTATGATAGCTAAGCTGCATTTCCATGAGACATATATTTTCCCCATTTTTCAGTTAATGAATGTTTCAAGGGACAGTTTTCCACGTTCTCCTCCCACTTTCCCAAGGCAAGATGTCTTAAGGAAAACAAAACAAAACAAAGCTAGGAGGAAATACTTCATCACTATTTTATTTATAAACAAGTATAATTCAGATCATGAAGGAATGGCTCCATGCATCAGTTTCACCTCTCCAAATCCAAGTAAACCACTCCCCAGGCTCTTGGTTATCTGATATTCAGTCCTGATAGCTATAGATCAAGACAGGCCCTTTGCAAAATGGCAGATACTGAAGGATACTAAAACACAGACACAGACAGACACATACAGACACACACAAATTCTCAAATGACCCAACTTACAAAAAAAAAATTAAGAGGAAGCAAAACAAATGGCTCTCCACCATTTTTGTCTGCCCCATAGCCCCACCTAGGGAAAAAATTGTAAACTATGCTTAAATTAACTCAACAAATATTTACTGGACATCCATAATGTGCCAGGCACATGCTGGGGCCGCAAGGACACAATGCTGAGGATGGATCTGTTCCAGAGTCCAGAGGAGGGAGCAGGTGGAGGCTCTGTGGCTCAGATTTCAGGGAGGGGAGTGTTAGGGAGACCCCCTGGGGAAGTGGATATCTGAGCTAGAGGCTGAGAAAAAGAGAGGGAGGTGAAGGTGCCAGGCAGAGAGGTCAGCAGAGTGGAGAGCGCTGGGAGAAAGCAACATTTTCCCAGGTCTGGAGCTCCCAGTGCGGGGGCGCCGCAAAGCTGAGGCTGGAGGGCAGCAGGGCCAGACCTCCAGGGCTTTGCAGGGCACACACAGGAATCTGAGCTTCGTCCTGAAAGGAGTGGGGGTGGCAGGAGGTCGCCAAAGTGTTGTAACCTTGCAGTGACAAGGTGACATCTGTGTTTTCATCAGGGTAGTGACAAGGTCAGGGTTGTGCTTTTTCAAAATCACTTGAATTGTGATTCAGAGGCTTGATCAGAGTGGGGTGGCACAGCCTGGAGGCCGGAAGGGTCCTTGGCAAAGCAGATTTGCCAGTGTGCAATCTCCTCGAAGTCCCTCAGTGCCAGCCTCCTCGCCCCTCTCTGAGAGGCGTCACTCATATTCTAGGAAGCAAGTGGATCATATGACAAGATGTCCCCCAAATGGCACAGTCCTTAGTCAGAGACCATCTCAAGAGGTTCAAGCAGCCACCTGGGATCCCCAGCCAAGGCAGGCATTCAGTCAAACCCTGGTCACCTGGAAAGGCTTGTGAGTCATCAGACACTGGGCAGCTTGCAATAGGTTGTTTTTAAGTGTTTTAAGTTCCAACTTACTTATCTCTTAAAAATGCTAGGTATTTACCTTTTAATCAAATGGAATACAACCAGTACTTGAAAATATCTGTGCCTCCCTCTGCTCTGAGAGACCCCCAGTACAAGACTCTTTGCCCCAAAGGCTTGCAAATGCAAGAAATAGTCATTGGTTTTCTTCTTAGCCTCTGGGGTAGAGGATATTGTGCTAGTTAAGAATATTATGGAAATATCCCAGAAATGGGTTAGACATTTAAGAAATAAAAACCCTAAGGGTCCCAAACCTGCTCTTAATCCTAACAGTATCAAGTTAAGCACTCGCCTCCATACATCAAACTGGAATAAGAGATCTGTGAAAATCCTCAGAAGTGGAATTTTAATTTTTTTAACTTCTAAAGGTTAGATGTGAGAATAACATGATGATAACCTCTTTATCTACCAGGACAGCAAAATCCAGGCTTAGGATGCAACGATGCTTACATTGATTAATAGAAACTAACCAGCCAGCAAATGCCTTGAAAGTTCCCAGATAATCTGAGAAGTGACAAGAAACAGAGACCATAAATAAAGTTAAGTGCCCTAGAGAAAAAATGCACCCAAAGTGGCTTTGGTCTGTCCCACAGAATAATTCTTTTTCATGCTACATAGCAAAGGAGCTCAATCTAGTTCTTCCTAGTTTTGTCTGGTTTACTCAAAACAAATTCCATATAGGGTTCTCAGATCTTTTTTTCTACATATTCCTCGGAAGATTTAAAGCTTTGCAAAACCAGACTGTACCCAGAATAGAGTCTCACTTTTTTTAAGCAGGGATAAATAAGAAGGCAAGATCTGAGCGAAACTTTAGTATCCTCTACAGACCCTGTCACTGGATCTTTTGCTAAGAATATTACATATTTGTAAATGGATGTTTGATAATAATGCCCTAAAGAAATAATTTTCTATTTAATTTTATAAAATTCAAACACTTAGGTTATCTCCAATACTCCTGGAGTGGTTTGATAAATGGTAGTTGGGCCACAGGAACCTCCCTGCTTCTTGAGAGTATCTCAGAGTATTTGCTTAAGAAATACACACGGATTCCTCCAGGGCAGTTCCTATAGGCTCTGAAACATATCCCGAAGGTTAAGTGATGAGCAGAAAGTTTAAACTCCTCAAGCCATTCAGCTTTAAAATAATACCTGGACCAAACCCATCAACCAATACACTACTCTGTTATAGCAAACGTGTTGTTCCATGGCCTTCCAGATTCCTATGATTTTTCTTCTGTTGACCCTGCTATAGTATTTCTTTGGAAAACTACTTTTTCCTCCACCATTAACCCTTGCACTTTAGTGGAGCTGACTCCAGCTCTGTATTGGGAAGAGGCCACTGACTCAGGCCTGCCAATCAGAGGATCACATTCTCCCTCCACACTGATTGGTTCAGGGATGGGTGATGTTGCAGTCAGAGCCAATGAGAATCAATGACTCTTGTTGAATGAGATTATTCCTATTGGACTTGAACCTGGCCCAGAGTGAGCTTGAGTGGCCATTTTGCCATCATGAGATGAGTCTGCTGAGAATGGAGCTCACGCTCCACAAAGGGTTTAGAAGAGAGATGGAGAGATGGAGACTGAGACCGAGGAACATCATTTCAGCCCCTGGATCAAGAAGCATGCAAAATGACAAATCCCTGTACTTATGTTAATAAGTTTTCTTTCATGCTTAAGCCAATTTGAGACAGAATTTGTGTCATTTGCAACAAAAGGAGTCCTAATTGATAAAATAGTATGTAAACATACAAACTGCTGACAACACAATTTTGAGCAATATGACATTGTGAATACAAAGCTGAAAATGAACCAACGACATTGCCAGGTAGGACTTATTCTCCCATCAACAACATCTTAACGTGGCATATCCTCTTTTGGTGTGCACAGTGCTGCTGAATAAATGAAAATTCTAATTTTTTTAAAGCAATAACACTAAGATACAATGTTAAATCAACAAAGTGAGACAAAAATGGAGACCCAGTTCTAAGGAAACAAAATGAGGATAATAACAACTCACTATTATTGTACATAATGGTACAGAATATATACTATTAAAAATCAAATTACTATGGGATTTCAATTCCAATAACGGTGAAGCAGCTACTATTGGGCTAACTCTGGACAAAATATTTTTTAAAACAACTATTTAAATATGCTAGACAGCAATCAAAGTCAGGAAGAACTGGAAGAGATTCAACCGTCGGCAGATGGGAGTTACAGTTACATTGGGTGAGGTCTATGTTTATATGAGTTTTCCTTGAGGGCATCCCCTTAGTCTACAAAGTGTTGGGTGGCTCAAACTGAAGCAGAAAACCACAGAGTAGTTGGTTTGAGATACTAGAAAATTAAGCTTTGGACAGCCAAAGCATGTGAAAAATGAGGGAGGAAATCACAGAAAGTTGACATTGAGAGCCCCCAAGTATGTATATGTCTTTTCTTTAAGTCCCTGGCTGATCTCTGATCTGCACATAGTTAGGGAAACTCCAGAGACTGCAGCAGAAAGATACAGCTAGAAGGATTAAAAGGCTGAGCAGAGATTTCAGCTGCTGGCCTTAGCAGGGAAACTAGTGTTGAGTCTGAATCCTGCCAGATTATAAATAGCTGAGGTTTTTCAGTGAAATTCCAGAAGAGTCATTCTGATAAATAAAGACTATGTCCTAGAACTAAGAATTTGCCCTTAGACAAAGGGAAAAAACAAAATGAACCCATCCTAACAAAGTATAAACTCAAGCCTCCACAGGTTCAAGATGATTAGCTAGTAATTTAACTCCTGGCTAGAAAAAACAATTCACACTCTTCAAAGGAAAATAACAGAATCCAGAGAATCTGTAACATATATTACACAATGTAAGGGAGACAATTTTAAAACAAAATATGAGAAGAAAGAAGCAAATGTGACCCATATCCAAAGATGAAAGTAGTCATTGAAACTGATACCGAGATGACACAAATGTTGGAATTGGTAGACAAAGATTTTAATAAAACAAAAATTGACAAATGGGAACTAATTTAACTAAAGAGCTTCTGCACAGCAAAAGAAACTATCAACAGAGTAAACAGACAACCTGCAGAATGGGAGAAAAGGTTTGCAAACTATGCATCCGACCTAAAAGTCTAATATCCAGAATCTATAAGGAATTTAAGCAAACAAGGAAAAAAATGAACAACTCAATTAAAAAGTGGGCAAAGGATATGAACAGACACTTTTCAAAAGAAGGCATACATGTGGCCAACAAGCATATGAAAAAATGCTTAACATCACTAATCATTGGTGAAATGCAAATCAAAACTACAGTGAGACCATCTCACACTAGTCAGAATGCCTATTACTAAAAATTCAAAAAATAACAGATGCTGGCGAGGCCTCAGAGAAAAGGGAATGCTTATACACTGCTGGTAGGAATGTAAATTAGTTCATCCATTGTGGAAAGGAGTTTGGCAATTTCTCAAGGAAATTAAAACAGGACTACTGTTTGACCCAGCAATCCCATAATTGGTATATACCCAAAGGAATATAAATCATTCTGCCATAAAGACTCATGCACACATATGTTCACTTCAGCACTATTCACAATAGCAAAGATTTGGAATCAACCTAAATGTCCTTCAGTGGTAGACTGGATAAAGTAAATGTACATATACACCATAGAATACCACACAGCCATAAAAAAGAATAAGATCATATCGTTAGTAGCAACATGTGTGGAGCTGGAAGCTGCTATGCTAAGCAAACTAATGCAGGAACAGAAAACCAAACACCACATATTCTCACTTATAAGTGGGAGCTAAACATTGAGTACACATGGATGCAAAGAAGAGAACAACAGACACTGGGGCCCACTGAAGGATAAAGGGTGGGAGAAGGGTGATGATTGAAAAACTACCTGTTGGGTACTATGCTTATTACCTGGGCGATGAAGTAATCTGTACACCAAACCCCTGTGATATGCAATTTATCTATATAACAAACTACAAATGTACCCCTGAACCTAAAATAAAAGTTTCTAATTTAAAAAGAGAGGTCAAGAGAAAAGAAAGAGATTCTGGATGTATATACAGTCAGTCCTCCTTATCCATGGGTTCCGTGTCTACAGATTGAACCGATCATGGATTGAAAATATTGAAGGAAAGGAACACAGAAAAATAACAGTACAGATAAGAAAAAAATACAGTGTAACACTTATTTATAGAGCATTTACATTGTATTAGGTATTATAAGTAATCTAGAGATGATTTAAAGTATATGGGAGGATATGTGTAAGTTATATGCAAATACTATGCCATTTTATATCAGGGACTTGAGCATCCTCAGAGTTGGGTATCTCTTGGAGTCCTGAAATCAATCCCCTACTAATACCAAGGGATGACTATATATCAATCTACTAATAAGAGGTAGTAGAAATAAAAGGTTACTTTCTTTTTAAATTTTGTTCTATAAATCTCCAAACATGAAAAAAGAAAAAATAAAACAAGAGGGAAACACAAAGAATCAGTAAATCCCAGCCTGAAGTTGAGATACAGATATATTGTAGATGGAGGGGCTCCATTCCCACCCAGATCACCAAATCCAGTGTCCTGTAATGCAGATGAGTCAATAGGGCCAGAGGGCTGACAACCTGTCATAGTGCACTGCAGTGAGGGAGGGGCATTGCTAGCTCTAGAGCCGTGATCCCTTACCCGCCAACTTCATGCTTTAGAGTTAATTCCATTTTTTCTACATATTTCGTACGGATGAAGCTAACTATGAAGTGCACACATTGTGCTTTGTGTGTGTGTGTGTGCATGCACACGCGTGTTGTTTTTCAAAGGTGCTCGAAACATGGTTGAAAGCTTTCTGACAGAGCCCTGATTGTTTGGAGAGAGGCAGGGCTAGCAAAATCAGAGGAATGTGTAACATAAAAATGAGGTTAAAAAGGGGCCATTGTTCCTATAACTAATCTTTACATTGAATCTTTTCTAGCAAAGGAGCAGATGTAGCATCGGTTGCAGCTCTATCAAAAAGACCTGACATTTCTGTGAGGAGGCCAAACAATACATAGTTATAGAGATACTAACCTGCAACCTGGTCACACAGAATATGTCCTCTACAGACCTAGAAACTAGTAGATATCCGAGAAACTAGTTCTCCTACTGGTGTAAAAAGGATTCTAAGAAGAAGAGACAAACATACAGGTCTTTGTACCCTAAAGCCCAGAACTACAACTAACCACTAGCCTTAGAAACTTAGGAGTTAGATCACAGACTGCACCATTCCTAGATGAAAGAGAAAAAGGGCTGACTGACATTTTTATTTTCGATTTAAAATACTGGAGGAGAACAGTTCATATTTGGCATTTCTGCAGTCTAGAAAAGCTGTGTTGACCCTGATTGGCCTTCAGGTGGTTATTTTGCATTGCCATGGAGTCTTTATCTCCAAGGGTGTCCGGCTTCTGAAATCAGAGATGAGTGGGGAATGTCAGTCAGGGTCAGAGGAATGCTGTGCCAGGCATGGATCTGAAGGACTCTGGTGGTTGGCTCTGCAGAAGTCAAGATCAACCCTGAAGCCCTTCTCCAGATGCTCTTGGATGGACTGAAGTTACAAATACCACCTGCACCACCTACATCTCTGAGAGTTGGCCACAACTGAGACAGGGCTTGGGCTTTCTGGGGAAAACCCTGCATTTGCCTTCCTGTGGAGTGCTGATGGTTTCTTCCATGAGAAATTCACTGTCTCTGATAATGTTCTTATTTCACATGATCATCTGAGGAAAAAAAATGGATAAGCAAGTTAAGAAAGTGAAGAGCAGAGGCCTCTGGGATGAAGGCTAGAAGAAATGAATTCATGAAAGCTATTAAAGATGACACTGATGCTAACACATTGTATAGACTGGGGCTTAATCTGCTGGGTATCTTGCCAAATGCTTTTCAGGTATTATATTATTAATCCTGATGGAAACCATAGGAGATAGATGTTACAATTATCCCCATTTTACAGATGAGGAAACTGATGCTTGGAGGTAGGCTGCCCAAAGTAACAACTCTAGAAAGGAGAGGACCGGAACTAGAAACCAGTCTGACTCTGGCTCCTTCCCTTCTTACCCTTCCCTGCCTGCCCTTCTTCCCTCTCATCCCACAAACAAAAACTCTTCCCCTTGGGAAAGATCTGCCGTCAATCATTCCTACCTTACAATCATACACTTGCAGACAATGAAGTGTTGCCTCACCTCCCCCAGGAGAAAAACTTTTTAAAAATCTTCTCCAGTGATCAAGAAGGATGTTCTGCTATCAACTCTCCCTATATGTGATCTACATGTCCAAAAATGGTAGATGATGGGGTACTATTATACTGCAACTTTGGCCCATTGATGAAGTCAAGTAATTGATACAACATTGCTAGCAAGAAACAGCAGCTCTGCACCTAAGAAGGGAGGCAGGGGGGCGTACTGCATGGACTTTACAGGGCTGTTTCTGCCCTGAGCTTTCTTCCTCATCTGTAAAATGAGGGATTTGGATGGAATGCTTGCTAAGGGATGTTTAAGCATTGTGATGTTGTAATATCTATAAGAAAGCAATTAAACTCTGCTTTTATAAACCTTCACATTTATTGTGGCATTTTTCGTCATCAGATTGGCAAAGATTGAAACACATTGGGCTAATGAGGGTATAACAAAACAGATGCTCTTGGCCTTACTGGTGGGTGAATAAATTGGCTCAACCTCTGTGGATATCTATAAAAATATAGTAACAATGACAATCATAATTTGCAGTGCATATACCCATTTACACTGATAACTCATTTCTGGGAGATTCTCCTAGAGCTGTATTTGCACATGGAAGATTAACTACGGTGCCGTTTATTGTAACAGAAAGCTAGGAATGACCTGCATGCCCTTTGGTGAAGGATGGTGTGCTAAATTGGGCTACATCTAAATAAATGGGACACTACACCATCCTTAAAAAGAATAAGGTAGACGAACATGTTAGAAGAGGATCTCCAGAACAAATCACTAAGAAGAAAAAGTAGAGAACTACATAATATGCTCCCATTTGGTTTGGCTGTGTGGTTTGAAGGTGTATATGTGTTTGTGCAAATGCAAGTTTAGAACATCTCTGAAGGATTGCTTTAAAAACAAATGTTAACAGTGGTTGCCATGGGAGGGGCCTTGGGGACCCAGAAAAAAAGGGAGGGTTTTTTTTATTGAGGAGCTTATTGTGCTCTTTGAATTTTTTGCTTTGTACATATGTTACTTTTTTATTTAAAAAAAAAACTAGTTCAAAAAGTTTTTTCAGTTGATCAGAGGTCATGACAAAAACATAAAAATACTGCAGAGAAATTGTGTCAACTTTATTATATAATGTATCACATACCCACATACATATACAGCATTACACAGTGTTACATATATATATATGTCTACTACGTTACGTATATATGTGTATGTGTATATACATACACATATACAATTACATATACATGTGTATACACACACACACACTCACGCACACACACACACACACCAGTTGGATAATTTGTTGGCCCAGTTGGTTGAAAGTTGAAAGCTCATGAAATTCCAGTCACTGGTTCTCTCCCAATTTTGAGACTCAGTCTCTCCCTTCCATAACCACAGACTACGCTTGGAGCCTAGGTCAGCCACCTACACAATGGACTTTCCAAGATGAAAGATCACGTTTTTTTCCCCTGTCATCCAATGCTCAAACATCTCTCCCACATCCTCACCGAGTGAACACATTCAGCATCCATCTCTGACTTCAGCCAGAGGAGCTGTGCATAAAGAGGCCTCATTGTAAGCCCCATGGCAGGCAAATGGGCCAACACTTGTTAGCCATGGCCTGAAATCTCCGATGTACACACGAAACAATCAAACATCTCTGATTCACGTTTGTTGAATATTCTTAAGCCCTGAGAGAAAGGAGTCAAAAATAGCTAAGAGTTTTGAAACCCTTTAGGAAAAGGCACTCTTTGGCATACTTCTTTCTTCAGCATTCAATGAACAAAAAGGTTCACTGTTTCGACCACCAAGAGAACAGCCAAGTTTTTAGAAACACAGTCACACTTTTGGCTGACATAAGGAGATTTTCCAACTGGGCTTTCATCCACACACGTATGGGTGGTCTCTTCCACCTACCACGGACTTTTCCGTGCCAACAATTTTGTTTGTAAATCTAAGTGTAATAACAAAGCTTGTGTACTCATGGAACTCTAGATGTTCAGCACAAGGAAATACAAGGTGCATTTAGGTGCCTCTATTGCTAAGAAAATCTTGATTCTTTGAAAGATGGAAAAGTCACTTTAGACAGATCTCATGTCTTTATGGAGAAGTGTAGCTGACTAGAATTCTTCTACAGAAACTCAAGATTGAATTATTTCCACTGGGCAGATTAAAATACACAATGTTTTCATGAGGATGACTGGACTTCATAAATTTGTCACTGCCTGGCTATGTGCAGTCTTTGATCCTTTCCACTGGGCCTTGTTTTGAGTAAAAAGCGTTTAGCTGCTGGGTGACACATGTCTCTGCATCCATCCCTCCTGCATGTTGAACTTGGCTGTCCTCACCAAGAGGAAAGAGACAGGGCCAGCTCTTAGGTAAGGGCCATACTGAAACATTGAGCCTTTTCCATTGTAAAGTAAAGCTGCTCAGAAGCCCCCAAACCAAGCGGCCCTAGTTTAAAGGTGTAGGCCATCTGGCCAGCATGTCTGTCTTCTCTATCCATTAGGGTGGATTCTGCTGGTTGGCCTGAATGGGTCATTATTCCCCTTCTCTCATCTCAACCCATCAGTGCCCTACTCAAAGAGGACCCCATCCCCTAAGAGAGAAATACTGTTCAATCCAATCCATGCAAGTCACTGAAGTGCAGCAAATAGCAACTGAGCTTTCTAAGGGACCTGTGTGATGCTGGTACCAGGAATATAAGAGAATAAGACATAGAACCTGCCTCCGAGATGCTCATCAGCTAACAGAGAAGACAGACAACCCAACAACAAAGTGATCAGTGCAGGAGGTCTGCCCTGTGGATTTTGAGCACGTACCAATCAGGTACCTATCCCAACCTTCAGGGGCTGTGGGTGCTGCAGGAAGGCAGGCCAATCAGGGAGAGCTTCCTGAGGAGGTGGCAACTGAGCTAGGTCTTAGAGGATCTGTAGGAGTGTGGCCAGAGAAAGGTGATGGGAGGCACTTCTAGGCAAAAGAGAGAGAATTAGCAACAGCACAGGTGTGTGCAACAGCACAGAAAAGCAGGTATTTGCATAGCTGGAGTATGAAGTACAAGGTAGGAAGGGGTGAGAGATAATGGGTATAACTGACAAGATGGACTCAGCTCTTCATCACCATTTAAAAATAATTAGAATGATGATATTTGGAGTTTTATTCCATTTTACACATGAAGAATATGGGGGTCCAGAAAGGTTGTGATTTGTTCAAGATTCTCTACCTAGTACTTAGCAAACAGAGCTCAAGCCTTGGTGCATGGGATACTGAAGACCTTGCTCTTGACCACTACATATAGGTTACTATAAAAATGGAATACAACAGAGACTCTAGTAACCACAAGAGAGTTAGGAGATGAAGTCCTCGCTTTCTGGAAGTTGTAAAGGCCACATCAATAATCATGGTGTCAAGGAGTGGCCACAGTGGCGGGCAGGACAGTGGTACTCAGTGGAGGAGGCAGCAGCTGCCCCAGTAAATGCAGCTTTACTCAGCAGAGCTTGTGATGGGCAGTGGTGCCAGGGGTGGTGCTGCTCAGTGAAGGTGCAGGGGATAGCTAAGTTTCCCCGAGGGAGGGGCAGGACCCAGCTGAAGTGGCAACACAGCAGCTGAATGAAATGGCATCCATAATTGGGGAACAACAAATTCACTTGCCAGAGCAATGGAGAAGAGGTGGGGGAGAGGACATGGGCAAGAATGGGAGAGACATGCTGTACTTTATCTTTAAACATGTTTAACTTTATCCATGTTGCACTAGGTGAGACTACTGGAAGCTCATATTTAACAAAAGATTAAAATAGGCCATCTAATAACAAATTAAATACTTTCAGTAAGAATCCACCAATTTACCTACTCAACAACAGTTTTATTGATCATCTACTATGTGCCAGGCAATTTGCTAGGCCCTGATCTAGACAATGCAGTAACATAAGAAAAAGGAATGAACACTAAACTACTAGAAAGCAGGATGTAAAATTATTCCCTAAGTAAACAATATTATTATATATCTAGAAAAATCAAGAGATCCATTCATAATAGAAGTGTCATTAAAGTGGCCAGATATAAAATAAACATACAAAAATAGTAATTTCTTTAAAATACAAGAACTAATTAATTGAAAAGATAATAGAACCAATTCATAATAACAATACACAGGAATAATGCCCTAAGAAAATTATGTGAAAACGACAAAACTTTGTGGGAGACACAAGAAGAAGGTCTGAGTAAACAGAGAAAGGTATCATGTTTCAAGACAGAAAACCAAAGTACTATAAAGGTATCAGTTCTTTCCCAATAATGTATATGCTGAACTTAATTGAAAAGATAATTTTAAAGATTTTCTAGAAGAATAAAAAAGAATAGTTTAGATTATTTTAAAATTTAAAAAAGCTATACAGATCTTGCTCTATCAGAATTTAAAAAAATCTTTTACTGGAACAAGAACCAACAGCAAATGAAATAGAGCAGATAGCCCTAAAATGAACTTAGAACATATGTGTATGTATGTGTGTGTGAAAATTCATATATATAATATACATAAATGTGTATGTTATAAATATATAATATACATAAATGTATGAATCCATTTATTAATATATTTATACATATATTATTATATACAAATACATATTCATATATATTTATGATAAAATAAGCTGCATAACATAATTAGTAAAAAATAGTTTATTCAGGAAATATTGGGAAATTTAGCTGTCAATCCAAATTATTATCAAACTGCAGAATAGCTACAGACTGATATGTATTAAATGTTAAATAAATAACAGTAAAAAACCAGAAATGCAGGTGAACACCGAGTTCTGGAAGGAGAAATTTCTAACTTAGAAATGATTAATGAGATGACAAATAGAACACTTAACAGATTCTATGACATAGAAACTGTCTAATTCCAAAATAGCATTTTAAAGAAAACGAAGGCAAATGACAACTCAAAAAACTATTTGCAACCAGAATTGTAGATTCATTAGTTTTAATGAACCAAAAATATTTCTTTAATCACTAAGGAAAACACTGATCCCTAAATTTAAAGATTGGCAAGTGATATAAATAGACCATCAAAAAAAGGCATCTCAAATGTCCACTAAATATAAAAATGTTCCTCACCATTAATCAAAGAAATGTGCATTAATATATGAATGTGCTCCAGTCAGTATCACTGTGTTACAAATTACCCCAAAATCTAATGGCTTAGAAAAGCCATTTTATTTTGCTCCTGATTTTGTGGGCCGGTGATTTTGGAGGGGAAAATTATTACAATACAATATGGAAAAGTATGACATAAAATTAAATGCAGTGTATATTTTGTTTTCTAATGTATATAAATTATACATGCACAGATAAACACTGGAAAAACAAAAAACAGAAAAACACTCAAACACCAACAGTGATTATTACCCTAGTGGAGGAAATAAGGGTGTTTTTTTTTGTTTGTTTGTTTGTTTTTTTGAGACCGAGTCTTGCTCTGTTGCCAGGCTGGAGTGCAGTGGGTGATCTTGGCTCACTGCAACCTCTGCCTCCCAGGTCAAGCGATTCTCCTGCCTCAGCCTCCGAATAGCTGGGACTACAGGTGCCCACCACCATGCCCAGCTAATTTTTGTATTTTTAGTAGAGATGGGGTTTCACCACATTGGCCAGGATGGTCTCGATCTCCTGACCTCATGATCTGCCTGCCTTGGCCTCCCAAAGTGCTGGGATTACAGGTGTGAGCCACCACGCCTGGCCAATTTTTGTTTTTTTATGTATATTTCTTTTATATTTTCCAAATGTTTTATAATGCATATTATTTTGCTTTTACATTTAGAAAAATAAATAAGAGCCATTGCCTCTTAAAACAAAGGGGAGAATCGGTCTAGAGTTACGGAGAGCAACAAATTTCTCTGCAGCAAGTTTATCGGAAGCCTTTCATAAATCCATTTAAAAATCCTCCTCAAGGTAAGATTTCTGTAACCACATTTCAAAAGCACTGGAAGCTATTTTAGATCCTCCAGATACATCAAATAGGCTTATTCCAGCCACAGTTTAATATATTACAAATGAATAAATAAGACAAAAGACAGACAAACAGTAAAGTATAAATCAGAGTCTTGGGGGACATTTTAAAGAGTTGAGTGGTCTCAGTAGCTCTGCAAAGTGTCTGCAGAGTTCTGGAATAACCATAGCACCACTTACCATGAAGCAGGAAATAAATAATAGCAGCACCCAGGGATGGCCCTGGGTTTAGAGTCAACATGCTGTATTTGTGGTGACAACGGCAGCTCTTTTCCCAAAATCAAGGTCTTCCGGGCCATGAGCTTCACCACAGCCTTCTTGGTGGTGGTGGATTCGTGTGCAAGAGTCATTTTAAGAGGCCACAAACCTCACCAAAGCTCTTCAGCAGGCCACAGAATAGACACAGGCACCCAGGGGCTGCTTTGAAGTGTTGCAGTTTTACCAAGAGAAGGCGTGCTGCACGCTGTCACCCTCCTCCCTCTTGGGACTTTGGCATACAGCAATAATCAATCAGAACACTTCCCTGCCATGTCTAGATTCTTCTTGAAAACTTTTCTTTCAATGATGCTCCAATGGCCTAGGAAGGTCCCGCAAGAAGAAACTGACCTGACAGCTTCCCTGGGACACAAACCTTGAATTGGCTCCACCGGGAAAGTCTTTGGGGATGTCCCCAGCAAGTTTTACCAATGGATCAAAAGCTTTATCTACGGCCTCTCTACATGGACTGCAGATTCTACATCCATTTTCTCCTGAATTGCACACAGTGTGTTGGAATCCAAGAAAATTAGCACAGAGCCCAGCTCTGGTTGGGCATCTCCCCTCACTGCCGGCAAGTTACTTACACCCACCTCCATCGCCCTAGAGACTTCATTTCACAAAAGAGCAGGGCCTTAGTCCTACACTCAGACCTTGGGCTCCTTGAGGTTATGTATGTCTCTTTCTATCCTCCCTCCTTTGCCCAATGTCTACCTTCCCAAGAGTCTCCAGGATCTAGGACATTGTCAAAAACATGGCAGACACTCGAGAAATGTTCCAATGACTAATTCAATCATGCAAAAAATGGAGATAATTCCACTCATGTAAATGATCAGACTGGATATAGATGGAGGCTGTCCCATAGAGCCCTGTGCTTTCTTCCTAGGCTCTTCCAAACTACATGGGTGCCATGGTGTCTTTGTCTGGAGCTGGGTTCCTTACGCAACTTTAGGGCCTCTTTGGTACTCTGGAAGCGTGTTCTACATTAAAGGTTATCACCTCTCTGGCTGCATTCCACCTGGACAATCCATGCTGGAAATGCCCTACAGCTGGAGACCGAAATTCAGAGTCTGCAAGTAGGAGAGGTTAAAATAAATAGTGACTCCAGCAAGACCCTTCGTGACGAGAAGTCTGCACGGCATCCAACACCCTGGAATGCTCAGCCACTTCAAAAGAAGAGTAATTGCCAGATATCTGCAAAGGGGGCGAAGGCCTTCAGGCCACTTGCTTTGCAAGTGCTGCAGGGGAAGCAGTGGCCCAGACTGCCCAGGACCATGAGGCCCAAGAAGCAGATGTTTTACCACAGTCACCGCAGAGCCTCGATCGCCTGACATCCAGAGCCAGGCGCGGGGCCTCCCTCCCAGATGGTCACTAAGGTATTGCCAAACCAATTAGTGTTGATCGTGACTCCTAGAAGGAGAATGTCCTGTTTATTTTTTAACGCTGCTGGCTTGTTGCTGGTGTCACGGTAGGAGATCCATTATAATGACCAGGCTCTTTTCCGTTTCACCCCCTTGACCCTGGCCACAACTCCCTATTTTGTTTGGAATTTTGAAGTCTGGATTTCTCTAGCTATCATCAGAGTTACGTCACTGGACACAAGTGTGAGCTTCAGACGCCTCATAAATGTCATCTACTCAGTCAACTTCTGGCTTCATTTCACAGATCTGTTTCCCATCCGCTCTCATTAGAAACTGAACATGACTTTGTATTGGGGAGCTGAATTGACCAGTAAATCTGATTCTGATATAGTGAAGTCTAAAGTGGCATCCCGCTCCATGACCTTCTATGACCTTGGAAAAATAGTGCATCCCCCTTCACAGCCAATCAATGGGTCTTGTTCTTTCATGCACACAGACACATGTACACACACACACACACACACCACCTAATTTTCATTCTCTTAGACCAGACTTTCTCAACCTCAGCATTATCGGCATCTTAGACTGGATAATTCTTTGTGGTGGGGGCTGTTCTGCGCATTGTAGGCTGTTTAGCAGCATCCCTGACCTCAACCCACTAGATGCCACTGGCACAACCACCCCCTTCCCAAGTCATGACAACCAAAAATATCTTCAGATGTTGCCAGATGCCCCCTAGAGAGTCAAATCACACCTGTTTGCAGACCACTGCTTCCTTAGACCTAAAAGGGTGATATGGAATATTACTTCTAATTTTTTTAGAGCGAAAAGATAATAGAAGTTGAGTAAGAGAGTTCCCATTTTACAATTCATTTCCTGGATTAAACAAATCAAAGAGTTTAAGTAGCTGGAAAAAAGCCCAAGAGTTCATTTGAACGAGAAGTGTTCCTGAGGAAGAGCCAGCAGTTGCTCCTTGAAATTGCAGGGGATTGAAGACATCAGCCAAGGGGACTCTGAGACCCATTCCCTCCATCTTCCTGTCTTATGGGAGGAGGACGTCATGATGGTGGAAGATGGCAAGGGAGGCCCCGGAATTCCCCTGCTGTCCTGTTTGCTCCATCAATATCAGCTCTATCCCAGCTAGCCTCCTCCATTATGTCAGAGTAGAAATATAAAGGTGAGAGTTTTAGCTAAACTGAGCATTTTTATCAGAAGTCAGAGGAATTACAAAATAGCTCCTGGCTGGGGGAAGGGGCACTGCTGTGTAATCTCCCCAGCCCTCCCCACACCCCTGCAAACCTTGTTTTCAGACCCCTTGCATCCTGCCCTGAGATCTTGTGTCTGTTGTCTGTTTCTCTCCCAGGACAGTGGACTTCCCAAGGACAGGGGCTGCACCTCATTCAAATGGTTACTCCTTGAGCTTCGCACAGAGCCTGACCCACATTTTTATTTTAACAATAGCTGATATATATCGAACGCTTACCTGTACCAGGTAGTAAACACAAAACATTTCATATTCAGCATCTCATTCAAACATTCCCCAAACTCTTAAGAGGTAGGTACTAGATTATCCCCATTTTATAGAAGTGGAGATTGAGCTCTAGGGGGTTAAATGACTTTCCAAAGTTTCCCAGCCTGTGACAGAGAGGGTACAAAATCTGGGGCCAGGCTGTTCAGACAAAGGCTCTTAATCCCTGAATACTCCCAGGCTCTTGATACATATTTGATAAACAAATGGATGAAAGAACAAAGTAATGTGCCCCCTGGCAATCTTGCCAATCACAGTGTTCACTAGACGGTGGTGACTGCCAGGTGACCTTATTTTCTCATTAGAGAGAAATTTTGGAAACTAGATTCTATCTCACCTCTCCTTGCTATATTGAACACATCCCCGGTATAACTGGAAAATTTTCCTTGGAGCCTGGTATCCTTTCCCCTTTAGGATGGAAGCAATGAGCACCCACTTAGAACTGCCCTCCTAGGGCATGGAGCCATGACCGCACCAGCCTGCTCCGAGGATGGGAGTGCTCTCGGTGGTGAGCTGGAGAAAACTGAAGCAGGATCTGGGAGGTGAACAACTCTGGTCAGTGTCAGGTCCCTTTATTTCAGCAAATATTTACTGACAACCACCCAGCCAGCTCCTGGGTGGATGCTGCTCAGATGGTCCTTGCCCTCCATCTTCCCGGAGCCAGGAGGGAGAGTCACAAACCTAAGCAAAGCTAATAGAAGCCAAGTACGGATAAATGCTGTAATCAAGGTTCAAACAATTCAACGAAACAGGAAGAAAGTAGTTCATTCTGCCCAGACAGACCAGGAGCGACCTTTGAGTGGAGGCTGGACGAGAATCCGGCCTGAAGAAGTGGTGGAAGACTGAGAGGCACAAGTGGAGGTGAGGCCGGGATTAGAACCCTTGGGGAGCGAGACCTCGGTGGTGTGGGGAGGACATCAGAGAAAGCTGTTAGGTTGTGGGGGTGAGCGAGGCTGAAAGAGAGGCTGGTTCCCATGCAGGACACACATTTCTTTATCCAGTGGAGCATTCTGCCCACTTTGTTCAAAGAACAACAGATTCTGAGCATATCAGGGTCTAGTTTGCAGGCCACCAGAAGCAGATCCTGAAACGACTATTTGGGTACAAGTTGTTTATTTTGGAGGGGATCTAGGGAGCATTGATGTGGTAGCGGGGCATGGAGACAGGGAAGGGAAAGATGCCAGCACCGGCATGTGACTGCCAGGGGCCACAGGGCCTCAGTCCCTCTGGCAGGGACGTGTGGGAGCCATGGGAACTGGCTTGCAAGAGCCAGTGGTGTGTATCATTCCCCCACTCCAAGTTCAGGGACATCCGTTGGTAACCTAAATTCATCTATAGTGAGAGTGGGAGAATTTACACCACAGAAATTGGCCAATGCTACAAATGGGGGCTTTACCTGGGCCCATCCTCTCCCAAAAGGCTGTTTACCTGCACCTGCTACCTGCCGAGGGCCTCAGAGATGATGCTGTCCTCAGAGTCATCCTCCTGAGAACACAGGGCACTGGGGAGCTGGTGCATTTCTCCCCCAACACCCATCAGTCACTGGTAAGAGCCATTCCTTGTGGTATCACCTACTCAGGATTCCAGCCACCCTAAAAGAAGATGCATATACTCCCAGCCGCAGAATGCCCTCGGGGGAAGGAAGGCTCAGTGGCTTGCCACAGAAACCCATTAGCTTGTAAGGGAATGGGGATTGCTGAGGGGCTATGTGTCTGCACTACCCATGAGTGATACTAAATAAGATGTCCACTGCCCTTGGAAAAATTGCCAGGTAAGTGGAGTGGGGCCCACATACTGTTTCCGTCAGCGAGCCTTCTCGTCTCTTCCCATCCACACACCTGCATGCCTCCCAACAGCAGTCAGCCCGCCACCACAGACGCTGCAGACCGTTCGGGTGTTCATCACACAGAAGCTCACACTTCTAGGGATATTTTCACTCCACTAGGGATCCAGAAGGAAAGTACATTCTTCAAGATCTCTTTCAGTGCTAAAATGTCATTTGTGGAGTGAATATTTTAGGCAAAGAAGCCCCATCTCACACACCCGCACCCTCATGCCCAGTCACTGAAGTTCATTCTGCTCCCCTAAAAGTAAAATTCTAAATACATAAAGCTCAGGCCCTGGAAGAAGACAACTTGCCTTAAATCAGTCAGGACATATCTTCCCAATGGCAGATATGCCACTTGCTGGATCCTCCAGAGAAGCAGGTCTTGTTAATAGGGCTTGTCGCCTCTGTGCCCTAGTTTTGCCACTTGGGAAAGCTCCTAAGATGTGACTGTGACAATGGAAAGAGTTTGGATTTGGCTCTATTTTCATCTTATGAACTCTGACATGCTCCATTTTCCCCCCGCTTGGGGACTTTGTGCAGGCAAAAAAGATTTTCTATCTCCAGAGCATTGAGAGCTCTTTGGAAGCAAAGACTCGTGGTGTGATAAGGAAGGTCCTGCAGCAAATCTCCTACTTCTGAGCTTTGGAGGAGCCAGTGCGATCAAACCCCGAGTAAAGGGGGCCATGCTGGGAGAACCGCTGATATATGCTCATTTGCAAGGACTGAAGCAGAAAAGATGAAATAAGCTTGAAGAAAGAAGGGAAGAATGATAGAGGTGACAGTGTTTTAGTCCCAGTTTGCCTGTTCCAAAGAAATGGACAACTGTGCTTATTGACTGCCTCCCCCCGATTCCCTGTAAATCATCCCTTTGCAGCTTGTGTCCCAAATAACTTAGAAACAGTGTCTCCTTTACTCAGCTCTCCAAAAACAATCCCTTTGTTTAACCACAATTTGCAAAAACAATTTCTTCATTGTAAATAAATCCCTAGACTCTACAATATGCCCTGATCCAGGAAAACACAGGAACATATTTTATAAAGCTCTGTGTATTTCCAAACAAGGGACATTGTTTCACCATAGAAACTCTATTTTTAAAAATCCTACCTACAGTAAAGCATAGAGAGTGCTCTTCTGGTGTGAAGATAAAGGCAGCCCAGAAGTGAGATGCCCTGGGGAAGGTAAAGTGGAGAAGGGAACTCAGAACCATTTGCTCCATCAATTCGGTCCATCACCCAAGGGTCTCAGAGCGTGTCTTGCAGCGCTGGGGCCAAATAGAAAAGGGCCTGCTGGAGATAGCTCGAGCTGGCTGGACAGAAGCCTAACCATCCTGGAGATCAGGGAGACATAGCTCAGCTGTAATAGCCTCTCCGGCAGGCCAGGGCTGCCATGGCAGGTGGGCAGGCTTCCTGAGTCAGGGTCTGAGGGGTGCTGCTCCGTGGTGCACCCACAGCCCTGTAGTGAAGGGCAAGGCTGCCTGTATAATCAGAGAGGGGCACACATAGCAATGCCCCTCCTAGCTGGCAGCGAGGGATTTGGTGGATCACTGAGACCCTTATTCTACTTTCTCTCCTACCAAAGAGCTTGTTTACCAGCTCATCTCTGCTCACTGGGGCTTCTGAGAGAGGATATTGTCTTCCTAAGAGTACGTGGCACTGGGGGAGCCTGAGTCTTCACTCCTCAACCCCCATCAGTCACTGGTGAGAGCTGCTCCTGGTGGTGTTACCTACCCAGCAATCCAGCCCACCCTAGAATGGGGACAAGCACATTCCCAGCCACAGAATGCCATCAGCGGGGGAGCCTTAGCTGCTTGCAGTAGCAATCTGTGAGCATATAAAGCAATGAGGAGAGCTGGAGTACTATAGCCAGGGCCCTGACGGTATCTACTCTGGTCTGAACTGCCCATCGGCCATATCAAATAAAATGTCCCTTGCCTATGTGCCCAGGTCTTAGCATTATTTTTTCAAGGACCTTTTCTGAGATGTGACACACACATCACTGCCTTCTAGAGAGCCTTCAGAATATTACCCATGCCTTTCTCAGTTACTCAGTTACTGAGCTCACCCAAAGGCAGTAGGGCCAAGAGGTGGATCCCATGACCCCAGGCCCTGCCTAGTCCCTCAAATAATGTCTGCTGAAGACACACAGCCCCCTGAGGCTCATTGAAACTCCCATGGCCTCCCTGAATTGGGGAAGAGTCGGAAATTATATGCCATTTATTTATTTTTTTAAGGCTTGTTTTATTTTAGTGGCTGATCTATGTAATCACAGAGGCCAGTGTGTATAGACAAAGGGGGAGCTTTTATTTCTTGGTCTCTTCCTCCTTAGACCAAAATCTTGATGATCTCCTCCTTCTTGGCCTGGAGGTGCTCTTCACGGTGCTTGCGTGCTTCCTTGGTCTTAGACCTGCGGGCCTCAGCCTGGTCAGCCAGGAGCTTCTCGCAGGCCTTGTCTGCCTTCAGGTTGTGGATGTGTTCCATGAGAATCCACTTGTTTTTGAACACATTCCCCTTCACCTTCAGGTACAGGCTGTGATACGTGTGGCGATCAACCTTCTTAGATTCATGGTATCTTCTGTGATACATGTGGTGATCAATCTTCTTAGATTCATGGTATCTTCTGAGCAGCTGGCACAGAATCCTCATTCCCCTCATCCACATGGCCTTCTCTGGCATTTGGGCATTGGCTGTAGCCTTTCACTTACCTATGCCCATGTGCCTGCCTTTCTGGCAGGCAAAGGTGTTTTTCCAGCATCGGTCCAGGAATGGACAATCACAGGCTTGCAGATGATCAGCCCATCTTTGATCAGCTTCCGGATCCACTGACGGGAGTTGGCATTGGCGATTTCGCTGGTCTCCTTGGGGTCAAACCAGACCTTCTTCTTGCCACAGTGGAAGACACTAGAGGCAAGACTCTTCTGAAGACTGAGCATACTCATGGTTGTGGCTGCAGCAGCGAAAGGAAAGAGCCAGGACGAGAGCAAGGGACAAGATGCCTGGGCAGGGGTGACCCTTGGCCATTGGGACACTGCTTTTCCCATGGGAAGGGGCCACCAAAACAAAGACCTTTCCTCAGAGATGTGCCCAACACTTGAGATGGACAGCCCAGCAATGCCCCAGAATGTTCTGTTGCCCCCACACTCAGTGGCCCCAGACCACTGCCTTCATCTGTAGTTCCCAAGCCAGCCTCTTCCCTGACACTACCTGCCATTTCACATGATCTACCCTTCCCATCCCCTCCAACCTGGCACTTCTGTTCTGCTCACACTGTGACTATGACAAACAACAGCCAATGGAAGAGACAGCCCTGATGATGAACTCAGCTCGCTTAAGTTTTACACATGGTTCTCAGTCAAAAAGCCATATGTTTGAGTCTGCACACACTTTTGCTATGAATCAGTAAAGTAGCCAGGGATTGTGGATGTTTGCATGGGGGACTGAGGAACTGGCTGTTCTGTGCCTATCCAGCCTGTTTCCTGCAGGGAGCATTTCTGACTTCTCTTTGGGCCTCCACCCCTTCCTCTCTCTCTCTGGCCACAGCTTAAGGAGTGGAACTCCCAACCCAGGCAAAGCCATCCAGCACCTTCCCTTCCCTGTCCTGAGGTGTCCTTAGTGGTGGTGGTGGGAATGGATCAAGGCTGGTCCAATCAAGATGAATCTCAGTAATTTTACTGGGTATTCTGGGATAAAGACACTCTCTTTTGCTGGACTTGGGGCTGTCAGCACACAGGGATGGAGAACAAAGCCCTTAAAGGAAGTGAGGCCAAGGGATGAGCCCTGTGACATCATCTGAACCCTGAATCAAGCTCAGACCAAGCCAGATGTAACCTCTGGACTTCCAGCCTAAAAATAAGCATAAATTATCTTTGGGCCTAAGATACGTTGGTTTTTCTATCACTCATACCTTCAAAAAGAGTCCCAACCAGTGGATCTTGCAGTAGGCATTTCCCTGGCTTTCTGGAGGATTTCTGAGATGACAGATGTTTCTCAGTGATCAGCTTTGCTGGTGGCAGGTGGAGCCATCTGTGCAGTGGTTGGGTGTTGCGAACCCTGCCTCTGCCCAGCTTTCTAGACCTTTGCTCTCACCCTCTGATCAAGTCAGAAGCCTGGGGAGGAGAGGGGGTATCCTGGATTCCTCTGTTCCTTTGCTCCCTGAATCCAGTCAGTCATCACATCTGATTAATTGCACCACCAGACAGCTCTCAACTGCATACACTACCCTCTCTTCTCTGACACCACCCTCATCGGAGCTCCTACCACCTTTTGTGAGGGCTCCTAAAATAGACTCCTAACTAGTCTCTCCATTCTATGCTTACCCCCCAATCCTTTCTCCACCTAACATCTAAAATGGAATTGCAAAATAGAAATCAGATCATCATGTCTGTCGCTTCCCTGTTTCAGTCACTTAAATGGTTTGTGTGTTTGTCTTATATACAATGCTGTGGCCATACCAGCCACCATCTTTTGGTCTCTGGAATGTACCAAGCTGTTTAGTATGTACCGAGACTGTATTCATTTCCTATCTTACAGTTCTCTAGGTCGGAAGCCCACGTGGGTCTCACAGGGCTAAAGCCTCGGCGTCTGCCAGGATGCATTCCTTTCTGGAGGCTGTGGGAGAGAATGTGTTTCCTTGCCTTCCAAACTTCTAGAAGCTGCTTGCATTCCAGTGTACAGCCCTCTTCAAATGTGGCATCTTTCTGACCCTTCTGTTGGCACATCATTCTCTGGCTGCAGCTGGGAAAGCTTCTCTCCTTTTAATGTTTCGTGTGATTAGATTGGGGCCCCCTGATAATCCAGGCTATCAACCCATCTCGAGGACCATAACCTTAATCTGCAAAGTTCCTTTTGCTATGTTAGGTAAGATATTCACAGGCTCCAGGGATTCAGGTGTGAACATCTGTGGGCGGGGAGGGGAAGTGGGTATTTTTCTGTAGACCACAGGCCCTTTGCACATGTTGTTTGCTTTACCTAAAGTGCTCTTCCACCTGCTTCTCCTCAGCCTAACTCATTTAGGCCAAACTTTGGGTCCTCAGAGAGACCTCAGTAAAAATCTACTTTAAATTAGACCCTCTGGTTACTATGGCTCCTGTTTCTTTCCCTCGTAGCACTTTCAGCAGTCTGTAATTAGATATATTTGTATAATTACTACTCGATCATTTTTCCCATTGGAGTGAAAACTCTGTAAGAACAGGAACTGTACTGATTTTGCTATTTGCCTATGACATTATCAGTCATGTGGTGGGTGCTCCGTGAATGAATGACTGGAGTGAAATTGACTCAGAACTTTAAGCTCAGCCCTGTCTCCTTCTTCCGGACTAATCCTTACCTGAGGCAGGAGAGATTTAAGGAGTTCCAACCTGGATTTCTGGGATCTAGTATCTAGCCTCCCTTGCTGCAACTCCATCCCTGCTTTGGGCCCCTGTCATGATCCTGAGTACCGGCTCTGATGCTCTGGGCCCAAGGCCCTGTGTTCATCATCTGCCTTCTTTTCTCTTCTCCAAGGATCCCTGGATTCAGGTCTACTACTCTTGAGCCCCTGCTGGGGAGGGAGCACCTTTCTTTTACAGAGCTTCTTGGAACTGTTAATTACACATGTAATCATCTGCCTCCCTTAGTAAGCGGTACACACCAGAAGGAGAGTGTTTGCTTTTCTCCTGTTCACTGTTGGGACTGCAGGACCCCAGCCAGTATCTGCTCCCCTCACCCAGACACCCTATACCCGCTGATGAGTAAATGGATGCCTGCATTCTTCTAAATCCTTTCTAGACCTTCCAGGTTTGCCCATGCATCACCACCATCCTCCGTGTGGGAGCACCCTGGTGCCGACTACTCTGCCGACCGACTACAGACCCTCCAAGGCTGTGTCTACACTTCTCGTTTCCAATATAGCCCTTGCACCTCTATGCCATGCTGCAGGAATTTTATCTTTAGTGCCAGTTCTAGGATTAATGCCAATCAGAAATAAGCACCACTTCAGAGAGAATATAGAATTTAGCCAAACAATATTTATTGAGCAACTACTCTACACAAAAATCAGAGTTGCACAAAAGTGAGCAACCACAGAAACTATCCTCAAGAATCCCACAAAATTGCAAAGGAATAAATAATTATCCTGGAATAATAAGCATCCCAATTCCACTGCTACAGCTATAGGAGTGGGATGCAGGGGGAGGAAAAGACAGGGGCTTCTCCAGTTGTCGCTGCCACCAGACCATCCTACTAACAGAAAAATTCATCTATAGGCGGCTCTAACCCTGGCTTAAGAGGAGGGGAGGCAGTGCAGCCTCATGGAAAAGGTTTAGGTGAAAGCAAGAAATGTTAATAAGATTTTACTTCTCATTTACGTGTAATTAATGTCTGATTCCAGCCAGACAGAAGCTCAGACTCAAATGTTGAAAAGACTTTGGAAATCGTAAGTTCTTCTCCACATAAGCGCACATATCTCAGGTGAGGATGTCCCTATCTAACTGCCTGCAGAAGGCCTGCAGGAGGAATGAAGGTGGTGCCCACAGTGAGTCCGGAGCAGGTGCAGAGCTAGTCAACTAGGAGGGAGGGCTCAGTCCTCACAGGGCCATGCCTCTCAGAGTCTCTTTCTCAGATGCCAAAGTGCTCAGTTGGGAAAACTGCAAAACAGTAGTAAAAAGATTTTTGAGTTGGAAATACGCATCCCTGGAATTAATTGATAGGAAGCAGCCAGGTTTTGAAGTTCCATCATTTGCCACTGAGATGGGGAGATCCTGGGGCAGGTGAAGTACCGGCAAGCAGGTGACGTCTCAGCCACCCGTCAGTCTTGCTTGATCATGGAATCCCATCTGAGAGCTGAGGGGAAGATGTCTGTGGATCTCAAGACGTTTCTCCAACGTATTTGCGAGTTGACATTAGTTCTTTACTCCAGGCCTTGGTTATGGCTGACACAGAGTTTTACTAATGCAAAGTGATCTGCCAAACTATTTTGGCTGTGTTTTGCTGGAAGCCGGAGAGAAGACAAAGAACTCTATAAAAAATAACAAGCAAAGCAGAATGCCCTGCCTGTCTCCCTGAGGTGACACCAGCTATTTTCCCATGAAAATAAAGAGAGCAAGGAATAATTAAGAGAAGGGGTGGAAGTGGGGCAGGGAACGAGAAAACCATCTGTAAAAACAGGAGGGTTTTTGATGACTTTTAAATAGCAAAAGAACAATTATATGATTTTGAAGTGATTCAAATTTTTTGAAAATTTTGAGAAATTAAAAGAGAATTAATGCTGCTGTTGTTTTTGTTTTCTACCCAGCATGTTGAAATGTTATGTGAGCATCAAAATAAGTTTTAAGAACTGCCACTCTATTCTCTGATGTGAAGGGGGCTCTGTGGGGCTTCTATGGTAATCCGGGTAAGCAAAGAGTGGATTAAGGCAGTAATTTTCAGTAGCTAAAAAAAGAACTACAAAGGCACAAGTGCTACCAATTATATCTCAACACAAACCAGTACCTCCTTAAGCCTCAACACAGAGAAGGCAAACAATTTCATTGTCAACCAGGGTGTTCTCGTAGAAAGCCTTGGAACATGCTGGGCGCATTAAAGGGGAGCTATCTCGCATGTGCAATTACTCAACACATCTTTAAAACTGTAAACACTTGTTCACATGTGGAGAAGTTTAGAGCCGTGCAGGCTTGGAAAACCCACCTGGCAGGCGGGTTCCCTCCGCTTCTCTCCAGTTGAGTAACCATCCTCGGCGCCCACTCCTCTTCTGAGAGCCAAACGCCGTTAGCAGAGAAATCATTAAGGAGTGGGGGACGAGAGTTCATACATGAGCTATTTTTATCCAGAGCACTCCCTTTGCTCCTGTCTGGGTTGGTCTCCCCCATAAACTTTGCCTCCATCTTTCTCCCCGCCACCTGGTGCGGGGAGAAATGCCATCTGGCTTTTGGCTAGCAGCTTTCTCCAGCTTTGAAGGGTGAGTGGCACTGAGGATGCAGATATTTCCAAATAAACCCAGCAGAGGAAGATCGCCCAGGGTTGGTTTTTGAAACAGCAGACTGCGTGACCACAAAGAGAATACCCACCATGCATAGAAAAAATAATCTCTCCAAATGTGTTCAACAAAAGAATGTAGAGAGCCCAAAGACCCCTGCCTATAAATATGGGAGTCAAATGGAAAGCAAGCAAGGTTTATTCTCCCCCATTGGCCTGGCTCACTGAGAACTGCACTCATATATATGTATGAATCACATGTCATACATGGAAAAGACCCATGGGATCATGTTGCTCAACTTGCTGCCAACAGGAGGGCATGGCTGTTTCTCCTTTCCCAGGGCTGATGTTACAGTGTCTCCAGCAAGGAGCTGATTTACTTTCCTGGTTTAATTGGTCACTGTGAGGTCACTGGTGAGAGAGCAAAGCCAATTCCCTGGCCTCTCAGATCCACACACATCCTGGGCTCTGGAGAGACATTCGAAGGAGAAGTCCTCTAAATTCAAAGGGAAATATGCCCAGCTACGAAAAATGGCAATAAATCCATGAGAAATTAAAATTTTACTTGAAGTAGAAATTTTATCATCACCAAATTCTGCCAAATTTTGGATTTGGGGATTGGTAAAGAGTTTTCCAAAATGAAATGCTGTCTAAAGGTTGTTTTAAAGGACGTAATATATAGTAAAAATGAAATAATCATCCCACCCAAATAAGAGTTATTTCTTTCCCAACAGACCTTTTCCAGGCTCAGTAATTTCACTGTTAATAGCAGAGAAAAAGAAATCAGCTAGGTAATGGGTACCACTAGCACTGAAGTCATTTAATTAGCACCAGTAAATGAGAGCTGCCCAGGTGCTCAGATGTAATTAGCTGTGCCCAAAACATTTCCCACATTGGCCAGCAATTAGAGTCAAGGACAGGCAGCTATGCGCTATTGGAGACGAATCTGCCCAAGCTGAGGACATGACCAGGCCCGCGGTCCAACCCTTCAATGAGACTGAGCAATGCCACAGTCCCCAAATCTTCAGGAAGGCCTCACTCTTGAACAGGAAGCAAAGAAATAAGTTATGGGCTCTGAGGCCATGTTGTCTAGGTTTGAATCCTAGCTATATGCTTTGACAATTTATTAAGATATTTTTGTCTCAGTTTTCTCACCTGCAGAAGGAGGATAACAATAAAATCTACCTGAGGTTCAACAGTTAATATGTGTAATGTGCTTAAAAGGCTAAAGAGTTAATATGTATAATGTGCTTAGAAGACCGACTGGCACATGGTAAGCCTTCTCTAAGTGTTGGTTAGAGTAAGAATAACTCTATTACTTTTGATTATTTTTGTTATAATTATATGTGTGTCTCATTTTATTTTTATACCATCAATCAATCGTGGTTGCAATCACCCAGCTATAAATGGTAGAATCAGCAGAGTAGTAACAGTAAAAGTACTAATTATAATAATGATGATAACAATGGCTTCTACTTAGTACCTAGCATGTGCCAGATTTTGATCCAGATGCTCTACATCAGGAGTACTACCCACAAACCAAATCCAGCCTGCTACCTATTTTGTAAATAAAGTTTTATTGAAACACAACCATACCCATTTATTTACATACTGTCTATGATTGCTTTTGGCAACAATAGAATTGAGTAGTTGTGACAGAGACCAGACAGATTGCGAGGCCTATCTGGCCTTTCATAGAAAATATTTGCCAACCCCTGCTCCACATAGCCTAAATTAATTCTGGCAATAACTTCTGAGGTTATATTTGTTTCCTGTATTCAAATAAAAAGACCAGAACTCAAAGAAGGACAAGGATATGCCTAAAATCTCTCTGATGGGAGCTAGGCACCATTTGACTCCAACACCCACCCCTTCCGGCCATGTTCCACTAGCTCCAGGAGCCCAAAACATGTTCCCCGTGCCGTTCCCATCACTGTCCACGGCAGTGGGAGATGAGCTGGGTACAGTCAGGTGGGTGCCACTGCTGAAGGTGCTCTGCTCTCCATGGAGGGAATGACCATCTGCAAAGCCAAGTCCTTCTGGCAATGACCCACTGAGTCAAACACTCTTCCCCTGACATACACGATGGTTTATTCATATTCCTATATTCACATTCCCTGCTGTGGCTGCCTTGTGTGAGGCAGGATGTTGCCAGATGCAGGTGCCCTGCCAGGCCTGTCCCTGGCTTAGCTGGGGCCAGTTTCAGAGCTATGACAAGCAGTGGGCATTGAGTTACTCCTCAGTGACTGATTGGTAATGCTGGTTTACCAAATGATGGGGTAATTACCCAGAGATCTGTAAAATTTCAAGTTTGTTCAGAAAGTCAAGGTTATTGTTACCACATGTGCTGGATGCTAAGAAACATTCTCCTTGTTGGAAAAGTGACACATATTTTAAAGTCTTTGAAGATAAAAGGATTGTCTTAACTTACCTTAGATGGTTGCCCATTTAAGGGTTACCCAGCAGTCACAGGTTACAAGTATAGTGGGAAGGGCCTCAAATGCTGGGTCTGGACATAGAAACATCGCCTTTTGATAGCGGTGTGGACATGGGCAAGCCACTCCCTTTCTCTTCAACAATTAATGATCCAGATGATTCTGAAACCCCCATGCTCTAAAGTTGTGTTCCACTCTCTGCAAGAAGTCCATTCTAGACAATGTGACAATTTAGTGTGTGGCCTTTGAAGTTATACCAGCCAAGCTCACATACTTGCTCTACTGCGTGATCTTGGCTGCGGTAGTTAACTGGTCTGTAACTCTTTCTCTTCACTTGTAAAACAATGAGAATTGTGGTATCCACCTCTGCTATTTTAATCCTACTTTGGGTATTTGAAGAGACAACTCAGGTAACACACTTAACTCAGTTTCTGGTCCATGATGACTATTCATGCATCATGCATGCACAAATCATTACTTTTATCATGGCAAGCAATATTTTCCCATTTGGGATAATCTCAGAGAAACCAGTTTATAAGGAAGTCAACTGCAAACCCATCTAGTCAGAGTCAAGTACACAAAAGCCCCTGGCCCTGATGCAGAAATCTTTCTGCACCATCTGGTTTTAACCTACATAACTTGAATTGGGAAGTTCTCCTTGCTGAAAATTCTGGGGCTTCTGGAAGAAAGGGATGAAAGATTTGTATAGTCTTTGTATTTTTCTCATCTCTGACTTTGTTTCTGCTATCCAAGCTTTATGACATGCCAGTTGCTGTCTATAAGCTTCTGGCCAGTCCCAATTTGAGGAGTTGATCTTGGAGTCCTCAAAGGCAGAAGTTCTCAAATGCACAAAGTATAGGCACATGTAAGTTCAGGTGTGCTCGTCTCACTGCCTAGAACAACTCCTCCTCTCCTGTCTTTCCATTTAACTCCTTCAACAGATGCCAACTGAGCACCTGCTACATTCCATGGTCTGCTCTAGTAAACAGGGTAATCTCCATTTCACAGGGAGCTCACATTCTATAAGAGGTATAAGGATGGTATATGAAAAAAAAGACAAAAGATAGATACTCTATGTGTCAGTAAGTGATGCAAAGAAAAATTAAACACTGAGAACAGAGATAGTGAGTAGCATATCTTTTTATTTAAGGCACTTGGGGAAGGCATCTCTGCTCAGCAGAGATTAGAAGAAACCCAAAAGAAGTGAGAGTGTGAGCCCAGCAAATATTTGGGGGAAGAATTCTAGGCAATCACATTAACAAAGGTCCTGAGGTAGAGGTGTACTTGGGAATTGGAGAAACATTGAGGGTCAGTGTAGAGCACAAAGGAGGTAAGGAGAAGAGAAGGGGGGATGAGGTCAGAGAGCTGATGGGGAACCAAGATGAGTAGGGCCTTTGAAGACATGGTGAGGACTCAGGTGTTGTGTTTTGAGGGCAAGGAGAAGCCTCCAGAAGCCACTGGGCAAAGGAGTGGCAGAAGGCCCTGGAAGTTGAGCACAAAGATTCCAACATACAGCTGGAATTCAAAACCGACTCCTGCCATCACTAGCAGCTCAAACCTATGAGCCACACTCATCTATAGTGGTTTTAAGATTTTCCATTTCAGATAACCTGGCTTCTACCACTTCACAATAACTCGCAAGCTAACCCTGTTTGCTTCTTTCAATACCCACTTCCACCAGAAAACTTTGTCTTTTTCAGGATAAAGTGCCATATTCAGTGTGATTTTCTGGCTTATTTGAATACAGGTGTTTCTAGTATTCTTTTATGGTAATTGGTACTTCTGTGGGTCAATGGTGATATCCCCTTTATCATTTTTTATTGTGTCTATTTGATTCTTATCTCTTTTCTTCTTTATTAGTCTAGCTAGCAGTCTATTTGTTAATTTTTTCTAAAAATCAGCTCCTGGATTCATTGATTTTTTGAAGGGTTTTTCATGTCTCTATCTCCTTTAGTTCTGCTCTGATCTTGTCTTCTGTTAGCTTTGGGGTTTGTTTGCTCTTGGTTCTCTAGTGCTTTTAGTTTTCATGTTAGGGTGTCAATACATGATCTTTCTAGCTTTTTGATGTGGACATTTTTACATTTTACATGGGGATTACTACAATTCAAGGTGAAGTTTGGGTAGGGACAAAGAGCCAAACCATATTATTCCACCACCGGCCCCTCCCAAATCTCACGTACTCACATTTCAAACCAATCATGCCTTCCTAACAGTCCCCAGAGTCTTAATTCATTTCAGCATTAACTCAAAAGACCACAGTCCAAAGTGACATCTGAGAAAGGGGAAGTCCCTTCTATGAGCCGGTAAAATCAAAAGCAAATTAGTTACTTCCTAGATACAATGGGGGCACAGAGACTGGTAAACACAGCCATTCCAAATGGTAGAAATCAGCCAAAATGAAGGGGCTACAGGCCCCATGCAAGTCCAAAATCCAGGGGGGCCGCCAAATCTAAAGCTCCGAAATGATCTCCTTTGACTCCATTCCTCACATCCAGGTCATGCTGATGCAAGAGATGGGTTCCCATGGTCTTGGGAAGCTCCGCCTCTGTGGCTTTGCAGAGTACAGCCTCCCTCCCAGCTACTTTTGCAGACTGGCCTTGAGCGTCTGCAGCTTTTCCAGGTACATGGTACAAGCTGCTGGTGGATCTGCCATTCTGGAGTCTGAAGGATGGTAACTGTCTTCTCACAGCTCCACCAGGGAGTGCCCCAGTGGAGACTCTGTGTGGGGGCTCCAACCCAACATTTATTTTCTGCACTGCCCTAGCAGAGGTTCTCCATGAAGGCCCCACCCCTTTAGCAAACTTCTGCCTGGACATCCATTTCCGTACATCCTCTGAAATCTAGGCGGAGGTTCCCAAACCTCAGTTCTTGACTTCTGTGCACCCACAGGCTCGCAAGGCTTGGGGCTTGTACCCTTTGAAGCCATGGTCCAAGCTGTACCTTGGCCCCTTTTAGTCATGGCTAGAGAGACTGGGGACACAGGGCACCAAGTCCCTAGGTTGCACCGAGCAGGAGGACCCTGGGCCTGGCCCATGAAACCATTTTTTTTTTCTCCTAGGCCTCTCGACCTATAATAGGAGGGGCTGCCACAAAAATCTCTGACATGCCCTGGAGACATTTCCCCATTGTCTTGGAAATTAACATTTGGCTCCTCCTTACTTATACAAATGCCTGCATCAGGTGTGAATCTCTCCCCAGAAAATGGGTTTTTCTATTGTATTGTCAGGCTGCAAATTTTCCAAACTTTTATGCTGTGCTTCCCTTTTAAATATAAGTTCCAATTCAAAACCATATCTTTGTGAATACATAAAACTGAATGCTTTTAACAGCACTCAAGTTATCTCTTAAATGCTTTGCTGCCTAGAAATTTCTTCCCCCAGATGCCATAAATCATCTCTCTGAAGTTCAAAGTTCCACAAATCTCCAGGGCAGGGGGCAAAATGCCACCAGTCTCTTTGCTAAAGCACAACAAGAGTCACTTTTGCTCCAGTTCCCAACAAGTTCCTCCTCTCCATTTGAGACCACCTCAACCTGGACTTCATTGTCCATATCACTATCAGTATTTTGGCCAAAGCCATTCAATAAGTCTCTAGGAAGTTCCAAACTTTCCCACATCTTCCTGTCTTCCTCTGAGTCCTCCAAACTCTTCCAACCTCTGCCTGTTACCCAGTTCCAAAGTTGCTTTCACATTTTTTGGTATCTTTACAGCAGCTCCCCACTCTACTGGTATCAACTTACTGTATTAGTCTGGTCTCATGCTGCTATAAAGACATGCCCAGGACTGGGTAATTTATAAAGGAAAGAAGTTTAATGGACTCACAGTTCCACATGGCTGTGGAGGCCTCACGATCATGGTGGAAGACAAAGGAGAAGTAAAGGCACGTCTTACATGATGGCAAGAAAGAGGGCTTGTGCAGGGGAACTCCCATTTATAAAACTGTCAGATCTCATGAGACTTATTCACTACCATGGGAACAGTATGGGGGAAACCACCCCCATGATTCAGTTATCTCCATCTGGTCCCTCCTGTGACATGTGGGGATTATTACAATTCAAGGTGAGATTTGAGTAGGGACACAGAGCCAAACCATATCAGGTACATTGTCTCTTTGTTTTCATTGGTTTCATAGAACTTCTTGATTTCTGCACTAACTTCATCAGTTATCCAGGATCCATTCAAGGACAGGTTGTTCAATTTCCATGTAGTTGTGGTTTTGAGTGAGTTTCTTCATCTCGGGTTCTAATTTGATTGTGCTGTGGTCTGAAAGACTGTTATGATTTCATTTCTTTTGTATTTGCCAAGGGAGGAGTGTTTTACTTCCAATTATGTGATCCATTTTGGAGAAAGTGTCATGTGGCACTGAATAGAATGTGTATGCTGTTGTTTTGGGGGTGGAGGGTTCTGTAGATATCTATCAGGTCCACTTGATCCACAGCTGAGTTCAAGTCCTGAATACCCTTTTAAATTTTCTGTCTTGATTATCTAATACTGACAGTGGAGTGTTAAACTCTCCCACTATTATTGTGTAGGAGTCTAAGTCTCTTTGCAGGTTTCTAAGAACTTGTTTTACGAACCTGGGTGCTCCTGTATTGGGTGCAAATATATTTAGAATAGTTAGCTCTTCTTGTTGAATTGATCCCTTTGCCATTATGTAATGCCCTTGTCTTTTTAAAATTTTTGTTGGTTTAAAGTCTGTTTTGTCAGAAACTAGGATTGCAATCCCTGCTTTTTTCTGCTTTCCATTTGCTTGATAAATTTTCCTACGTCCCTTTATTTTGAGCCTACGTGTGTCTTTGCACATGAGATGAGTCTCTTGAATACAGCACACTGATAGGTCTTGAGTCTTTATCCAGTTTGCCATTCTGTGTCTTTTAATTAGGGCATTTAGCCCATTTACATTTAAGGCTAATATTGTCATGTGTTAATTTGATCCTGTCATTCTGATACTAGCTGGTTATTTTGGAGACTTGTTGAGGTAGTTGCTTCATAGTGTCATTGGTCTTTGTACCTCAGTGTGTTTTTGCAATGGCTGGTAACAGTTTTTCATTTCCACATTTAGTGCTTCCTTCAGGAGCTCTTGCAAGGCAGGGCTGGTGGTGACTAATTCCCTCAGCATTTGCTTGTCTGAAAAGGATTTTATTTCTCCTTCACTTATGTATGACTACATATGAAATTCTGGGTTGGAGATTCTTTTCTTTAAGAATATTGAATATTGGCCCTGAATCTCTTCTGGCTTGTGGGGTTTCTGCTGAGAGGTCCACTATCATTCTGTTGGGCTTCCCTTTGTAGGTGACCTGGTCTTTCTCTCTGGCTGCCCTAAACATTTTTTCCTTCATTTCGAACTTGGAGCATCTGATGATTATGTGTCTTGGGGTTGATCTTCTCATGGAGTATCTTACAGGGGTTCTTTCAATTTCCTGAATTTGAATGTTGGCCTGACTTGTTAGGTTGGGGAAGTTCTTCAGGATGATATCTTTAAGTATATTTTCCAACTTGGTTCCATTCTCTCCACCTCTTTCAGGTACCCCAATCAGTTGTAGGTTCAGTCTTTTTACATAATCCCACAGCTCTCAGAGGTTTTGTTTGTTCCTTTTACTTCTTTTTTCTCTAATCCTGTCTGCCTGTCTTATTTCAGCAAGATAGACTTCAAGCTCTAAAATTCTTTCCTCTGCTTGGTCTATTGAGTTATTGATACTTGTGGTTGCATTGGGAAGTTCTTGTGTTATGTTTTTCAGCTCCCTCAGGTCATTTATGTTCCTCTCTAAACTTGTTATTCTGGTTAACAGCTCCTGTAATGTTTTGTCATGGTTCTTAGCTTCTTTGCATTGGGTTAGAACATGTTCCTTTAGCTCAGCCAAGTTTGTTATTACCCACCTTCTGAGGCCTACTTCTGTCAATTCAGCCATCTTCGCCACTGTCCAGTTCTGTGCCCTTGCTGGAGAAGTGTTGCAATCATTTGGAGGACAAGATGCCCTCTGGTTTTTTGAGTTTTCAGCATTTTTTCATTGATTCTTTCTCATGGTTGTGAGTTTATCTAGCTTCCATCTTTGAGGCTTGCTGACCTTTGGATGGGGTATTTTGGGGGACTAGATTTGTTGATGCTGTTGTTGTTGTTGCTGTTTGTTTTTCTTTTAATAGTCAGGCCCCTATTTCATAGGGCTGCTGCTGTTTGCTGTGGGTCCACTCCAGACCCTATGCACCTGGGTCCCTCCCACACCTGGAGGTGTCACCAGTGGAGGCAGCAGAACAGCAAAGATAGCTGTCAGCTCCTTCCTCTGGAATCTGTCCCAGAGGTTCACTGACCTGATGCCAGCAGGAATGCCCCTGTAAAAGGTTTCTGGTGACCCCTGTTGAAGGGTCTCACCCAGTCAGTTACCCTGCTTTGGGCTCCTCATCACCCTGGATTTCTTCTTTCTTAGCAGTCATCAGCTTTTTTTTTTTTTTTTTTTTTTTGCTGCATTTCTTGCTAGAGTATAAGCTCCATGGGGAAGAAACCATGCCTTATTTGCCCTTTATTCCCAGAGTACATAGTAAGTGCTGAATACATATTTCCTAAAATAAATGAACAAGTAAATGTAGAAGTGCCACCTCTGTTTACAGAGCAGCTTCCACCCGCTCCATACCCCCACACCACCAAGAATGGCTATGTTCGCTCAATGGGCTGGACCACCAACCAATCTAGGATCAAGACCAGGGGCAGGGGAAGAAACGTGGCTAGAGCCGGTGTTCCTCAGCAGGGATGCTACCTGTGTTTTGGATGACATTCTTCTTTTAGGACACTTGACATCCTAGACCCCAAATAGTAATGCTTGACTCACTCCTAGTCCCTGTGAGAACCAGAGTTCTAGCATCTTACAATGGAGCCACTGCAATCTCTGTTGAAAATGCCCCACAGTCTGAAAGAGACACAAACTAACCACTAACAAAGCACAGGTGTTTGCATGTTACACAAATCCTGCAGTTTTTACTAATAATTGTATTCAGAAAGGTAGGGTAAAATTGCTTATAATAATTAAAAATCTTGTTTCTAGATTTGCCTAACACTGTCTTGAGGTTAGCATCCCAGGAATTCCTTCATTCCTAGGCAGGCCAGGATGATCAGCAAATCTAGGTGTCAATGTGACCTTTGAAGGATGCATGCTCTTTTCCAGAAGCTGTCCTGCAGGACTATTGAAAATAGGTCTCAGATAATTTTTCATTCTCAGTGTGGCAGAGAATCTCTGATCACACCCTTACCATTGCAGATTGGAGGATGGACCCTTAGAAAGGCATATGACTCTTCCCTGTTCACCCAGTAAAGTTTTTCCATGACAGCCATTTCCTGCTGGCAACATCAACATCCAAAGTAAAGTAAAAAGCAATGTATATATTGCTATATCCTTCAGTCTCTTCAGGAATTCATGCACTCCACTTATCTCTGACTGGCTCCTGGCTGTTTCTAGGAGTACATAGAGCATGGCAGAAGGCAGGAACTGCACAGGAGATGATAACGAGGCATCCTGTGATCTTCACCCCATGGCTTATTGGATCAACTGTGAAGCCATGAGTATGAGCAAATGATTCTGGAATAATAGGACATAAGCAAATGACTAAAATTTCAGGGGCTTTGGTTTCTCTCCAACTAAGAAATAAACTTAGCTGCTTGCCAGATTGCATATTGAGATATTTAAGAAAGCAGGGGGAATTTAACAATTGAAGCTATTTCCATCTTAATTTTTTTAAAGTAGGGATAAAGGGCTATAGGCCCAAGTTCCAGGCTCCTTCCCTATCTGCCTATCGAGTTACCTTTAACTTGGCGATTACAATGCAGATGGGAGTGCCTGGATGTGGCCACATGAAAAGCACCTTGGTGGTTATCTCACAGTCGGCCGCTCACAGAACAAGAAGGGTCTTTCATGCAGCGGTGCAGGGCCCAGGCAGCACAGAGATGCTCAGGGCACCTCAGTGTTCCAAAGCAAGGCTTCATATCGCAGCCACTCAGGTGGAAAGAAGGGCCTGCCCAGTGCTCCTCTGCTCACGTCTAGGGTCACAGATGAATAGAGCCTGATTGAGGAGCAAAGCAAGCCTCACAAGCAGCTCGATGATGTGCAGAGGAGGGTGTTTTGTTCAAAGATAAGGTTGGAGTCGGGGAGGCTGTGGGGTTCCTGGGGCGGTCAGTTGATATCATCAGAGACAACACAGCATTGCTGAGAATGGCCAGCTCCCTCCTGGCCATGATGAAGCTGAGAGGACAGCATGGCTTGTGTAGGTGCCGATGGGAGCTGTGTCTCCATCTGCTTCCAGGAGGCTTAACTTCCAAGAATAAATGATCGACTTTAAACTTCACCCCACACACTTGTTTGGCGGCCCCAAATAATTTTCCATTCCATAGAACCTCAAAAATACAAGCCATCATTTGTTGAGTACCTCTGCCAGACAGGGGCAAGGGCAGTGAGCACAATGGTTAACAACACAGGCTCTAGAAGGAGGCTCCAAATCCTGCACAGAGTAGGTGCTCAATGAACAATAACTACTGTGGCTATTATGGACAAACCATAACAGTGATGGCCACTGGTTGCAAATGCCCATATAAAAAAAAAAAAAAAAAAGCATGAACACAGGGTGTCTTTCCATTTATGTATACCCTCTTCAGTTTCTTTCATGAATGTGTTACAGTTCTCAGTGTACAAATCTTTCACCTTCTTGGTTAAATTTATTCCTAAATTATTTTATTTTTTGATGCTTGCTATAGTTTAGATGTTTGCCTCTCCAAACCTCAAGTTGAAATTTTCTTGATTTCTTTTTCAGATAGTTTGTTGTTAGCGTATAGAAATGCTACTGGTTTTTGGTCGGGCACGGTGGCTCACGCCTGTAATCCCAGCACTTTGAGAGGCTGAGGCAGGCTTATCACGAGGTCAGGAGATCGAGACCATCCTGGTTAACATGGTGAAACCCCCGTCTCTACTAAAAATACAAAAAATTAGCCAGGCACGGTGGTGGGCGCCTGTAGTCCCAGCTACTCGGGGGGCTGAGGCAGGAGAATGGCGTGAACCCGGGAGGCAGAGCTTGCAGTGAGCTGAGATTGCGCCACTGCACTCCGGCCTGGGCAAAAGAGCAAGACTCTTGTCTCAAAAAAAAAAAAAAAAAAAAAAGCTACTGGTTTTTACATGTTGATTTTATATCCTACAACTTTACTGAATTTGCTTATTTGCTTATTCCTTCTCAAACCTTTTTGGTGGAGTTTTTAGGGTTTTCTATATATAAGATCATGTCATCAAACAGAAACCATTTCTCTTCTTTTTTTCCAACTTAAATGGCTTTTTTTCTCTTGCCTAATTGCTATGATCAGGACTTCTAGTACTATGTTGAACAGCAATGGTGACAGTGGACATCCTTGTCTTGCTCCTGATCTTAGAGGGAAAGCCTTCAGCTTTTTACTGCTGATGTAATATAAGCTGTGGGCTTGTTTTATATGTCCTTTATTATGTTGAGGTGCATGTATCCTACACCTAATTAGTTGATAGTTTATATCATAAAAATCTGCTAGATTTTGTCAGATGGGTTTTCTGCATCTAATGAGGTGATCACACGATTTTTATAATCTTTATTCTGTTAGTACAGTATATCAAATGTGTTGATTTCCATATTTCTATGGTTTGAATATTTGATCCCTCCAAAACTCATATTGGAACTTAATCCCCAATGTGGCTGTATTGAGAGGTGGAGCCTTTAATAGGTGATTGGGGAATGATGGCTCTGCCCTTATAAATGGATTAATTCATTCGTGAATTAATGGATTAAAGAGTTAATAGATTACTGGGAGTCATGGGAGTGGTACTGGTGGCTTTATAACAAGAGGAAGCTAGCTGAATGAGCATGCTCAGCTTCCTCACCATGTGATCCATATGCTTCCTTGAGACTCTGTAGTGAGTCCCAACAGCAAGAAGGCCCTCACCAGGTGTGGCTCCTTGGCCTTGGACTTTTCAGCCTCCGTAACTGTAAGAAATAAATTCATTTTCTTTATAAATTGCCCAGTTTCAGGATTTCTATTGCAAACAATAGAAAATAGAATAAGACATATATGTTGAACCATCCTTGTATCCCAAGGATAAATCCCACTTCATTATTGTGTATGATCCTTTTAACATGCCACTGAATTGCTAGTATTTTGTTGAGGATGCTTGCATCTATGTTCATCAAGGATATTGGCCTGTGAATTTTTTCTTTTGTAGTGTCCTTGTCTGGCTGTAGTATCTGGATAATGTTGACTTTGTAAAATAAGTTTGAATGTGTTCTTTCCCTTCTTTTATTTTCTTTCTTTCTTTTTTTTTTTTTTTGTTGTTGTCATTTAAGAGTTTGAGAAGGACGATCATTAATTCTTCCTCAAATGTTTGGTAGAATTCACCAGTGAAGCCACCAGGACTTGAGCTTTTTGTTAGGAGATATTTTATTACTGAGTCAATCCTTATCCACTATTGATCTGTTTCAATTTTCTATTTCTTCATGATTTAGTCTTGGTAGGCTGTGTGTTTCTAAGAATGTACCCACTTCTTCTAGGTTATCCAATTTGTTGGCATATAACTATTCATGATCCTTTGTATTTTTGTGATATCAGTTGTTACATTCTCTCTTTCACTTACAATTTATGAGTCTTCTTTTGTCTTCATTAGTCTATGTAAAGTTTTGTCAATTTTGTCTATCCTAAAAATCCAATTCCTAATTTTATTGATCTTTTCTATTCAGACACTTTGATTCTTCTCAAGCCATTACAGATGTAGTCTTCCTTAAGTCCCAAATTGTTAGCAGGGCCTGAAAGGTCTCAAAGGATCAGGTGCTACCTGCTTTCATCCCTCCCCATTCTCCCCTTGTTTACTCTGTTCCAGCCAAAATTGCCTCCTTGTTATTCCTGTCACTAGCACACTCCCACTTCCTGTCCCCTCTGTGGGGGAACACTTCTCCCCATGATACGTGCATGGCTCACATTCTCACTTCATTCAAGTCTCTGCTCAAATGTCACCTCATCAAAGAGAATAGTATCAGTTTCCTTAATTCTAGATGCTGCAACAGAAATTGTAGTCAACTAATGTAATAACATCTAGAAGTGCTTACTTTAGTTAAGAAATTGGTACTAGAATTGGGATGATGTTATTTGTTTAGCAGTAAAACATGATAAAAGTTTATTTCTCATTTATGCAAAATTCAGTGAGGCTTGGAGAGCTCTTCTGTTCATATCTCCTCCAGGTGGTGACTCAGGGATCCAAGCTGTCCCATCCTGGATTTGCATCACTCAATGTCACTTCAAAAGGGGGCAGGGGAAGAGTCTGGGAGATTGCACGGGATGTTTCTAAAGACCATCCCTGAAAGTGCCTTACATCACTTCACCTACATTTCTTTGAACACAGTCACAGACATAGAAGCTCACTGCCAGGAATGCTGGGAAATGTAGACTTCCACTGTACCTAGGGAAAGTAAATCCTGCAGCAAACACACAGCAGCTTTGACTCTGCCACAAGAGTTACATCTGGATTGGAATTCTGCCTCTGTCTGCTAGCTTGGAGCTCTTTGGATCTTTTTCTTCATTCAAAACTTGGAACTAATGATGCCTACCCACAAGATGTACAGAATGTCACATATATAGTAAGTGATAAGGATGTGCTTATTAATAAATTTAGATTGAAAAAATTATATGGGCCTAAACTCTTGAATTAAATTGTCTTAAATATCAAAATATTAAAATATTAAGCGAAATGATAAAAAAGGAAAATTGAAAAAAACAAAGAAAAAAATTAAGCAAAATAACCCTGAAACTATAGAATAAAATTTTATACCAAGAGGATAGTTGGAAAAAATGACACTATTAAACATAAGCAATCTGTCAACAATTGAATGTCAGTGTAATCTCTTTCTTTTCTGGTCTATTTTCATACATTGTCCTTCTCCTCCTCTTCCCCAGCAAATTACTCCTTCTCCCCTTGTGAAACCAGGAAACTATGAAGAATCATTTGTAATTTTTAAAATTTTTAATTAACAGAGCTTCCTAATAGCAGGAGATATGAACTAGACAATATATTAGGAGAAAATCTCGTATTAACACCACAAAGTTTAGAGTAGATAATTAAGAATTAATGAATCGCCTATAAAAACTTCCATAGGGATTAAATATACCAGAGAAATGCAGTAGATACAATTTAGGAGTGTGAGTTCTTTAATTAATTACAAAGAAACTTTTATTTTACACAGGGGCCACCCCTAAGAAGGCTTTCCCATGAGCCAGGGGAGTGAGTGTTCAAGAAGGCAGCTTCCAATGACTCAGATCCCTCACCAAAGGTGAGGATTGAAATGAGAATTAAACAACTAGAGGCCTATGCTTGCCCTTACTGAGAGCATTCTGCAAAGCAATACAGACAAAAGGAGGTCACAGCATGGGAGAGATGAAACAAATGAGGTTGGAGAATTGACACATGGCATCTACTTTTTAGAGAACTTTGTAGTGAAGAGAATGAGAAAAAAACTACCCTTTGACAGCATGGCAAGGTCAAGAGAAGTTGTTTTGTTCATTGATTGTCATATGTGTTTGTTATTTGATTATTTTAAGAGAGGGGGAATGAGCTTTCTAGAGAGGCTGAGTAAAGAAGCAGAGAGGTAGCAACTGACTATACGAGGACCCCAGGGTATATCAAGGTCCTGTGGTGGCCTTGGAGGGTAGAGCCCAGTAAGGCATGCAGGTGCTGGCCCAGGGTTGGAGAAAACATGAGAAGAATGGGAGGACACACAAATACATTTGGTGGTTATCGGGAAGCAAGTGAATGGAATTCCCAGCAGATCTCACATTCCTCTGATCTCAACATCCCTCTGCTAAGAAACAGAATGAAGAGGGAGCAGGAAGAGAGAGCGGTAAATGTGGAAACAAACCATTTCACAAATGACAGAAGAATCAAAGGTGGCATATTCATATTCTATTGCTGCATAACAAACTACCATCATCTTATATTCATTTATTATCTCAGTTTCTGTGGGCTAGGAGTCTGGGCATAGCTTCTCTGCTCAGGGTCTCATTAGGCTGCAATTGAGGTATTGACTGAAATATATTCTCATCTGGAAGCTCACCTAGGGAAGAATCTGCTTCCCAGTTTATTCAGGTTGCTGGAAGAATTCATTTCCTTATGGCTGAGTGTCCTGACTTTTTGCTGGATGTTAGCTAGAAGCCACCCTCAGGTCCTAGAGGCTGCCTGCAGTCCCTTACCAATGGGCCTCCTCAGCAAGGTCACTTACTTCATCAGGGCCACCACCATTTGAGATATAGGCTTCCTTGAATCCAAAGTTGTTAGCATCAGGTCCCACCTGCCTTCATCCCTCACCATTCCCTGTCCCCCTTGCTTACCTTATCCCGGCTACAATGGCCTCTTTGGTATTCCTCTGTCTCTAGCAGGAGTCTCTAGCTGTCATATGCCCAAATTTTGCACAATGCAACTCACCCACAGGAGTGACACACAGTCACCTTTGCCATATCCAAGCAAGTCAAAGGTGCTGCTCACACTCAAGAGGAAAGCATTATACAAACGAATGAACACCAGGAGGTAGCATCATTAAGATCACCTTAGAATCTGTCCATCACAGACACTTCCTTAGTGTGGGTGTCCACAGCCAGAATCTAGTGCAGGGACTGGGGCAAATGCTCCTGGCACTGGTGCCTCCTGAGTCAGCCGATACAGATGAAGCCTTAGCTTCTCCACTCTCTGTTTGCTTGCTTATTTATTTAGAGGTTTTGCCATGCTGTTTTGCAGTGAAAAAAAAAAGAAGGGAGGTGGAGATAGTAATATTTATTTGCTGAAAGAGAACCCTCTTCTCATGTAAAGGGTAAAAGAGCTGTGTTATTTGTGTTTCCTTGGCCCAGGTTTTCAAAAACCTGAGTAACAAGTGCCCAAATACCTCCATGTGCTGACAGAATTACTTCTCCTGCTTAAATGTCTCAACACCCATGGGGACAACTTGGGGTGAGGGAGAAAATAGTATCCCTACCCCGACCTTGAATTTCATGTCTCAATCTTTATTGACAGAGAGGCAAGCCTTTATTCTTCACAATTGTACAAAATAAAATCACCAGCACTCTGCCTTTCAGCCCAGCCTGGCCATCTTCATAGTTGAAAACAACGGCCCATTGTTGGGTTAGAGAGCTACAAATGGAACAGTGGGGCTGAATCAGCAAACTGTGTTCGGTGTGTGTACACTGACAGTGGAGAGATGACAAAAAGATCCCAGGAACAATGAACAACAGGCACGTGATTCTGGAGGCGTGTGAATGTGTAATTCTGACTTGCACTCTTGGTAATGAAAGTGAGGCACAGAAATGCCAAGAACATACAAAGCATTTGCTGTCAATGCATTTGTACTGCGATTGTTTAGGCACTCTTTTAATCAAGCCATAATTGGTGCTGGGAAATTAACACATGGGCACCTCTCTAAAAATCTTATAGGCTCTAATTGTGCTCACAGTCTCAAAAGCACCACATGGTACTGAAACAAAACTTCAGAATTAACACTTTGCTCCCTCAATTAGGGTTTTCTGTTGCTACATAACTATGATTTCATTAAGGAGGTCCTATGTTAAGATACAAATGCCATGAAATCCGAGGTCAGCCTCCCCATGAATTGTTTGAATCCCTATCTTCAAACACCTTATCAAGCAAGCATATAGCTTCTGCTGGTGTTCCTCCAAGGACTGTGAACTTACTACTTACTATGGGGGTCCTCTAATGGACTGAAATCTGCCTCCTGGTAAGTTCTATCCAAGATCTAAGATCTATCTACAGGAGCTACACATTCTAAGTGTAATTTTCTTCCCCTCGACAGGCTATCAGATATTAAGAATCAGACTTCTTCCTGAAGAGTGACTTCAAGGATGGGTACCATACTGAAAATGGAATGTCTCAGATTGGCTTTCCAGAAAAGTGCCTGAGATAAAGACAAGAAATATATCAAGGTTTCTGGGAAGACAAGCAATGAAGTACAGCAAGCAGGAGAAGGGAAAAAGGAGGAAGGCAAACAAGGGGGCAACTTCAGGCAAAGCCTCACCAAACCATAGAGCTAAGCAAAGCTTCGGAGCTGTCCCATCCCTAGTCAAGGCTGTTGGACTTTCATATTCTCACCCTGAGAGTCGTTGGTCAAGGGCTGCCTGGCATTGGGGGAGCGCCAATGTAAACTCCCAGGAATTGCAACTCTGCACATATCAGCAAGTGCTCCAGTATCCTAAGGGAAGTTCTAAATAAAAATTAAAAAATTAAAATTAAAAAAGGACACAGTTTCCCACACTGAAGGCAAAAGCATCTGATACCTGGAAAGGGATGCACAGAAATGGTTAAAAAAAAGATCCAAGGGGGATCTTTATGGAGCAGTCACATATTGGCTATAAAAAAATAATAACTGGCAGTTACATAGTGAGCAGCGAGAACTGCAGCTGCATGCCATCACTCAGCAATGAGAACATCTGACAGCAATGTGCCTGCCTCCCAGGTAGAAGATGGGAGGCCACCTCTCTGGAAAAGCAGCCGTTCTGACAGAAAAATCCAGAAGTGCTGAAGGTTTAGGGTTCCCAAAGGATGAAGCTGAATCAACCTATAGTGAATGTACAAATAGACAACACACACACAAACACACACACACACACACACACACAAGTCTTAAATATAAACAATCAAGGAGCACAATAAATTTAAAGAACATCTTAAGGAAATCAAAGCAAACAAAATTTAAAAATAAACGTGTAAAAAATCAAAGTAATCTTTCTAAATAAAAGAACACTGCAATTGCTATCCTCAGAAAGGCAAAAGAAATTATTTTACCCATGAAATAAGAATCAGAGTTATATAAAAGGAGTTGACATGAAACAAGAATAATTAAAATATCTTAAAAAACAGAGTAGACATAGAAGATTCAGTAACAATTTTGGAAGACAAAGTTAAGAAGAAGAAGAAAGAACTAGCAAGGTAGGAAATAAAATGACAGCATAACTCTAGGTGATTCAACATTTAATTCAAGATGGACTAAAGATTTAAATTTTAGACCTAAAACCATTAAAACCCTACAAGAAAACCTAGGCAATACCATTCAGGACATAGGCGTGGGCAAGGACTTCATGTCTAAAACACCAAAAGCAATGGCAACAAAACCCAAAATTAACAAATGGGATCTAATTAAACTAAAGAGCTTCTGCACAGCAAAAGAAACTACCATCAGAGTGAACAGGCAACCTACAGAATGGGAGAAAATTTTTGCAACCTACTCATCTGACAAAGGGCTAATATCCAGAATCTACAATGAACTCAAACAAATTTACAAGAAAAAAACAAACAACCCCATCAAAAAGTGGGCGAAGGACATGAACAGACACTTCTCAAAAAAAGACATTTCTGCCGCCAAAAAACACATGAAAAAATGCTCATCATCACTGGCCACCAGAGAAATGCAAATCAAAACCACAGTGAGATACCATCTCACACCAGTTAGAATGGCCATCATTAAAAAGTCAGGAAACAACAGGTGCTGGAGAGGATGTGGAGAAATAGGAACACTTTTACACTGTTGGTGGGACTGTAAACTAGTTCAACCATTGTGGAAGTCAGTGTGGCGATTCCTCAGGGATCTAGAACTAGAAATACCATTTGACCCAGCCATCCCATTACTGGATATATACCCAAAGGATTATAAATCATGCTGCTATAAAGACACATCCACACGTGTGTTTATTGCGGCACTATTCACAATAGCAAAGACTTGGAACCAACCCAAATGTCCAACAACGATAGACTGGATTAAGAAAATGTGGCACATATACACCATGGAATACTATGCAGCCATAAAAAATGATGAGTTCATGTCCTTTGTAGGGACATGAATGAAACTGGAAAACATCATTCTCAGTAAACTATCGCAAGGACAAAAAACCAAACACCACATGTTCTCACTCATAGGTGGGAATTGAACAACGAGAACTCGTGGACACAAGAAGGGGAACATCACACTCCGGGGACTGTTGTGGGGTGGGGGGAGGGGGGAGGGACAGCATTAGGAGATATACTAATGCTAAATGACGAGTTAATGGGTGCAGCAAAACAACATGGCACATGGATACATATGTAACAAACCTGCACATTGTGCACATGTACCCTAAAACCTAAAGTATAATAATAAAAAAAAAAGAAAGAAAGGAAAAAAAGAAAATAGGTGTGTTCCAGAAGAGAGGACCGAAGAGAGAAAATTATTTTAAAAAACTCAAGCCTCAGACTTCTCAAACTACTGGATGGGGGCAAAACTTTCAAAATTCTGAGGAAAGATGATTTCCAACCTGGAATTCCATTTCCAGCCTGACCATCAATTAAGTTTGAGGGTAAAATAAAGATATTTTGAGAATGTTCATTCCTAAAACAGACCTCTCCTGAATCCTTTTCTTTAGGAAGCTTTAGAGCATGTGCTCCATTAAAAAAAAAAAAGAAAAAATTAGTACAGTTACAAAGTAGGAAGAAAAAATGGGATACAAGAAGCAGGGGCCCTAACACAGAAGAAGGAGAATCCTGGCATGGCTGATTAAGGAGATACAGGTTAGCCACCACATAGCAAACCCAGAGAGCAGACATTCAGGGTTGGAATTTAAGAATGGAGAGCAACAAAAAAATGTCTTCACAAAAAAGGATACAACTGAGAGATTAGCTGATGAGTTTTAATATATTGAGAGGATATTTACACTTCTAGTGAAATGTTTGAGGATATACTAGTGGTAAGCACTAGAAAACTAAGAAAACAAAGAAGATAATTATTAGCTCCAGGAAAAAGAAAAAGCTGCACAAGAAAAGAAACATAATAATAGTACACTACGTGACTCAGCTCAAAATATGTACTACCACAAATGAAGTATTACACATTAAATATTCTAACGAAAATATAATGTAACTATCAGAGAGGGTGGAAGAAGAGAAATGGAGGAAGGGTGGAAAGAGGGCATGTATAAGTTACACCTTTGCCTTCAACAACAACAGGTCAATAGACAATCTCTAGAACTAAAAAGAAAAAATCGTGGAATTGAAGTGTATATTAACTTTCTATCACTGCCATAACAAATTATCAATAATTTAGTAGCTTACAACAACACAAATTTGTCTTAGTGTTCTTCAGTTTAGAAGTCTAGGCCGGGTGCAGTGGCTCACGCCTATAATCCCAGCACTTTGGGAGGCCAGGAGTTCGAGACAAGCTTGGCCAACGTGGTGAAACCCCTTCTCTACTAAAAATACAAAAATTAGCCAGGCGTGGTGGCGGGCACCTGTAATCCCAGCTACTCAGGAGGCTGAGGCAGAAGAATCGCTTGAACCCAGGGGGTGGAGGTTGCAGTGAGCTGAGATCACACCACTAAAAAAAAAAAAAAAAAAAAAAACCAGAAGAAGAAGAAGTCTAAAACAGATCTCACTGGAGTGACCATCCAGGCAAAATCAAGGGGTCAGCCGGGCTCTATTTCTTTCTGGAGACTCTGAGGAGAAACCATTTCTTTGCTCTTCGAACTGTTGGAGGCTGCTCACATCACTTGGCTCATGGCAAAGAGCCAGTGGTGATGTATCAAGTCTGATTTCTAACTTCTGCTTTTTTCTTCCACTTGTAAGGTCCCTCATGATTACATTGGCTCCATCCAGAGAATCCTGGATAATCTTCCTATTTTAAAGTCAACTGATTGGCAGCCGTGATTCCACTGGTGGCCTTAATTCCCCTTTGCCATATAAACTAAAATATTCACAGGTTGTGGGAATTAGGACATGGACACCTTTGGGTTAGGAAGGACAACTATTCTGCCAACCACAGAGTGTAAGTGTATATTGGGAAGTGTGAGAAGAAACTGTGAAAGAGTGAAAAATAGCTCCTCCTGGGGTTTGGGAAGAACAGGGTAGAGCCAGCTGTTTTCCTTATAAACTAGTACTACTCTGCCTTAAAAAAAAAAACCTATGTTAATGTATAACTTTAATTAAAATAACAATTAAATTACAAAATAAAACTATTGTAGCCAGGGAGAAATATTAAACAGGGAAGAGCCATGACCAGATTTGTCTTTTTAGAAAATTCCCTCTTGAAGCTGTGTGGATTCAAAGATGGGAGTTAAAACTAAACTCACTCATTAATGATATGCCTGGGGAAGCATCTCAGGTAGAGAAAAAGAACCACCTTTAATGATGTCTAGAAGGTGTGATCAAAACCCTACATAGGAAATCCGAGAAGAAAAGAAAGAAAACACAAAGAGGGTGTATTTAAAATCAGCATCCAGAACTCTGTACCTGGACTCAGCTCTGCAACCATGTCGGGGTGACTTCCTCCTGCAGGCCATGACCCTCTGGGGAAGGGGCCAGGCCTTCATTACAGTCAGATATAAACAGGCACCTGGTAAGTGCTTGCACAAATAGCAACCCACAGCTTGTAACTACACAGTCATCCCATTCAGGTCTGCCAGGAGTTCCCATGACTGCCATGGGACTAACAGAGCATTTTTGTTCTCTTGGCTATTACCTTTTAAGTATTTCCTTAATTTAAAATTAATGTAAAATTCAATAGCAACACAAGGAAAATCATACCTGAAGGGTTAGTCGTCCATTGAAACAAACACCGGCTCCTTTCACTGGCATTTTGCATTATTGTATCATAAAGATAATGGGCAATGACTCATTCAACCGAGAAAGAAATAGTTCAAAGCCAAAATTATTTTGGTTCATTCCCAGTATTGACAGAATGTGTGTGTGTGTGTGGGGTGTGTGTGTGTGTGTGTGTGTGTGGGTATGCATGTGCACACACACATGCATATTTTCAAACAGTCCATAGAAATAGGAGATACACCTATATTGGATACTATAGTAACAGTTAACACAGGGAAGTTCTTGATAGTTTAGGAGGTTGACAAGACAATCTGGAGGTAAGTAGCATTACTAACCCTGTTTTATAGATGCAGACACCAAGGCTCAGAAAGATTATAGAACTTGTGAAAGACAATTGTCCAGTGAGTCAGTGAGCTGGGGGTTTGAACAACTGTCTCTCTGACGGTCAAGTCTGTACTCTTTTTCTCTGTATCTTGCCATCAGTGAAGCTCAAACCTAACACATGACAGGGTTTTTGAAACACCGATCAGAGCAGAGCCCGACTTACAAGGCATTGGTAAAATGACTAGCAGAAACCATGATATCACTGTGTGGGTATCATGAAAACCACCATGAGCAACACAACCACAAAGCCCCAGCCATCTCAGAAGGGGCCACTCCCCAGAGCTCTGCCTTTGTTTGCTGCTACCTGGTCCTCTGAACATGCCCTGGCAAGTAGTAGATACCAAGCGTCAGGGGCTTAACAGAAATTTTAGGGAGAAAGACTTATAACTATTTTTTTTTAATTCAGTGCATTTTAGGAGAAGGTGGTCATTCACACATCTTTATCTGTCACTTTAGTCAAACACTTTGGTCTGCTCAAAGCTCATCAGGATCCCAGGAGATCAAGGTCCAAGGTGGTAGCCTCATCCAGGATGGAGACATAGAATTCCCTGGGAGTGCTCAGTGGCATCAATCAACAATGGATTCACTGAAACCACCTCCATTTTATTAAAAAATTTGCTAATTAATTGGGAGTAGGTGTGATATTATTTAGTCAAATTTCTATGATGAGGCACTCAAAGTGCAAGAGTTCATTAACTTTTTCTGCAAAGGACCAAGAACAGTAGTTCCTGCTGAGCTCTGGCCAAACTGCAAACCCATAAGCAAATAAATGATTAATATTTTAGCCAATTTGTTATCTCCAAACCTTCTATTCTTTCTTAAATTCTCCAATCAGGCTGTCCCACCTCTCCACCAAAATGCTCTTGCCAAGGTCATCTATATATATTGCTAAATCAATGGTTCCATTCTCAGTCCCCATTTTATTTGACCTCATAAAAATCATTTGAACCAGCTGATCACTCCTTCTTCCCTGACACACTTTTTAATTTGGCATCCAGGCCCCATAAAGCCTTGGTTTTTCTTCTGACCCATTGTTCCCCATCTCAGCCTCTTTTTCTGATTCTTCCTTTTCTCCTTTGTTTTCATGTTAGTGGGCCCATGGACTCAGTCTTTAGCCTGCTTTTCTGCTCTACCTATGACTACTGTATCAGCAATCTCATCTAGCCTCATGGTTATAAATATCACATATGAATGATGTTTTCATATCTTTCGTATGTGATGTTTAGAATCATGAAAATGAAGTCTGGAGTTGGGAAGATGCTTAAGGAGATACAATTTTATATACAGTGGTCTAGACAGGACTTTAGACAGGCGTTCTAAAATAAATGATAGTTTAGTGAACATATTATGGACAAATTCAATAATATTCCTCAAGACTCATCTTCCAATCTCCAGACTTCATTTTCCCACTGCCTCTTATACTTCCACTTGGATGTCTGATAAACATCTCAAACATAACATGTAAAAACTGAATCCTTGATATCTCTGCCAAACCAGCTCCACACACAGCCTTCCCCATTTCAGGTGATGGCAACTCCCTCCTTCTGCTTGATCAGGCCAAAAGTTTGATGTCATCCTTGACTCTTCCCTTCTTCTCCTACTCTACATCCAATCTGTCCTGAAACCTCCCTTTTGGCTCACCCTTCAAAAGCACATCCAGAACCTAACCACTTCTCACTGCCTGCACTAAAGCTGGTCTGAGCCAACCTTGACTCTTGCCTTGATTATTGTGATAACCCCTATGTCATCCCTCTACTTCTACATTTGCTCCCAAGTTCTCATCAAAACAAACAGAGTTGTTAAATGTCAGATGATGGCACTTATCCACTCAAACCCTACTGTGGTTCCCTATTTCTATCAGAGTAAAAGCTAAAGTACTCAAAGTCCTATACGATCTTCCCTCTCCCTTACCTCTCCATCCATATTCTGTCTCTTTCCCCCTTCCTCATTCCACTCTAGTCACATTGGCCTATTTGCTTTTCCTCAACTAAGTCAGGCACACTCTCACCTTTGGGTCTTTGAATGGTGCTTTTCCGTCCCTGCCATGCTCTTCCCCAAGGTATCTACCTGGCCAACTTCCCTCCTCTTTTTCAAGTGTTCGCTGAACTATCATTTTCTCGAGTCTTGTCTAGACCACCCTATATAAAATTGTATCTCCTTGAGCACCCCCTAGCTTCCTTACCTAAGCTAGAATGGGAGCACCACAAGGGCAAGGATCTTTGTGTTTATTACTGATTGATCCCAGGCACCTAGGACAATATCTGGCACTTAATATATTATTAATAAATATTTGTTAAATGAATAAATGAATGAATGAATGGCCCAAAGTCAAAGTCATGCAGATCATTAGGGGAAGGGCCTTATACAAGTCACTTCTCCTTTTAAAGTCCTGTTTTCCATGTTGTAAATTGAGGGCACTACACTAGGCCTCTTCTTGTCCCAAAGCACTATGGCTCTGATTTGATGGACCTGACCTTCCTAGCAATTATATCTTCTTCTTCAGCAATAGTCCCCAGTTTTCACTGGGCATCCATTGCCCATTCAATCAGGCCATGTGGTCTGGAGGGAATCCCACATCTACTTTTGGATGTGATACATGATCCAGGCCCAGACCCACCAGCACATTGCATTTTCCAGGCCACGATAATTGGTTCAGGAACAGGCAATGGAACCAATCAACGACATTCAGTGTCACTTCTAAGTGAAAATGCAAGGGGAGCAGCACATACTTTTCACCTCAGTGCCAAGAGCTTGTTAGGTCTAGAGTTGTCATCTTGAGAACATGTAGCTGCTGGGGACAATCAGATTGAATGAAGTCAATTCCACGGAAGACAGAACAAAGAAATGGGAGGACACCAAGTCCTCGTAGCATCAACCATACCCTGAATTTAACTGGTACCCTGAACTTTTCTGGGATGTGAATCAAAAAACTCCATATATGGCCTCAGCCAGTTCGAGTTGAGATTTCAGCCACTTGCAGTTAAAAGAATCCCGACACTAGAGCCTAGGAACATTTGTGAGACTGTCTTTACTGGGAGACAAGCTAAAATTTGAGATGGCCCCTTCTCACTGATAGACTACAATTTACAGCCTCATGCCCACCCCACCATCCATTTTGGCACAAAGATTGAAAGTTCATTACACAATGAAATCACAATGTGATAACCTCTACCTGCCTTCATTCTTTCTTCCATCTCTATGTGTGAATTTTTTAAAAAGCCTTAACCAATAAAAGGAATTATTCAAGACTTCTCTATTTGCCCAACACACATAGATCATTACACATATAGCAGGGACCCAATACATACTTACTGAATGATTGAATAAAGAGAACATTACTAATAAGTTCTTTCCCTTTTTTTGTTATTAATGCTTCAAACACAGCAAACAGCAGATAAAAATGATGATGGATTTTATTGAATTATATTTGGTACATGCTACATCTATTGGAGCCAGTTCTGGCCTTTCTAGTTTAAGAGGGACACAGGGTACTTGGAGTGAGTACAGAGATTAAACCAACGATATACTGGAAAGTACAACATATTAATCCAGCATAAGAGAATAGATAACAGCAAGAAACAACTAAAGAGACACTTACTACTCAACAAATTTACAGAATCCAAGAGCTTAGAGATCATCTGACCTAATAACCACCTCATTTTACAGAAGAAGAAACTAAGGCTTTCAGAACAAAGGCAACTAAAAGAAATGCCAAGACATCTGAGATGCATTCTATGATACCGCTTTTCAAACTGTGGGTCAACATCCATTAGTGGGTTATGAAATTAGTTTGTAGGTTTGGTCAATTTTTTTAGTGAACAAATGAGAATAGAACAGAATAGCAAAGAAAAAATCTGAATGCGTTTTCTATAAGGGTAGGTGTTACTGCATAAAATTTTTGTTTCAGTTTACACACACACACACACACACACACACACATATTGCGTCCTGAGTCAGGATGTAAAATGCACCTCATACTATGAATCAAGTTTTAAAAAGTTTGTAAATCACAGATCAAGGAAGATGAGTGTAGTGACTGATTATGCATTGTGCTCAGAGCCGAGCAGAGAAGACCTGCCCTGATTCTGACTCCATGTTCAACAACAGTGAGTGCAAACCTGGACAATCATCAGAATCACCTGGGGAGATTTTTTAAAATACAGATTCCTGAGCACCACTTCCAAAGATTCTGAAGGTCCAGAAAAAACGTTTTATTTTTTAAAAGCTTCCCAGGAAATTCTCATGCACAGATTAGTTTTAAGACCAAATATCCCCTTGAAGGAGAAAATCAGCAAAAGCTCATCGTCTATTGAGATCAATCTACAAAGTGCTACAAGAGTGGCTACAGAGCAACTTCAGGTTGTCTTTGGGGCACTGACACATGGGTCTCTTGCAAAGGGTGATGTTTGCATCAGACGCCACCCACAGATATTCACAAATAAGGATTTAAGGTTTCCTGGAGATCTAGGGAACCTAGAAGGGAGAGAAATAAAGGAGGAAGGCCAAGAATCCTGTAAAGAGGCCAGTATTATCCTGATGCCAAAATCAGTCAAAGATATCACAAGAAGAACAAACCAACAAAAAACTACAGATGAATATCTCTTATGAATATGGATGCAAAAATCCTCAACAAAATAATAGTAAACCGCATCTGGCAACACATAAAAAAGGGTTACGGGCCATAACCTAGTGGAATTTAGTCTGGGAATACAGTGGTTTAATATCCAAAAATGAACGAATGTAATACACTGTATCAATAGAATAAAAAGCAAAACCACATGACCAGCTCAATATACACAGAAAAAGAATTCGACAAGATTCAATACTTTTTATGAGAGAAACACTTGAGCAACTTGGAATAGGAAGGGATTTCCTTATCCAGATAAAAGGCATCTATGAAACGTCCACAGCTAACATCATACTTAATAGTGCAAGACTGGATGCTTTTCCTTTAAAGTCAGGAACTAGACAAAGATGTCTATTCCCACCACTTAAATTCAACATTGTATTGGAGATTCAAGCCAGAGATATTAGGCAATAAAATGATAGAAGGCACCAATATTGGAAAGAAATAAAACTATATTTATTCATAGATTACATGACTCTGTATATAGGAAATCCTAAGGAATCCACCGAAATCTATTAAAACTAATAAATGTTTTCATTGAGTTTACAGAATTTTTTTCTTTTCTTTTGAAGACAGGGTCTTGCTCTGTTGCCTGGGGTGAGTACAGTGTGGCACAATCATGGCTCACTGAAGCCTCGACCTCCCAGTTTCAAGCAATCCTCCCACCTCAGCCTCCCAAGGAGCTGGGACTACAGGCATGTGCCACCATGCCCAGCTAATTTTAAATTTTTTTGTAGAGATGAGGTCTTGTTATGTTGCCCAGGTTGGTCTGGAACTCCTGGACTCAAGTGATCCTCCTGCCTCAGCTTCCCAAAGTGCAGGATTACAGGTGTGAGCCACCATGCCTGGCCAGGATTTTCTGTACAAGACCAATCTACAAAAACAAAAGTAGTCCTTTACACTGGTAATGAACAATCTGAAAATAAAATTAAGGAACAATTCCACTTATAGTAGCATCTGAAAGAATAAAATACTTAGGAATATCTTTACCGAAAGATGTGTGTTATACTCTAAAATTTAAAATGCATTGATGAAAGAAAGTAACAGTGTTCTAAATTTAGGATCTCAAAGTGGCTGGACAGAAAGTCAACAGACAGGGGCAGGAGGGAAGGGTCTGGAGAGTTACCAAACTACCCTCAGGAGACAGTCAGGCATCTGAATTACGCATACCATTTTTGACAAATGTGGTTTGAGATGTGGTTTGCATGGAAGATGACTAGGTTTTGAGTCATTTAACAGAATTGTTGTACGGATTGCATATTTGTGTCCTGCTCAAAATTCAAATGTTGAAGTCCCAATCCCAGCGTGATGGCATTGGGAGGTGGGAACTTAGGGAGGTAAGTAGTGAAGGGTGCAAGAATATGCTACCTCAAATTATGCCACTTGGTAAAAGGATTATTTTGAGCTAAATGCACTTAAGAAAACAGCAGACGCAAGAAGGGTGGCACTCTGGCCTCCCCCTTTTTCTACCTAAAAGTAGAAGATAAAACTCCCATGGGAAAAAATGTCCTCCCTATACCAGAAGGAAAATAATGCTCTGGTCACAAGAGACTGAGTCAAGGCCAGGAGAAATCTGTACAAATCTTTCTTTTTCTTTTTTTTTTTTTTTATTATACTTTAAGTTTTAGGGTACATGTGCACAACGTGCAGGTTAGTTACATATGTATACATGTGCTATGTTGGTGTGCTGCACCCATTAACTCGTCATTTAACATTAGATATATCTCCTAATGCTATCCCTCCCCGCTCCCCCCACCCCACAACAGGCCCCAGTGTGTGATGTTCCCCTTCCTGTGTCCATGTGTTCTCATTGTTCAATTCTCACCTATGAGTGAGAACATGCGGTGTTTGGTTTTTTGTCCTTGTGACAGTTTGCTGAGAATGATGATTTCCAGCTTCATCCATGTCCCTACAAAGGACATGAACTCATCATTTTTTATGGCTGCATAGTATTCCATGGTGTATATGTGCTACATTTTCTTAATCCAGTCTATTATTGTTGGACATTTGGCTTGGTTCCAAGTCTTTGCTATTGTGAATAGTGCCACTATAAACATACTTGCATGTGTCTTTATAGCAGCATGATTTATAATCCTTTGGGTATATACCCAGTAATGGGATGGCTGGGTCAAATGGTATTTCTAGTTCTAGATCCCTGGGGAATTGCCACACTAATTTCCACAATGGTTGAACTAGTTTATAGTCCCACCAACAGTGTAAAAGTGTTCCTATTTCTCCACATCCTCTCCAGCACCTGTTGTTTCCTGACTTTTTAATGATCACCATTCTAACTGGTGTGAGATGGTATCTCATTGTGGTTTTGATTTGCATTTCTCTGGTGGCCAGTGATGATGAGCATTTTTTCATGTGTCTTTTGGCGGCAGAAATGTCTTCTTTTGAGAAGTGTCTGTTCATATCCTTTGCCCAATTTTTGATGGGGTTGTTTGTTTTTTTCTTGTAAATTTGTTTGACTTCATTGTAGATTCTGGATATTAGCCCTTTGAGGGTCCTGACTGTTACAAGGAAAACTAACAAACAGAAAGGACATCCACACCAAAACCCCATCTGTACATCACCATCATCAAAGACCAAAGGTAGATAAAACCACAAAGATGGGGAAAAAACAGAGCAGAAAAACTGGAAACTCTAAAAATCAGAGTGCCTCTCCTCCTCCAAAGGAACGCAGCTCCTCACCAGCAATGGAACAAAGCTGGACGGAGAATGACTTTGGCAAATCTTATTCAAATAACCCCTCTGAGTTACTTTTCCACCATTAACTGCCCTAGCCCAAGCCTCTTTGTCCTGTAATGTTTCCATAAATTGCTACTCCTTGTCCAGTTCAGTATGTAAGTATTCAATTCTAACTGCTTCTTTGGGTTGTCAGTTCCTTATGAGGGCTGAGTCACATAAAACTTAAATAAATATATATGCTTTTTTCCTGTTAATTGTATTTTTCTCAATTTAATTCTCAGGACTAGCCAAAAATGCTAAGAGGAAAGAGGTCAAATTTGGCCTCCCCTACAGTCGGTTTAGATGAGGTCATGAGGGTAGGAACCCCATGATGGGATTAGTATCCTTATAGGAAGAGGAAGGGACTAGAGCTCTTTCTCTGGACCATGTGAGGATGCAGCCAGGAGGCAACCACCTGCAAGCCAGGGAGAGAACCCTCACCAGGCACTGAACCAGCTGACAACCAGATGGTGGGATTTCCCAGCTTCCAGAAATACGAGAAATAAATCTTCCTTGTGTAAGCCCCAAGCCAATAGTATTTTGTTATAGCAGCCTGAGCTGACTGAAACAGATTACTTCTGCACATTTCATATTCTCTTAAAAGGGAAATTCCCTGAGGTCAAGGACTTTGTTGTCTCATAGGAGTCCCTGTACCTCCAGCAACTGGACAAGCACTTGGAACATAATAGGTGCTCAATAAAGACTTGAGGAATAAGAGTCCCCCTGAAGACAACATCTGTGTCTAAGTTGGTTGCGTAGCTCCTATATCATCCAAGGTTGCACTTCACCATCACTTTCCTTATCTATGACATGGAGATTAGCATTTTGCTACATGGATTAAATGACATAATGTGTGTCCAGCGCTTAGCACTCCGCCAGAAATATTGGAAGCATTTAAAGATCAGGACACTTTTGTACTATTGTGATTATTGTTATTGCTATTATTTTTGTTGTTGCATACAGCAAGTGCTCAGTAAATATTGATTGGTTCAATAAACAAATGCAGATGAAGTACCAAAAAGAAAACATGGGACCAGGCGCAGTGGCTCACGCTGGTAATCCCAGCACTTTGGGAGGCCAAGGCAGGTGGATCACTTGAGGTCAGGAGTTTGGGACCAGCCTGGCCAACATGGCAAAATCCTGTCTCTATTAAAAATGCAAAAATTAGCCAGGTGTGGTGGCAGGCACCTATAATCCCAGCTACTAGGGAGGCTGAGGCAGGAGAATTGCTTGAACCCAGGAGGTGGAGGTTACAGTGAGCCGAGATTGCACTGCACTCCAGCCTGGGTGACAGGGTGACACTCTGTCTCAAAAAAAAAAAAAAAAAAAAATCATGGTTAGTGAAGATTATTCAGCTCTGTGCCCACAGGACAAGAAACCTTCCCTTTAAGTCTTCAATATGCATTAAATGTTGATCAGTCTGCCACAGAAACACAGTCTTGACTTGAATCAGGGGCAGTACATAGAGACACCCAAAGATGCAGCCAGAAGATGAGCTATACGTGGCTCCTATGCACAGCAGCAGTGAAACACCCTTGCAGTGGCACAGAGGGACCTGCGGCTGCAGAACACTCCTCCAGGAATTTTTCTGAGGAAAAAATGATCGCTCATAAAAAATTGCCTGTTTTCCAGAGCACTGACCACATGTATTGCTCAGCAGCAAATCTAGAATATTCAACTCCCTACTGGGGTTTTTCTAACCCAGAGCAAAGGCTGTACTGTGCTATATTATATGCAGGGTGCTCTATTTTTTTGTAAATTCCATCCTGGCAAGCAAGGGCTCCAGAGGCCAACACCAGGGTTTGGAGAGCTAACATTTCCTTAATTGCACCTACACAGTTTGTTGGATCCAAGCTTGCATTTGGAATCCACTCCCATAATTACAATGGACAGTGCTGAACACACACAGGGGCTGGCAGTTGCAGTGTCCTTATCGGGCTTCTCCCAGCGTGTGTGACGCATCTCCCTCTCACCCGCCATCCACTCAATCTGTGGGACTGGAATAATAAACATGAGGCTTGAATAGCCCAGCCTCGAACTGGTACTGGTCACAGGTGTGCATGTCTGCATTGGTAGAGGTAGCACCCGATTTGAAATGTATTCATATTTTCACAATTAGTAGGGGTGGGAGGGGAAATTTTTGTATAAACCAATGCCAGTTCTACCACGAGTGTATCACTGGTTTCATGAAACATGAAACCACACTATTGTAGAATGTGTGCTTGCAGGATTCTTGTGGGTGAAATTGGAAACTTGTCTTGGAATAGGGTTGTCACCTGCTAATTGAGAAGGGTGTGTAAGAGGAGCTACGGTGGCAATTTGCTGTTTAATACTAACCCACAAAAGTAATAAAAATCAATGTGCAAGAATGTGTTAAGCCTTCTTTAATTTGCCTTCTGAATGAATTTTATCTGAAGAACTAAGCAAAACAAGAAGGACATTTATGAACCTTAAGGCACCTCACAATATTGGGTACTACAATAAACTCAACCTTGCTGAGGACATGCTAAAAGATACATTGTGCCTTTTCCTGACTACCCCCACTACAGCCTATTCTATTCCACTCTCTTTTTACAGAAGCAAAAAGGATCTTCTTAATTCTTCCTCTGACATTTTCATAAAACTCACAAACATGCCTCCAGCATATTTCAAAACACACTTGTACAGAAGAGCCTCAACAGTATAGTGCAAAGACAAAGAGAGCCAAGCTTGACATTGAAGACCTGAGACTGACCTTCAGTTCTGCCCTTTAATAAGAAAAAGAGTTTGGGAGCATTTCCCAACCTTTTTGAGCTTCAGATCCCTCGTTTATAAAATGAGGATATTTTCCTTTAAAATCCTCCTGGCAGACTTGTGAGGATTAAATAAAATGAGGGATGTGAGAGATAACTTCAAGTAGTGCCTTCCAAATCATTGCCCCAGAATTTGCAATCCTTCCTAAGTTTACAATCTTGCTTAATATTTCACGTGTTTTCTGTATTCATTACATAATTATAGTAAAAATGCAATTATTTTGGCTTAGAACCAGTTGACAGAGTTGATACAAGGAGATTATAACTATGGTCCAAGATAAGAGTTCCTGCTTCATTTATGGGACATTCTTAAGTTTGCATTTGGAAGGCTAGAGCCAGTGGTGACAAGACCCAACACCTAGGCTGTGTTTATTAGGGCCTTTATAACTCAAGCGGCCTCAGTGGGGCACCCTTCGCTTTAGGAAAGGCAGGTAGAGGGTGAAAGGTCTCATACCTGGTCCCAGTGTCTTCCAGTACAGACGAGTATCCTTCAGGCAATCCCAATGGGGTTAGGACCTCAGTCCACAATGTGCCCCCGTCTACTTTGCTCCTCCAGGAACTTCATTTCAGCAGGTCTGATTCCTTCCCAGAGTAAGGCAAATCCTGTGTAATAAGCTCTTTCTTGCTAAACTCCCAAAAGACTGATAAATAACCAGGATGCCAATCCATGGGTTTGTAATGAGAAATGGCAAACTCTTAGCAGACTGGAATGGTCACATCAGCAGGTCAGTGCATTCCCTCACGGAAACAAGAAAATCTACACTATAATTTGATAACTGTGGAGTCAGAACAAATGAATGCAGGTATTCTTAATGCATATTCCTCACAAAAGATACTTTGAGGCATTCTTTCCTATTCTTGAATAGCTGGAGAACTCTAGAGTACTATTGCTTGAATTGTTTGGCTAAGTCTTCTGGAAGACCTTGGGTACAGAGTAGACATGTTTTTGTCTGTTCCCCCAAACATGTGCTTGGCCTCCACTCCATGCTTGGCACTGTGCCAAGTGTTTTTCACCATTTTCATTCAACCCTTCCAGCGATGGTATGAGGAAAGGTGTGTTGCTATCACCATGTCACATAAACTGAGGCTTACAAGAAGACACTTACCCAAGGGCATAGTAATAAGTGGCAGGGCAGGATTTAAACTCAAGAGTCTAATCCTCACTCTGAGCTATAAACTTCTGCTTCTCATACTGGACTAAATTAACTTCTGGCCATGGCAACCCTTGAATCTTTGCTGGGAATTTTGGTGTTTCTGAAAGTCCTCAGGCACCTTTAATCCAACAACTTATGAAGTTGTTGATTAAAAGAATGCCTTTGTTGCCAGATATCATCTATGATACTTCTCTCTTCCATGTGTCTTCCTACAAAGAGAATCAGTCACAGACTGTTAATGTTGCAATGGAATTTTGAAATCATGTGATTTAAAAATCATTTACTCTTTACAGAAAATGAGACCCAGAGCTTTTCCTTAATACTCAACCAAGCTTTTCCTTAATACTCAACAAATGTCTACTGAGTGTCTACTAGGCACAAGGCATAAAACCTAAGTCAGTGGCAGAGTCAAGAGTAGCTTTCTAATTCTTGCTCCAGTAACTATTCTTCACTCTATGCTGCAGCAGTTCCAAAAGTAATTGAGGAGTGTTTTTCTTTTTTAACCAATATGTAACCCTTCCCCTTGATAATGCAATGTAAATTGTGCCTTGGATCCAATTGCTTGCACCCTTTGTCACCATGTTAGGATCTCTATCCCTCGAGATTTCTTGGGCTGTAACAGGATCTCTCTTGCCCAATGCTCTCTGCCACATGGATGTCCCAAAGGTCGGATCCTGGTGGAATACACTGGCTGCATGTTGCAGTGAGGCCTAGGAGAAGTCTTATGTCACAATTAGTTCCTTAATATAGTTTTTAACCCATCCAACCACTCTGTAAAAATAGCTATTGAATGAGTTCAGAAATTAAAGAATTAATGAGCAGACACATCAGGGCCCAATCACTGCTTGTAGGATCCCAGATAAAGAGCTCAGACTAAAAAGCAGGTATCACCACCAATCTTGATGCAGGAGGTCTATAAATACCCCTACTGTTCTGTCCTGTAGGGTAAAGCCAGCAGCAATGGCTGACTAGAACCTGTCAGCTGAGCTAAGTCTCAGCTATGGATGTATGCCCCATGGCCCATGTCTACCAGCTTTTGTGCCCCAGTTTGGGGTCAATTGGTGGGATGGTGAAAGAAGAACAAGCAGGAAAAGCCACTTGCGATGAAAACGAGTAAAATCTTTGTTGTTTCATTGGGACTTGCTTTTCATACCTTTAACCATAGAGTAGAATTTGGTCCTGTTGGCAAGTGCCTTTTGAACTACTCTTCTGAAAACGTTTTATTAAGATGCATCCAAAGATGCAGCAGGATCCTGAAGCAGTTTTGGAGACAGTGCAGACATATTGCCACTCACTTCAGAGTTTTGACATTGCCTAAAAGCCAAAATAAATTTCAAATCCCTTCTGCTACTACTGCCTATGATATGAGGATTGGGAGAAAAGAAAAACGTGCTCATTCACTTTTCACTGAGTAGATATTTATTGAGTACTTATCATATTGGAGTCACTAAGGACATAACGATGGACACAGCACAATCCCTTTTCTCCAAGAACTCAGAGTCCTGGTGAAGCCGCCAGTACCCCAGTACACTGAATAGTGTGATGACTATGTTAACATTTTGTTTTAGTGTGCTGCAGCAATGTCTTTTTCTAGGAAAGCAAAAGTTAAATAACATTATAGGAGAAAGTAGTGTAGTGTGTTAGTTTTGTCTGTGAACTCTAGAGAGAGCTCACTGGAGTTTAATTCCCAGACCTATGATTTCTGAGTTGTGTGAAACTGAGCATATTTACTTGAACCTTCTAAAAATGTCTGTTACCTCATCTGTAAGGTGGAGCTAATGGTAGCAATACACAGGGAGTTATTGTTAGCTTTCAATGAGCTGAGCCTCTTTAAAGTGTGCAGCACAATAATACCTGGCTCGTGTTAAGAGCTCAACAAATCTTAGCCATTTTATTATTTTAATTATTAACCCCAAATCCACCTAAATTAATAAAACATTCTATCTAAAGAAGGAAAAAAAGAGAAAGAAAGAGGAAGGAAAGGAAGGAGGGAATAGAACTAGGGGAAGGGAAGGGAAGGAAGAAGGTGAAGGGAAGGCAGAAGGGGAAGGGAAGGGAGAAGGGGAAGGGGAAGGGGAAGGGAGAAGGGGAAGGGAAAGGAAGGGAGATAGGGAAGGGACAGGAAAAGGCTATGTGCTTGGTCCTCAAATTATCCCTAAAGAAAAAAAATTAATTAAAAACCAACTAGAAGCAAAAAGCATAATTGGTGCATGATCAAAAAACCAGAACCACCTCTTTCCTCCTTGTAGCTTTCCTGACTAACAGGCTCCCCCTCCAGCCCTTACTGAACCTGTCTAGGGACCGCGACAGCCTCTTGCTTGTGCTCAGAGCAGTGGCCATCTGGGCACCACACATCTATTTCTCATTTCCTTTTTTGTTCCTCTTCCACGATCAGAAAAATATTTGTAAAAATGACAGTTGTTTGGCAAATGAGAAGCTCCACAAAACTTTCCAGGGCCTGGGGCATGAATGCTAAACTCTGCCATCTAACCAGCGGGTCCCCTCACAACCCCCCATATGAGGATAATTGATGTTTGTTCATGGGCAAGTCCAGATTTGAGCATTTAAAAAATGGAGTACCTCCTACATGTCAGATTCTATTCCAGGGTTGGAGATTGACGGTCTCTGCCCTTCCATCCAAGCAAGAAAGACCCACAGAAAGCAAGAAAACAAATCCGTAGTCATTTCAGACAGCGACAAGTGCGATGACGTAAGAGCAAAAGCCTGTATGTCTGGGTGGAGGGTGGGAGCTTTTTTCTTGCGGGGCGGTCAGGGAAGTTCTCTGCTCAATCAACACTTGTCAGAGTCTCAGCTGGAGTCATCGCACAAGGGCTCCACAAGCCTCTGCTTTCAGCAAACAAGTAAAATTTCACTGTTAGATGGATTTCTCTCTACTCGAATTCTCAGAAAAGAAACTGATTTAAGGCAAGTCTTCATTAATCTCAACACTCAACCCTTTACAGTGCTGGATAATCAGATACATGCCATAAAGCCCCAGGGCAAATGTAACGCAGAAAATAGTTAAGAAAAATAATTGTACCAAATGTGATCTCAAGCCAATAGCACCAGTAGGTCAACATAGCTTCTGCCACCTGTGGCCCCAACTTTCTCTCATGGTTGTAGAATCCCTGGAGTACTGGTCTCATCTCCTAACTGGCCTTCCATTCTTGCACACGGTAACCTAAGTAATCTTTTTAAAATGCACCTCTGACAGGAAGAATAAACACTGGGGATTCCAAAAGGTGAAGGAGGGAGGGGGCAAGGGTTGAAAAACTAACTGTCGGGTGCTATGTTCACTACTTGGGTGATGGGGTCATTAGCAGCCAAAACCTCAGCATCATGCAATACCCAGGTAACAAACCTGCATAGGTACTCCCTGAGTTTGAAATTTTAAAAAGTAAAAATTAAAATAAAATGCACCTCTGATCAAGCACTCTGCTGCTTAAAATCCTTAGATGGCTCCCATGACTCTTCATTTAAAGACGAGGAGCTGACGCTGGCCCACACCCAAGGCTGATGTTCAAAATATATTAATATAACTCCCCAGGTGCTTATCAGTCAAAACACAAGCCAGCCAAAAACAACCTTATGAACACACAACCCCGATACATGTATATTTACTTTAAAATTATATACATGTACTACCATCAACCCATATGTTAAATATCAGTAAGATTATTTTTTCTCATAAAAACAAATGCAAATAGAAGTTGTACCATTTCCTTTCCCAAGGGATCGGCATGTGCACCCCAACCATGAACAATGACCCTCTCATGTTAATGTATAACATAAAAGTTAATGGAGACAAAAAAATGTATTGTTCATTTCCATGCTGCTGATACAGTGTGCCTTACTCCATGCACTTGGACCTGAAAATTTAGTGTAAACTGAATTTTAGCAAAAGAAAGTATATTGTAAACACAATGAGGGAAACTGGCTATTTATAGGAATCTTCTTTAGGCATCTCTTTTGTAAAGTAAATAAATATTTTGTAATTAAATCAGTTTAATACAAATTCATTTTCTAAGCTCCTACAATAAATTTTTTTTTTTTTAAATAATCACCACTAGGCCGGGCATGGTGACCCACACGTGTAATACCAACACTTTGGGAGACCGAGGAAGGTGGATCACCTTAGGTCACCTTAGGCCAGCCAACATGGTGAAACCCCATCTCTACTAACCACACACACACACACACACACACACACACACAAGAATTAGCTAAGTGTGGTGGCGGGCACCTGTAATCCCAGCTACTTGGGAGGCTGAGGCAGGAGAATTGCTTGAACCCAGGAGGCAGAAGTTGCAGTGAGCTGAGATCATGCCACTGCACTCCCGCCTGGGCGACGGAGCAAGACTCTGTCTCAAATAATAATAATAATTATTATCATTATTATTTATAATTGATAATAACCACTAAAATGAAGCCGACAGCCAAGAGACTCAAAAAAACAAATTATATTTCACGCCCACTTGCAATCTAATTATTTCACTATCTATCACTGTAGAACTGGAAGAAGTTATCCTCATGAACACCCTGAAGGAAACTTTCCATTATGGCATGAATAATTAGTGAGTTCTTTTGAAAAAATGGTATAGGCCTGGTAGACAGGAACAATGTTTCAAAAATCCAAAGGATGGATACAGCCAGGTGCAAACAAACTTTTCACTGTTCTCTAGACACTGGCCCGTTTCCCACTTCCGGCCTCTTTTTACGCTGGTTCTCAACAGAAATACACCTCCTAGACCCATCCCTCTCTCAGCCAGATGACTGCATGTAAGCAGGTACCCACGCATGAGTGTGCACACACACAGACACACACACTCCAACACACACACACACACTCCGACTCAGTCACCCAAATCCTGCCGACTTTCAAATCCCATCTCAAACACAGTCATGGATTACACAACTGCATTTTGGTCAACAATGGACCAAATATACAATTGTGGTCCCCTAAGATGACAATATGGTTATTTTTACTGTGCTTTTTCTAAGTTTAGATCTGTTTAGATATAGAAATACTCACCATTGTGTTACAATTGCCTACAGTATTTAGTACAGTAACATGCTGTACAGGTTTCTAGCCTAGGAGTAATAGGCTCTACCACGTAGCCTAGGTGTATAGTAGGCTATGCCATCTAAGTTTATGTAAGCACACTCTATGATGGTCACACAAATTGCCTACCCACACATTTCTTAGAATCCTCCCTCGATCTGTCCCAACTGAGACCAGAAACTGTGAAAATCAATTCATGACATCTCATATCCTTTTCTCTGAACCATACTGTTAGAAAACAAATTTAAAACCACTGTCCTGCTTTACTCCTCCTACTAAATGCCTACCACGTTAAGATCATGGACTTTATTTTTATGCATTTCCCACAGCACCTAGTTCATTGTTTTGTAAACAGCTGATCAATCTTCGTTTGGCAAATGAACAGAAAAAGACCTTAGCATCAAATAACCTTCCATCGCTGGTAACAGTCCAAGTGGTTTATGTAGTTTCTTTATTTATTTTTTTGAGACAGAGTCTCACTCTTGTCACCGAGGCTAGAGTACAGTGGCACCGTGTCAGCTCACTGCAACCTCCATGTCCTGGGTTCAAGCAATTCTCCTGCCTCAGCCTCCAGAGTAGCTGGGATTACAGGCGTCCGCCACCGTAGTTTCTGAAACTATTATCTTTAAAGTGTAAAGTAGGTCAGGAAATCACTGATGAAAATTACATAACCATGTTATGTAAAAGGCTCAGACTGTGCAGGCGAATTTGAAAGTTTATGTTCCACTCTTGAGCTTGTCATCATAACACCTTCCTGACAGAGTTTATGATACGAGTCAGCTCTCCCGCCCAACAGTCCATCTCAGGGTCCAGGCTAATGACAGCATCAGACACTGCAGGTGGGGCCATAATTGGAGCCCCTCCATGGGAAAACTGTCACTTCCCACCTCCCATGGCAGCCTTGGCCTTTGGAGGTGCCAAGAAAGCCAGGCAAGACTTGGCTATTCAAACCCCACAACAACCAGCTTTAAAAAGTCACAATTCTAGGCCATTTACCACAAATAACACACACTTCTATTTATAGGATGATGAAATTTATGTGTAAATCTCAATTTTATTTTATCTTTTTTTTTTTTTTTTTCTGAGACAAAGTCTCACTCTGTCACCCAGACTGGAGTGCAGTGGCATGATCTCGGCTTATTGCATCCTCTGCCTCTCGGGTTCGAGCGCTTCTCAAGCCTCATCCAACAGAATAGCTGGAATTACAGGCATGCACCACCATACCCGGCTAATTTTTGTACTTTTAGTAGAGACAGGGTTTTGCTGTGTTGGCCAGACTGGTCTTGAACTCTTGACCTCAAGTGATCCACCTGCCTTGGCCTCCCAAAGAGCTGGGATTATAGGTGTGAGCCACCGCACCCAGCCTAAACCTCAATTTTAAAATGAGTTCAACCAAGGAATGACTAAGATGCATTCTATAGCTAAAATTATTATTCTATGCATCCCCCAAGACTGTGATACTGACAATTATTACAATCTTATCTATGGCCATTTGTAAATAAAAAGAATAATACTTCCCCTCAAAAAATAAAACAGATGGGGTAAGGGGAGGGAAAAAGGGAGAGGTTCTAATGGTCACAGCTAGATCTTTTAGGTGGTTGATTAGATGCCTCTTTTTATCAGTGACAACTCTTAAGTTTTTGTGAAAAGTAAATTTCAAAATCTGCTAGAATCACCATTTCAGCATCAACTCCCAGATAAGTTGTGTTTATTTTGCTTTTTTAAACAATTATGATGATAATAAGGTGAGCTGTACTATAGATACCTGAATATATATATACACACACACATACACACGCACACAAACATATACTTTTTTTTTTTTTTTTTGAGATGGAGTCTTGCTCTGTCACCCAGGCTGGAGTGCAGTGGTGCGATCTCGGTTCCCTGCAACCTCCACTTCCCATGTTCAAGCGATTCTCCTGCCTCAGCCTCCTAAGTAGCTGGGATTACAGGTGCCTGCCACCACGCCCAGCTAATTTTTGTATTTCTAGTAGAGACAGGGTTTCGCCATGTTGGCCAGGCTTGTCTTGAACTCCTGACCTAAAGTGATCCATCCTCCTCGGCCTCCCAAAGTGCTGGGATTGTATGTGTGAGCCACAGCACCCAGCCTTGAACACATATATTTTCTAAGTCAAAGTTCAGCTATCCTTCAAGAAAATTTGAGAGTCCAAATGTATTTTTGATGATGATGAACTATATTTGGATAAAACCTACCCTCTACTTTTAACTTTTTATTATGGAAGATTTAAATGTCTACAAAAATAGGAAGAGTAGTTTAATGAACGTGGAGGTACTGTATCAAGCTTCAGAAATTATCAATTTACAGCCAATCCTGTTTACCTATACTCCACATAGCTCTCTCCCTTACTCCTATTTTGAAGTAAATCACAGATATTATATCAATTCATCTATAAGCCAGGTGCAGTGGCTCAAGCCTCTAATCTCAGCTACTTGGTAGGCTGAGGTAGAAGGATCACTTCAGGCCAGGAGTTTGAGACCAGTTTGGGCAACATAGTAAGACCCTGTCTCTAATAAATAAATAAAATAAAATTTTAAAAAATTAGCTGGGCATGGTGGCATATGCCTGTAGTCCCAGCCACCCAGGAGGCTGAAGCAGGAGGATCGCTTGAGCCCAGGAGGTCAAGAATGCAGTGAGCTATGATCACACCACTGAACTCCATCCTGAAGGGCAAAGCCTATCTCTAAAACAACAACAGCAAAAGGATTCTGCACAGCGATTTATCTATAAATATCCCAATATGTATATCTACAATACAAGGATACTAAAAAATACCTCGATAATATTACCACACCTAATTCTTATATTGTTAAGAATTAACAATTCCTTAGTATCTTAATATTGCCAAGTATCTAGACCATATTCCAGTGTTCACATTTCCTTGATTATCTCAAACATTTTTAAATTGTTTGTTCAAAGAAAGTTTCAAATTAGGTCCATACAATGAGACTAAATTGGTCGGTAGTCTGTAAAGGCTTTTTAAAATATATATGTTCCTCCTTATCTCTCTTTTTTATATCTTCGTAATTTTTTTTGTTGAAGAAACTGGGTCACTTATCGTGTAGAATTTCCCATAGTCTGCACTTTGCTGATTCCATCCCTGAGGAATTAACCTGTTCCTCTGGCCCCTGTACTTCCCGTAGTTGGCAGTTGAATCTAGGCTCTGGATCAGATTCAAGTCTGATTGCTTTGTAAGACCACTTCATGAGTAGAGCTGTGTTCTTCCATCAGTCGGATTGCTTCTCTGTTTGTGATGTTTGCAGCCATTGATGATCACTGCCTAGATTCTGTTTGTGATGTTTGCAGCCATTGATGATCACTGCCTAGATCCATTAATTCATTAAGGTCTGCAAAATGGCCCTTTCTTCTCCACTCTGTCTCCCAGGTAGGAACCTCTGAAGCTGAGGATGTATTCTCGCTGGCTTCATTATTGTCATCATTCCTCTTCGTGACCTATTACACATTTCTGAAGAGAAACTCCTCTCACCAGCTCTTTTGTTTCCTAAGGTAGGGTTCTTATAGAAACAAGATATGCTTTCCTCTTTCTTTCATTTATCAATTTTCAAACTAATGAATTGTACCCTAGCATTCTGCAAGAGTGACCGATGATTTTCCTAGCACCATTTGGAACTCATGGCTTAAAACATATTTGATGTGTTTCAATCCCTCTTAGTTTTTATCTTTATTGATGCTGAAATATTTGCCCTGAGGGAGCTTTTGCAAGTTGTCTCCTGAGTCTTGACATGTTTCTTCTAGTCTTTGATAGATTTTTGGCTTTCAGTTATGACAATTGCTCCAGGCTCACCTTGTTTATTTCCTCCCAGACCTGGAATCCGCCATCTTGCCAAGAAGCTTTGGTTCCTTCCAGTAGAACCACAACCTGGGTGATAGGTGCTCCCATTGCTACTGGTTTGGTCATTCTTTCCAGGCCTTTTGAGGGGACAGACCTTGAGAAAAATCTATCAAGTTCATACTGATACTCCTCATTCAAAATCAAGACTGTAAGATTTTACCTAAATTCCTTGATCTTACTCTGTATCCACAAAAATCCCATTTTTCAGTGACACCAATATAATTATTCATTTGCTTTATCCCACACCATACTTAGAACAATAGCAGAATAATAATATAAGCATTAGCACCAAAATATGATTACTAAAAATAGTTTAATATTTTTTGAAGTTCTTTTTATCCTTAGGGTATATACTCACCAAGGACATGCAGTCAAGTTATCTTATTTAAAAGTCACTTGGAGGAGTTCCTGTCTCTGCTTATGCCATCAGCTCAATCCAGAGTTAGGTTTATTTGTTTCATTTTATTATCAGCTTTTAGAGACTACCTTTTTAAATTCTAGTGCTATAATTTGGTTTCATAATTATGTAAAACATTTGTATGATTCCAAAACCAAATTTGAAACTCAAAATGTAAGTAACAAGGCTAGCTTTCATCTCTGAACTCTCCACACTATTCCTTTTTTCCTCAAAAATAACTTATTTTAAAAATACGTTTTATTCTTCCTTTTTAATACAAGCAAATCATATATATGATTATATATTTGTGTGTACATATAATATATATATCATATATGTGATTATATACATGAGATTATATATGTGTGCATATATGTATGTATATATAATCATACACACACATATATATTCCCTTTCTTTGATAAATAACAGCAGACTATTCTTTTTTCTGCGTTGGATTCACTTAACATGCCTTGGAAGTCACTCCACAGCTATCACAGGGTTCATCCTCATTTCTTTTCATAGCTGCATAGTACATACTCAATCATGTAGATGTCCTATAGTTTATTTAACCTGTTCCTTACTGGTGGACATTTGGGTTGTTTTCAGTCTCTGCTCTTATAAAAAGTGCTGTGATGAATAGCCTGTGTATCTGTCTTCTCATATTTTTGCCAAGGTATCTCAGCGATTCCTAGAAGTGGCATTGCTGGGTCATAGGGTAAATGCCCATGTGGTTTTGCTAGATAGTGCCAGTCTCCTCCCTGGGATTATCCCATTTCATATTCCTCCCAGAATTGGATGAGAGGGCCTGTTTCCCCATAGGTCTGCCAATAGAGCATGTTGTCAACCTTTGGGGTTTTGACATCCAACAGGTGAGAAATGGTACGTTGGTATAGTTTTTATTTTACATTTATCTTATTATTAATGAAGTTGATTATCTTTTCATACTGTTAAAAGAGATGACCGGGCACGGTGGCTCACGCCTGTAATCCCAGCACTTTGGGAGGCCGAGGCAGGCGAATCACTTGAGGTCAGGAATTCGAGACCAGTCTGACCAACATGGTGAAAGCCCATCTCTACTAAAAATACAAAAATTAGCTGGGCGTGGTGGTGGGTGCCTGTAAGCCCAGCTACTCGGGAGGCTGAGGCAGGAGAATTGCTTGAACCTGGGAGGTGGAGGTTGCAGTGAGCCGAGATTGCACCACTGCACTCTAGCCTGGGTGACAGAGTGAGACTCCATCTCAAAAAAAAAAAAAAAGAGAGAGAGAGAGAGACATTTGGATTTCTTCTTCTGTCAATTATTTGCTTATATTTCTAACCCATTTTTCTACAGAAAGATTTGCCCTAAGGGTGCAAATATTTGAACATCAATGAATATACTATCCTTAGTATATTTTTCTACAGAATTGTTGAAGTTTTTTTCCTCCATTTTAAGGAGCTTTTTCAAATACATTAGGGCTACTAACAATTTGTCTCTAATATAAGCTGTGAATATTGTTTTTCCTAGTTTGTCATTTGTCTTATCTTACTCACGGTGGTTTTTATTTTTTGTTGTTGTTGACTTTTTGTCATACAAAGTTTTTTTTATTTCAATACAACCAAATTTTTCAGTCTTTTCCCTTACCATGTCTGGATTTGAGCCATAATTCAGAAAGCTTCACAATCTCCAAGGATAGAAAGCCATTTGCCAATATTTTCTTATTTTTACAATTTCAGTTTTTATATTTAAATCTCTAATCTACTTGGAATTTAACCCAATATATGGAGAAACAGGTCCGATTTTTTTTTCCAGTTGCTATCTACTTATCCCAACACCCCTTGCAGAGAAGTTCATTCCCCCACCAATTTGCGATGCCACCTTTATCATCTACAAGTCTCCACATGCAAGTGGGGGCTATTTCTGGGTCTTCTACTTTGCTTTGTCAGTCTGCCTATTCACATGCCAGTACCAACCTGTTTTGATAACAGAGGTTTTCCAGTATGTTTGGATGTCTGGTAGGACTTTTTTTTCTTATTGCGCTTTCTTTTCAGAGTTTTCTTGGCTTTTGATTCATCCATTCTTCCAAGCAAATTTGTCTGGCTTCCAAGTGGAATTTTTGCCTATTGCTCAATTTTCCAAAAACAAATTGACACCTGTTTGACTTCATTGACGACCCAAGTTGGCTGCTTGGTCACAGAGCCTGGAACACAGTAGGTGTTCAAAAAATGTCAATAGATGTGAAGTGCCTGGAGATCTTTGGCTGGAGGTTAGCATACCATCTCAACACACCACAGCAAATGTTAATCCTAGATGATGACTCTACAAAGAGTTTAATCCCAATTACTTCAGTATAACTGAAAATAAGACTGGTTAATAATACTTAAGAATTTTTTAAAAATAGAAAAATAATACCCTTCACATTGGTGTGCCTCCAACGAGGCAATTTACTAGACTTTGAGGGACTCTTTTCACTTGGTGCTCTTTTAAATTTTTTTTTTTTTTTTTTTTTGAGACAGAGTCTTGCTCTGTCGCCCAGGCTGGAGTGCAGTGGCGCAATCTCGGCTCACTGCAAGCTCCGCCTCCCGGGTTAACGCCATTCTCCTGCCTCAGCCTCTCCGAGTAGCTGGGACTACAGGCGCCCGCCACCACGCCCGGCTAATTTTTTGTATTTTTAGTAGAGACGGGGTTTCACCGTGGTCTCGATCTCCTGCCCTCGTGATCCGCCCGCCTCGGCCTCCCAAAGTGCTGGGATTACAAGCGTGAGCCACTGCGCCCGGCCTCTTTTAAATGTTTTGAATGTGTGTTATATGCATGGATTCTTTACATAATCACTCAACAAATTTCATGTCATTCATTAATCAAAGTTACTGCGTCTCAGTTAATTCAGGTGGGAAATTTCTTTCTCGTGTACTCTATGCATATGACATTTGGGACACTTGGCATCCAGTGAAGAGGGAACCCCAGGCTTCTATCTGGGGTAGCCTGTGGATGACCAGGTCTGGGCCTAGTATCTTGGCTTTTGCATCGTTTTGTATTTTTTAAGAACATAATGTCCTAGGAAAACAAGGGAAAGAACAGCTCCTTTCTTTAATAAATGGTTCAAACGTTGGAAATGGGGAAAAGAAAACATGGCACAAAGAAGCATATTTTCCATGTTGTGACTTTTCTACTGGAGAAGCCCATGTCAACCAACTCAGCCTTGGTTAAGTGTAACCTGCCCTGGTTCTACTGGGCTAATCTGGTGTGCTAGGTTTGGATAATGGACCTGTGTCAAGTGAAGCCAAGAAAATCCAGGCTCACTTAAAGGTCCAAATGGAAACGAGAAGTCTCGGAAGCCTCCTCTGTGGATATGCGTCTTACCAATAGATGGACTTCTAGGTTTGACCCTGAGCAATCCTCCTAATAAAACAGAAGGACTCAGAGATCAGCAGATGTGTCAAAGGTCCACTGATGGTCTGGAGGTGCTTAGTACTCATCTCACCAATGTATATTCAGACTTAGCAAAATGCTTTCAGTGGAGGCCCAGATTGAAACCCTGACTTAGTTTACTAGCTGCAGAAACTTGAGCCTGAGACTCAATCAAGATAATAAAATTAAAAGGAGTAAAGAATATTAGGCACACAAGTGCTCAGAACAGTAGCCAGTATTAACTATCCTTAGTATAATACAGCTTTCAGAACTCTGTCAAAAGTGCTCTTTATCATAAGAGAAAATGAGGCCCATCTTTACCCTGACCTAAAGCATTATCTAGTCTCATTTCAAGCTTTGAAGAGATGAGTAAAGTCTCCTCTCCATTTTCCTCCATGGTCACAATCGATAGTGTTTTCAATTGAGAAGATATGAATTTACTGAAGTGTGTGTGCAAAAGCCCAGTTGGAAATGGCAATGATGCATTACAGTACTCCATCCATCTGTTCCAAGAGACTGAAAGCTTTCTCTTCCTGGCAGATGGCTGGGATCCTGATACCTACGTGCATGAGAAGCCATACCAGAATGCCAGCCGACATTCGTGTGCAGAGACGTTGCCTGTGGAGCTGTCTCCAGAAGAGGATGCAGCTGCAGGTACATGAGGACCACACTCCCCCTCCCAAGCCTAATGTTCCCTACATGGCAGCGCACTGAGCATTGGCAATGCAAAAACCACTTCTCGATTACTCATAATTGAGTTGCAAAAACAGATTATTCTTTGCTGAAACTTGACTTCTCATCCTGGAAGCAGATTTTTCTCATTTGGGATGGGAGGGGGGCAAATTATATTAAAATTTGCTGGAAAATTTTGTTTGGAACAAGGCACAAAAATGTTCCTTGGAGGTTGCAGATGCCTCAGTTATCATTCTTTAACAAAATCAGGGCTCTCTTTGTAAAAACAAACACAACCCAGGCATGTTCACTCTTTCTTTGGAATGTATCCATTGTGCTAAATTAGATTTTTTAAATACCCTCACCACTGGCCCCAAGGTTGTGCGTGGCTATTGCTGACTCTACAACAGAGGAAATAAAGGCTAAATTTATTCTGCTGACTCCCTGGTTCTCTGCTTATCCAAAGGGCACTGGGATTCATTTTGGAAAATCCTAGAGATTACACACAGGCTTTCTTCCAGGGATAAGTTAAAGAATTTAGGAAACACCCAGGCTTGTGTCTTAACACACTTGAAGAAAAAAACAAAAAAACATGTCTTATAAGGTGTCCCAGTGACCCAAAATAGGTAAAACACCTCCCAAGGAAGCACTTTTCTGTAAAATCTGGTTCTTTAACCCACGTGCCTCTTCTCATTCTCCAAACTGCACAAGAAGCAACATGCCCAAGGTTCTAGCCCAAATTGACATTGCATTAACACTGTCAAAACATTAAAGGAAAGTGTCCCAGGAAGGACTAGAGAGATTTCTTCTACCCCATTGTTGCTGACTCTGACTTCCTGGTTCCATCAAGATTCCAAAGGGGAGGAGAAACTTGATGATTACCTCGGGGAAATCTCTGAGTATAAAACCTTAACTGAACCTACTGAGATCAGGAAGAGCTCATGTGCAGAAGCTGTCACCCCTCTCCTGGACAGACAGGCTTGCAGGGAGGCCCAGCTCTGTCCACAGGAGCCTTGGCCTGTGATCTGACTCTAGACTTGGGACCTCCTCTCCAAGAGGTAGGGAGGGCAGACCTCCCAAAACATAGCGTTCCATCCAAGGCTCTTTATAATTTCCAAGGCTGCCCTCTAAAACCTACTCCTTTGTTTCCCTTTATCTTCCCCTCCAACAATTCCCTTCCCTCCTATTTCCAAAAACCATAACCATAACCAAATTTGGCCTGATTCTTTAACCTATAAACCTAAAAATTCAGAAATCAGGCAGCTCTAACATTCTTGAATTGTGCCTCATGATACTTCAGTTGTTGCTGTTGTTGTCATTTTGTTTGTCAGAAGAATACTTTGCTATGTAGGTGAATTTAAAAAGCGACCCTGGACAATTATATTTCATTATAAAATACAGCGGCATAAGGCCCTCTCCAAAAGACATGCTACAGCTTCTGCCTTGTTGATTTAACCGTATAAACCTGTGAGGAGCATGAGCGCACATCCAAATAGACATATCTCACATGAACACACTAAACAGAGACATGGTGCAGGAGCTATGTGGGGCCTTGGGCTGAACCAGCAGTTAGAGCATACAAAATACCACTACAGACAAACTACAGACAAGTTCTAGAAAGTCCAGTTGATACTACATGAGCAAGCCAGTGAAAAGAAACGATTGCCTGTAGCAACACAGGATACAAAATATATTTTTAGAACAGAGTCTTAAAAGTGTTAGGACATTAAGGATGCTAAGGAAATCTGGTCTGTATCAGTGAAAATAATTTTGAAAACTGAGAAAAATGCTAAAGTCCAATGTAAAGGAAAGGGTGGAAGAGGCAAGTAATTGACAGGTTTCCTGGTGGCTGCGCACCTGCGGGGCACTTACTCACCTCACTCAGCTCACTCAGCGCTTTTCCAGGCATGTTTTATTTCCTTTGCAGTCCTCAGCACCCTCCAAATGACCCCCTGATAACAGCAATGGCCAGCGTTTCTCTGATGCTCTGCTAATTCCACATGTGACCTCGTCTGAGTCTCACAATGACCCTGTGAGGTAAGGATTATTGTCTCCCATTTTACAGAGAAAGAAACTGAGACCCAAGTGGTACGCAAGTGTCCCTTGGATACCTACCAGTAAGTGATACCTTACTGGTAGGTATCTAAGCTCACTACCAGTAAGGGACACAGCAGAAGCTCCACCCCACTTGGTGACTCTCAGTGACAAGCCCTCCCTACCTGGCCATACCACCTCATGTGGTGTAAAGCTCTGTCGCCAAAAGCATATGGAAAACACTCACACGAGTAAAACCAAATATCCACTTGCATTGTCCAAAATGACATCCAGCGTCGAGATGCCAGGAAATATTCCTAGACACATATAGGTTGTCCATTCTTCATTCAGCAGTTCAGAGACAAAGGCATAATTAGGCCCATCTGTAAATAAAGTGAGTCCCTGACACAGGACACAAATAAAGTGCTTCACTGTCTTTTGTCCACATTTGTATTTTTCTGACAATGTTAGTTTCGTGTTTTGAAATGTATTCATTCTTGGGTCACCGGGGGAAGGCTGGAGATTATGAATGCATTATGAATGCATTTGGACTGAGCCTCATCTTTGCTGGAGATTTAGAAATCTGGTTTGTAGTTTGAGGTCTTGGAACACCATTGCGTTTCCAGCACCGTGTCTTTATGTGAACAGGTCTGTCTTTAAGCCAATGACTATTTTGCTCGATTTAAAAGGGGAAAAATAATCTTGAGTAGGGCAAAAAACAAGGGCCACACATATGATTTGAATTACAGTCAGATAATCACCATTCATGACCAGTCCAAGCTGGAAGGAAAGCTTGAATTTCTCCTCGGAGACATTTCCCGGCTTAACTTTTAACAAGGGCTACAATTGAGTGTGGCCTTTAAGTGAAAACTAAAGAAGTTCAAACTATTTAAGGCCTTTACTGACTTCTCCAGCCTGCTATGAAATTAGTCTTTTTGGAAGAAGATCATTTATGAGTTTCATTGGAAACGGAAAAAAAAAAAAAAAAAAAAAAAAGCTCCTTTACTCCTCAACTCCCTCAAAAAACGTTCTAAAGAAAGTTTCTTTAAATAAATTTTTCAAGCAACAGCGCTGAGCACTGCTCCTCACCTTCTCTGTTTGAGGAACTTATATCAAAATCTGAATGTGTACTCTCTGAAGCTTTTCTTTCTCACTGGATCCCAAGATGACTAGAAGTTCATCCTAACCTGTGAACGTTTGGGCGTTGTTCAGCACACAAAAAGCTATGGGGTAAACAGTATATTCTGTGGCTCAAAATCCTAACAACATACATGCTTCCTCCAGCCACTGTTTCTTCTCAGAAGCTCAGTTACCTTTCAGAGACAAGGAATGAAAACCAAAGATCCATCTGCAATGGATGGTGTCGGGCAAGAAGCCTCACAATAGTGCTTGTTTTGAGGGCAGCACAGTTTTGGGCTGTGGCAGAATCATCTGGGGAACTGAAAAAAATATCCCAGTGCCCAAGCCATATCCAGGCCTGTCACATCTAAATCTCTGGGGATTCCATTGTCCTGGGGAACAGGTTCTGGGCTCTGGAGTCAGAAAAGTGTAGTTCCTATCTTAATTTTCCTGCTTACTGTTTTTCAGACAAGTTACTTAACCCCTCTGAGCTTAGGTTTCCCTTTATTTAAAAGAAAAAAAAGCTAAAGATGTCCACTTTATGAGATAAAAATGAGATATAATATTGGTGAACATACTGTCTGGCTTTAAGTGATCCATAAACGTGTGATAATGTTTAGAAAGTTACCAATGTTTTCCCCCAGAATTTCCTTCTCCTATCCTCAATCTTTGCCTTTCCTGCAAAAGCGTACATAATTTGAGGAAGGAAAGGGGATAATGATATAGATAGAGGATTAAGGAGGACATATCATGAATAGAATAGAATTATGTTCCCTCAAGAATAGAATAGGACCTCCTGAGGACCAGGGGGGCCACATAAGAGGGTGAAAGTCAGCACGATGCAAGGATAAAGTCCCCAACCTAGACTCCTGATCAAGTCCTAGGAAGGAAGTGATTCCCAGTTAAGCTTGTGGGATCCAACAGCAGGGGACACCTGTGACTCATTTCCTAGGAATAGCTCCAAAAGGAAAAAAAAAAAAAAGTGTGGAATTTCTAGGTAGATGGGGACTTAGCCTCATAAGTTTTCTATTCTTCAAATGCCTGTAAGCCACAAAATGATCCCTTTGCAGTATGAAAGCAACAGAGAGCCCCTGGACCTGAAGCAGCCTTGCAGATGAGAATGCAGGTAAAGGAGCTAAGGCTACAGCGACTGATGACCAAGAGCCAGCCCAAATGAGGAAGGAATTAGCAGGCACTAGTGTGGAGAGATGGCATCAAGGAATGAACATGCCCACCTACACCCCCTGGGCCAGTGCTCCCTCATTAGCTCCTTAGACAAAAGTCAGGGTAAATTAGACGAACCTGAACAGGGAAAAGTAAAGAAGCTGTATCTCTCACACTCAGTGTCGTGACCTGAGCCTCATACCTGAGGCTCGAGCTATCAGTGTTATGGTTGTTTTTTTCCTCAACAATTTTCAGGTTATGATGCCTCCATTGTGCAATAGGCCTCAGGAGAGGAGATTTACATAATCGTCGTGGAAGAGTCAGAGAAAACAAAATGGACAAGAGGAATTTTTCCTGCCACATGAGGGCCTCACAGCTGAACTGCGATAAATCAGCTCAGCAGCCTGAGTCCTTTTATGGTCTCTAGTAGAACTAAGATCCAAGATACTACGCTAAGCCTAGCTCCTAACAAGCCCTCCCAGCAAGATAGAGAATGAGTATCTGGTCAACCAAAGAGGTAATTCTGATTACAAAACAACAACTAGGCTTTCTGGTTCTTTTCCCTCAATTGATGTGTTTGATCAAACCACGTAGTTCTAACCAATAACCTGAGGCTCTCTGATTGGCCCTGCTTCCAGGCTTAGAGTATGTCTTACCATAATGTATAAAATAAAGTTGCATACTAAAGTTAACAACTTCTGAAATACAGCTATAACGATTATGTGATTATTATGTTACCTCAAATTAACATGTGGCCTATAATCTTTTGATATTACAAAACTTGACTATGCCATGAGATCTAACGAGTTTCATTTAATAGGAAGAGTTATTTGGTAATGTTACATACCAGTTCGTTGTTCAAAACATTTATGGGGATTTAACGCTATGAAGCAGATAAACAAGTGTTCCCCAGCTGCTAAATCTCACTTCATATATTTTAAACAATCCACTGTACTGGCGATTTCTGAAATGTGAAAAGATGTCATATCCAATGCACGTTTTTAAAATGTTACTTCTGAAGCTACATCTGCTTCACATCGCCTGTTCAAAGTTTTCCATTTTCCTCCGGGGTTACTTAATGATCATATTAGAATGGACAAAAGTCAAAGACTGTGTCCATTATCTGAAATGTAGGCCTTGATATTGTACACTTACCTAATTTAAAAAAAGAGAGAGACAAAGAGAGAGATCTGAAACACTGGAAAACGTGTCAACCAGGCAGTGAAGCTGTGAGGATTAACAAAGTCAAATTTACAAAGCAAAATCAAGTTCTCACATCAAACAGGGAAGCGTGGAGGAACTGTTAAAGCTATAGTATTACTCTAAAGTGACTGGGTCACCCACTGAACTTTGTGCAATTTTTCAAGCTGTTCTGAAATGACGAATATGGCATGTAGTATATAATACACTGAAATGTGTTGAAACTTTGGATAACATTCCCGGTTTAATATTTAAAACACTTGGTCAGCGAGAACACACTACAGAGCCATTTCACCGCTCCGTGCATTGCACTTTCACAATCTCCCATCTCATTTCATTCCACGAGTTTGGAAATCTTGCCTCCCTCCCTACGTTTCAAACAGTCCCGTCTTGCCAGCTTATTTTACAAAAAAGAAAATTAAAGCAAACCATCAATGAGAACATAGTTCTGTGAAACAAAGAGAATGGTGCTGTGTTTGACATCCTTACTGGTCTCTCAGAATTTGTTCTGTGTTTTGGTTAGCTGAATATGCTTTGCGCCCCAGGAGTCTGGCAGCATGGTTAATATCATAAATAAAAAAATGATTTAAAAAATTCAGTTTGCATTTGGGGCTCTTTTCGAGAAAAAAGAATGGATTACATAAGCAGACGCTTGAGATAGCTATTGTTCTTTTTTTTTTTTTTTTGAGACGGAGTCTCACTCTGGGCTCGATCACAGCTCACTGCAAGCTCTGCCTCCCGGGTTCACACCATTCTCCTGTCTCAGCCTCCCAAGTAGTTGGAACTGCAGGCACCCGCCACCATGCCCAGCTAATTTTTTGTATTTTTTAGTAGAGAAGGGGTTTCACCGTGTTAGGCAGGATGGTCTTGATCTCCTGACCTGGTGATCCACCTGCCTCAGCCTCCCAAAGTGCTGGGATCACAGGCGTGAGCCACTGTGCCCGGCCAATAGTTATTGTTCTTTTGCAATTATACACCGTGTGTGCCCCAAGAAGCCTAGGCCTCTCTAGAAGCAACAAAATGAAGGTGATGTCAACATATCCAAAAGCAAAGAGGCCACCTGGCAAGTAGTCAGCTAATTTGACCAATGTAAATAACGCACTGGCATAACTGACACTCCAAAAATAGCTCGGAATAACTGCAGACTGTGGTCAACCTCCCAAATATTATGGAATGCAAGTAGAATTTCTGGAGCCTGAATTTTAAAGATGGCAGCTTAAAGGAGTATTTGAGACCCTTCAAGCAACAATTGGATTTTCATTTGAATGAATGACGTGAAGTAACTGTTTTAAAGCAATGGATAATATTGGCTAAAAGGCAAGATGTTTTTAATTAAAGAACAGTAAGAGGTTGTAAATGAAGAAAAAAATCTGCTTACCTGGGGAAGGAGTTCAACAAGCAGTGATTGAAAGAATGAATTCATTTTTTTCAATGTATGTTCTTGTTTTTTGTTTTTTTTTTTTGATATCAGGGGAAATCTAAATTTCCGATTCCAGGATTTCCTGTTTTGTCTATAATATAAATTATTTGAATCAAATACAGCATTCTTTTAAGAATATCTTTTCCAAATCTAGTATTTATTTATTAAAATATATTTGATCTGATTACAAAGGTACTCATCTAGCAGAATTCAGCTAGTTTTTTTGAATCTTAATGAAAGCAATTAAAAATGAAAACCTGGCCGGGCGCAATGTAAGTTCTTTAGAATCAGTTCATGAGGCCCAGAGAAAAAATTGGCCACCATATATTTTTACTGAAAACTTCATTACCCAAGCTGATGAACCACCTCATTCACCCAGTTTTGTTCCTTGTGATTTCTGGTAGGACCCTCAAAATCCAATGCGCCATCAGAGAGCTGTGCTACGTTCCCAATAAGGTTGGTTTTAACATCATAGATTCTGAGGATAATTCTCAAAAAGAAATGGCTACATCTACAGAATAAGTGAGGCTTTGTCACAGGTTACAATTTGGAGGAGGTCAAAATTCCTTGGTTTATAGTTTTAGAGTCATATCTCACTAATTTACCAATGAATAAAACTATCAGGTGATGGTATTCTCTTTGTGAGGGGAAATTCTCCCTCTTTCTTTTCTTGACCCATGGCACGCTTGTTAGCAAAGTATGGTCCATACACACAGAGCAAACATGCATCCTGCCTTCTTGCTGACCAAGTTACACAGTCTACATGCTTCATCCATCCACAGCCCAAAACAGGCCATGTTTCCCAAGCCATGTGACCTGGGTAAAAGGGCTGGGTATTACAGAAAGTGTAAGAATGTGTGGGGGTGTAGTCAATTGAATATTTTGAAAATTGGTATATGTGGCTGAGAAGAAAAAACAAGCAATACAAAAATTTTACAAAGAGGAAGACAATATTGTAAACAGAATTGTTTACTAAAAATTTTTAAGCAGAACCCTTTTTAAAAATTAAGTCTTGCTGGGCGCAGTGGCTCACACCTGTAATGCCAGCACTTTGGGAGGCCGAGGCGAGTGGGTCACAAGGTCAGGAGATCGAGACCATCCTGGCCAACATGGTGAAACCCCATTTCTACTAAAAATACAAAAATTAGCTGAGCGTGCCTGTAATCCTAGCTACTCGGGAGGCTGAGGCAGGAGAATCACTTGAACCAGGGAGGCTTGAGCCAGGATCGTGCCACTGCACTCCAGCCTGGTGAAAGAGACAGACTCCATCTCAAAAAAAAAAAAAAAAAAAAAAAAAATTAAGTCTTAGAGGAGCCCCAGTATTGATCACATACAAAAGTGAAATTGCTTGATCCAGTTGGCTTTGGTCAGGGATAGGGGCCACACATATCTTTCAAATCATTGTTTCAAACCACTTAAACCACTTTATTTTGCCAAAGATTTGTTTCCCTGGTAAATAAGATAGCCTCTGAACTTGCTTTATAGTTGACCCAATGATATCTCATTAGCCTTGGTAATAATTAGTTGTCTAAAGTGTTCTACCTTGTAAAGTGCTATAGCATTTAAATGCTTGCATGGAGCTTTAAACTTCCCCTTAGAAAAATTGATTTAGAAAAACTCACCATGTTATTTCCCTTATGTAAAGTTTCACAGTTTAAAGTTTTTTTTGTTTTGTTTTGTTTTGGTTTTTGTTTGTTTTTGTTTTTTGTTTTTGTGGGGTTTTTTGTTTATTTTTGAGATGGAGTCTTGCTCTGTCACCAGGCTGGAATGCAGTGGTGTGATCTCAGCTCACTGCAACCTCTGCCTCCTGGGTTCAAGTGATTCTCATGCCTCAGATTCCCGAGTAGCTGGGATTACAGGCACATGCCACCACACCCAGCTAATTTTTGTATTTTTAGTAGAGACAGCAGGTGGATCATGAGGTCAGGGAATCAATCGTTTTTAGGCAGAAAAAAAGAAGACAATCAATTAAAACCCAAGATGGAACCATTCCCCTGGAATTCTAGCTTCTGGCTCTGCCTATGAATTGGACTGTTCACCAAAAATGAAATTTTTACAACAGAGATGAGCCTTTCATTTGCTCCTAGCTGAAGCTGCAAATCCCTTGTGCCAAGTATTTTGCTGGTGTCAATTAAGGCAGGCTTCTCAGATTGCCACAGGGAAATCACAATAATCTCATACTCTCTCCAGAAATAACATTTAGGATTTTTGTTAGGGAAACAATCAAATACAGCCCTGACAAAATTGTTTCTAGGGGAAAACATGCCTGTAAGGGATGTCATTGGAAATGATTACAAGCTTGAGCTATAACCAGGTCACTGAAAGGGATGACCAAGAGGAGCTCTTTAGGGATGACCAGGAGGAGCTCCTTAGTGGTAACCAAGAGGTTCAATGGAAATTAGGGATCTGAAGACCTCACTAGTAACTGTACTATCTAGAATTGTTCATGATTAACTAGGAGATGACTGCAGATGCACCTCTGGGAATTCAGTGAACAAACCAATGCTCTGGACTTTATTTTTAAAAGGTTTTCTGGGCTGGGCTCGGTGGCTCACACCTGTAATCCCAACACTTTGGGAGGCTGAGGTGGGTGGATCACAAGGTCAGGAGTTTGAGACCAGCCTGACCAACATGGTGAAACCCCGTCTCTACTAAAAATTCAAAAATTAGCTGGGCGTGTTGGTGCGCATCTGTAATCTCAGCTGCTTGAGAGGCTGAGGCAGGAGAATCGCTTGAACCCAGGAGGTGGAGGTTGCAGTGAGCCAATATGGCGCCACTGCACTCCAGCCTGGGTGACAGAGCGAGACTCCGTCTCAGGAAAAAAAAAAAAAAAAAGATTTTTTGTAAAACGTTAAATGCAATTTCCCCCTCCTTCTACTGCAATATCATAAATACCTTTGGTAATTTGGGAAGTGAAAGGGTGATGAATCACTCCAGGTCCAATCTAGCACAACTATGGAGATGTCAACAAATGGCCATGAAGAGGCAGACGGGAATCAGGATGGGCTGTGCTTTGTGATAACACCATTCATGGTTTTGCCTAAGATCCATCTCCTAGAGGGGGCTGTGCCTGGCCAGTGATCTTCATGTTGCAGCCAAGGGTAGAGACATTGGTTAGCACCTCAGCAAGTTTTCACGTTGGGCTGCTTTCAAAATGGCAGAAAGAGAAGAGAAATGCATTGTAGCAAATCTTACCATAATATTCCACGCAGTCAATGAAACCAGGGAATTTGCTTTTCCCTTCAGTAACAACATTTATTTTACAGGTTACAAGGACTCAAGCATTTCTTTCAAGGTTTTGAGAGAAAAGATATAACTAATTCTTGAGTCATTAAGGGCAATGAACTTGGTAGAGATAGAACTCCTTGAATCTTCATTACAGGCATCAAACAGTGGATTACCAATTAGCCTCATTCTCCCAGATGAGCTGGGAACTGGGTGGGTCCAAGGAGTTGATCCATATCTTCTCCTCTGGTCCACTGTAATAAATTCACAAGAGAGCTGGAATATGTGTTGGCCTTGCAAGGAGTCTGCTTCAACCCAGTAACCCATCAGTCATCAGCAGGAGACCTAAGAATGAGTCCAGTATACGTGAAGCCCACTGGGCCTACTGCTGTGATTGCATGCTTTCCTAAGAAGACAATAGTAATCTCACTGGCCAGAAAATGTGAAAAATAAGGAGACAGGTATCTGCTTGGACTGGCCGTGGATCTATGACAGCATTTATTTTAAGATATAGTAATTATTTGTATATGTGTCTGTCTTCCTCAATAGACCATGTAGTCCTAAGAAAAAAGCAAACATTTCAGCATCTAGCACAATTCTTGGCACATGGTTGAGCTACAATAAATGTTTTTCCAAAAAGTAATAGTTTGTCTAGACTAAAAGACTGTGGATAACATAACCTCTTGAAATTTCTCTTCAGCCACCAAATTCAATGATGAATGGTTGCGAAAACAGGATAGATCTTATGTTTACTACATCTCTGTAAGTCAAGGTCACATCAATAAAAATGAGGTCTAACCAAACTCAATCACAGAATTGTCACCTGAGTCTTACTTGAATGGCTGTGTGATTTATTTGCCTGGCTAAGTCAAGGCTGGAGTGTAATATTCTATGCTCCATTGTGTTTTGATGGGGGCTTTTAAGGGCTGCAACAGGCTTTTTTTTATGGGGAGGTGGGGCATGGGGGGACAGGGTCTCACTTTGTTGCTCAGGCTAGAGTGCAGTAGCCCAATCATGACTCACTACAGCCTCAACCTCCTGGGTTCAAGCGATCCTCGCACCTCAGCCTCCTGAGTTGTTAGGGCTACAGGTATATGCCACCATGCCCGGCTAATTTTTTTATGTTTTTGTAGAGACAAAGTCTCGCTATATTGTACAGGCTGATCTTGAACTACTGGTCTCAAGCGATCCTCCTGCCTTGGCCATCCAAAGTGCTGGGATTACAGGCAATGAGCCACCATGCCCAGCCACAACAGTCATTTTTAAAGGTAGTTTCCTCCATTTTCCCTGGGTGACACCGGGCTTTTCATAACAGGGCACTTGGAATCAGAGCCCAGATGTCAGAAGACATGAAACTGTGGGCTTCCATGCTTCTTTAAGGGACCATGCCTAAAAAAATTCTCCTGGGCCCCAGTGGCCTCTTTCCTTTGCTAAGGATTAGACTAGAATGTAGGGTTTGGACAAATGGGTCTGGGCAGTGCTCCTGCTCTGGGCATTGCCTCGGGAACAGTTTCCCGGCTTGGCTTCCACAGGGCTACACAAAGACCACTTTTGTCTTTGTCAGTTACCTGCCTCACTTGTGGCTCTGCTCTCCCTCCCTGCATTCTTGGCTCCTGGGCAGCAGAACCTCACATTCATCACACCTCTGTGGTCTGTCTCAAGTGGGCTGGGTTTTTGGTTTTGGGCTTTTTTGTTTGTTTGATTGGGAGGTTTTTGGCGTATTGAGAAGACAAGTTTGGACTCCCCATCATTCCCGATAGCACACGGCTAGAGAGGCTGGTGACACTGCTCCACAGAGCAGAGAAGCCCTGGCCCCCAAGAATCCATTCGGCCCATGAGTATGGGACTGGGCTCAGACATGATGTCTGCCCCAGGCGGGTAGAGAGAGGCTGCCCACCCTGGGCATCAGACTCAGCCGCCTGCAGGAAGCCTCACCAGCATGCACAGGCCTGCCTTGGGGCTGAGCCCAGGCAGCTGAGGGAGGCCAGAGGAGTGATGGCTGTTGGCAGAAGGTAAGACCAGCCCAGGGAGGAGATGTGGTCCTGTCTGGCCTTCTTGGGGGAAGCAGAAAGGAGACATCTGTGGGCTTTCACTGGGCTATCCAAGACTCGGAAACTTGTAAGGATGTTATTGGAAATGATTACGAGCTTGAGCTATGACCAGGTCGTGGAAAGGGAAGCGTGCAGGAGCAGCAGGCACCTGGGAGTGCGTGAGGAGGAGGAGGACTCCTGGCCCAGGCATCTGTGTGCTCCCACACAGCGGCTTGGGCTTAGGGCTTTTCACCAAAGTGGCAATAAAATAAACTCTAACAATGTGTTGGATTGACTTCAGGTATTGTCCCTGGACTCCTGACCACATCCCCTAGATCAATACATCAGAGTAATCCAGCCGGAGTCATTTAAATATATCAACAGTGGCTTCCTGGAGCCAGTTTCCCCAGTCAAAAGCGATTTTCAAGACGTTTGGGGCAGGTTGTCATTGGAATATGGTTTTACAAGCCCAAATTACTCGCTCCTAGAGTCTATGGAAAAGTGTTCCCCTTTAAGTAAACTTCCTTTCTTCCTTTAAGACCCTGGGGAAAAATAACAATTCAAAAGATTTTTTTCTAAGTTCTTTCTACATTGAAGGTTTTTATTGCCAAAAACCATTTGCTGTGTGCAAAGTACTGTGAAAGGTGCAGGGCGCCTTACCCAGATGCTATCGGGCAGACTGGTTGCTGCAGGATAAAAAGACTATTTTCCATTTAACTTCAAGAGTTGGTCCAGCCTATGTTGCAGGAGATAAAGGCTGAAGGACAATAGAACTAGCCAGGGTTGAGGGAGTCAAGATAAAAGCAAAGGGTTTCAGCAGTTCGCCCAGATTCTTGGAAATACTAAAAGCCCAATCATCTGATGTAAGTTCAGAATTTCTTTTACATATTCTGCATCTATTATTTTGTTTACATTTCTCATTATTCGATTTATCCCAAGTTCATATCCACCTTAGGCACTCTTCTACCTAGGATTCCTCCCTTTTCTCTGTTCACCCAAGCTTCCTCGATCTTTCTAGTTTCCCTCAACACTCTTAAAAATTAGGAGACCTGGCCGAGTGCTGTGGTTCACACCTGTAATCCTAGTACTTTGGGAGGCCAAGGCAGGTGGATCACGAGGTCAGGAGTTCGAGACCACCCTGACCAACATGGTAAAACCCTGTCTCTACTAAAAATACAAAAATTAGCCAGGCGTGGTGGCGCATGCCTGTAATCCCAGAAACTCGGGAGGCTGAGGCAGGAGAATTGCTTGAACCTAGGAGGCAGAGGTTGCAGGGAGCCAAGATCACACCACTGCACTCCAGCCTGGGCAACAGTGCGAGACTTGGTCTCAAAAGAAAAAAAAAAAAAAAATTGGAAACCTTGGAATCCTAGCCATGGCACTGGCCAGCACATGCCTTTGGATGAGTTGCTTTCACCCTCTGAGGCTCATCTATAAGATGGGTCCATCAGCTCTGGCCTTGCAAGGAATTATGAGGCCAAGAAAGAAAAAAGAATATCACAGTGCTCTGGAGACTCTAGTGTGACACAGATGCAAACAACCACATCTTCTCCTTCAGACCCAGGGCACAAACATCTGTACCACTTAATGATGAGCCCAACCACTTACACTGGCATTTACATTCCTTCTTGGGGGAGGATATTTGGTATTTGGTTTCTATTATGAGGTTTTATGGGTAAGGAAGAATTATCAGGACACAAAAATATTCACAAATGAGCACACAAAATGGACTACACAATTAGAAAACATATATCACTGCATTATCGTTTATATATAATGATGGCATTATTATTGAATTAGAATGGCTGAAATCAGAGCCATAGTCACTGATAAGTGAGAAAATGGTAGAATAGGACCGGTTAGCAATTAAAGAAAGGAAGAAATAAGCACCAAGAAGATTGACACACAGGCTTGCTGGAAACAGAGATGACCATAGCAAAGGATGAGAGGGTCCCAGGAAGAAATGAAAATAGCCTCAGATATTTTTGCCAAAATGATCTTCTTTGTTACCTATTGCTCTGAAAGTCATACGTGAAGGGAAAGATAATGGCACTACAAAACAATTCTGTCAGAAAAAAAGGATGCCTCAAATGCCCCAACACTTGATTCTCTGTTCAGACTAAAACATCAGCACACTGTTGCGCTATAACCTATATTCTGCTTATTCTGAAATAAACCTGCTTTCATCATTTTTATTCGTTTTCACTATGTAAAACAGCAATTCTGGTCTTGATTTTAAGATGTTTTACCCTTTCTAGAACCAAATATCCTCAGATAATGAGGATCTGCACACATCTGCCTCCTCCAATGCATGGTGTGTCCATCAAGACAAGAGCCCCAATCCGGCTGTTACTGAAGTCCACAAAACAGGAAGGAACAAGCCACCGTAATTCAATTACAGAAACCCCCATGGTTGTACCTTGTAAATATTCAATAAATTATTTTTGATGATCTTTGAAGAATACAATGCTACCATGTACAAGTAAAGATTTTTTTTTCAAATTGTTCACTTGTTGTAAAGAGGAAATGGGCCAGGTGCAGTGGCTCACATCTGTAATCCCAGCACTTTGGTAGGCCGAGGTGGGTGGATCACGAAGTCAGGAGATAGAGACCATCCTGGCCAACGTGGTGAAAACCCGTCTCTACTAAAAATACAAATATTAGCTGGGTGTGGTGGTGCGCACCTGTAGTCTCAGCTACTTGGGAGGCTGAGGCAGAAGAATCGCTTGAACTGGGGAGGCAGAGGTTGCAGTGAGCCAAGATCGTGTGCTATTGCACTCCAGCCTGGCGACAGAGCAAGACTCCATCTAAAAACAAAAAAAAAACCATGAATTATTTCAGTGGGAAGAGAATTATGGTCCCCAACTATCACAGACTGGTGCTTTCTGTGGAATAAGCACCTCATGAATTTGGAGGCTGTCTGCCTTTAAAGTCTAGGGTACATGACCGTGTGACTTACCATCCCTGCTTCTGAAGCCAGTTCCAGATTTCAGGACCCATGGGGTGATGAGAAGCTAATGTCAGTGGCTCCAATGTACATAACATGATAACATGTCAGGAAGGAAAAGACAAATTCTACAAGTAAGGTGCAATAAACTGTGAGGCTAGACCTGAACTGAGAACACAGAATGTGTCTGGGAGGACAGCTGGGAAGAGAACAGTAGTGATTTTCATTATTTGGAACTTTTCAGAATGGTGTCAAACTTCTTCTCAAGTTAATCATTTTAAGATGCTTCAAGGCGCTTGTAGCATAACAAATAACTCCACGCACCATCCATCATTGCCAGGAGTACTCCTGGTACTCATCATTCTTATCCCACCTATGAAATAGGAACAAGAATGACACTGCTGCAAAGGGAGGGTGAGAACAGCTTTGCCAGGCCCTTGCAGCTGTGAGTTGCAGCAGGTGGCACTTTGGAAGGTTAGTGTGATGTTAACCTTCATAGGTGCCATGTTGGCCAGCCACTGGGGTCATGCCCCAACACCACTCCTCACCCCTGCCCTCATTTTTGCCAGCTTATGGCCAGGGGTGAGGAAGGGGAATAGTAATCCAAGGTGCCAAGGTGACCTTCAAAAATACAGTCAAGGCTGACTGCCTGATCTGGACCAGTCATTCATTTTCATTTGCTCATTCCTCCCTCACCTCTTCCTTCAAGAGAAAATGATATCCATTTTCAAGAACTCTTAATAAATGATGATTTGAGAATAAAGGACTAGAAAGAATGGAGTCATGTGATACGCTTTAATTAAAAAACAAGTCATTGCCTCATCAAGGTTTTGCCTTTTACTACCAGCTGCCATGGTGTTTAAGTACATATAAATTAGAGCTCAAGCTGAAGATTCTAAGCCTTTAAAAGAAAAAAAGCAGCATGCAAGCCAAATATTTCTTTATCTTGACACAGAACTCTATTGAATCAGTTTCTACACATCAAGTGCTGGAAGAGAGGAGAAAGATTATTGAATTCAATCAATTTCCGTAAGCAGTCTGACGTTGGGAGACGGCATCATCTGCTCAAGTTCAATCTACAAATCTGGCTTTCAAACAAGAAAATGACACATCTATTCATCTAATTTTGATTGAATGGACTGCCAAAAATATGCCCTACAAAAATGAGTAGAGGCTAGGCATGGTGGCTCATGCCTGTAATCCCAGAGATATATATATCTCTGAAATTCAGAGACAGTGTCACCCTGGATGGTAGCAGTCATTCATATAGGGACAATATGTGGGAGGGGGTGAGATCAGGCAGGAAAAGAAAGAAAATGAGAAGAGAAGAATATCAAGAATGGAATACCAAAATTAAAGGAAGAAAAGAAGGCAGAATGGAGATGTGAGAGTGATAAAATTGGAAGTTGAAACAAGTAGAGGTTTTGGTAAAATAAAAGAACAAGAATTATGAGGATAGGACTGTAAGATCTAGATAGATAAGGATGTGATCAGAAGGTCAGATAAATGAGTTTAAGTCAACAGGGTAACCAAGGCATGGAGAGAGGGGCTGCAGCCCTATAATCTCCATCATTCCCCTCACCAAATCAACAATTGACATACATAAAAATTAATATTTATTGAGATATACGCAAACTATACTTTTGGTTTAAAAAATTATCATATTTGCATTTGCTATGTGAATACTACAGGTTGAATATCCCTTATCTGAAATGCCTGGCACCAAAAGTGTTTTGGGTTTTTTCAGATTTTAGAATATTGCATTCTGCTTAGCAATTGAGCATCCCAAATCCAAAAACTCAAAATCCAAAATGCTCCAATGAGCATTTATTTTAACCATGATGTTGGTGCTCAAAAAGTTTCAGTTTGGAGCATTTTGGATTTTCAGATTCAGGATTCTCGACCTGTATCTTAAAGTAAATCCCTTACAACCAGATAACAGCTTAGAGTTATCTTCTCCTACATACAAAAATGTTGTGGTTCTCCTGAGTTGAACGTTTCCATGGGAGTAGTGGTCAAAGCAAAGATGAGGTCCTTGGCAAAGGGTTCTTGAAGTGAAGGACAGAAAAGGTCCCTAGAGAGGAATCAAGAGCTTCTGGACCAAGGGGTCTGATGGCCGTTCACTTAGGCATGGAAGGTTCCACGGACATGGAAGCCCCACTTGGGAGAAGGAAACCAAGAGCTAAAGGTCCAAGAAAGTAAGAAGAGAGCCTGGGATTTCAAGGAATAGCAGACATCAAAGAAAGGCAATTCTTTTGCAATTCTATGCAACGACATACTGATGAGGAAGAAAAGGCAAAGGAATCAAGGGAGAGGAAGAAAAGGGAAAAGGAGGAGATAAAACAGAGAAGAGGAGAAAAGGCAGGGGGAGAAGAAGAAGAGAAGGCAAACATAAAAAAATGTGACAGGGAAATCTGCTGCAATACTGAAATCTGCTGACCAGTCCCCAGGGGTCTCAGAGGTTCTGCCTCCAGCTTTCAGGTTCCAGTTTATCCCCAGGGCAGCTGAAGACCCCAAAGATGGGCTATTCCAGCTTCCAGCAAGGAGTCTGCTTTCGTGACCCACAGGCCAAGGGGCTCCTGACCTCAGGCTGTGGACTTCCGTGGTTGATGGCATGGACCACGCATGACGGTGTATCCTGTGGACCACTCCAACATTGCCCTTCCAGGGACCTGGTTGGCTGGGAGAAAGAAGATCCTCCACAGCCTGAGCCACCATAGGACTGAACTTCCTGCTTCCTTCCCTACTTCTAACTCCTCAGCTCAAGGGCTACACCTCTGTAGCTTTTCTTCATCTCAAAATCACTTGTGATGGGGAAACAGGTCCTGTCTCCACAAGGAGATCACATAAACACCTTGAGAACAAGACTGAGTCTTAGTCATTCCTGTATCCCATCCCTGTTATCACACCCACAACGTAACACGGCACGGAGCTGGCTCCCAGTGAAGGCCAAATGGGTTGTTTCAAAGAGGAAAAGGAAGAGGACATCTCTTGGCTAGCATGAAGAGAACACTTAGAGCAATCCTGATAATTCAACAAATCTGTTATAATTTGAAGACATTTGTGAAAATGGCAAAGAAGGGTACTAACTCCAAGGCAGAATTTCCACTCCCACTTTAAGTTCTCTGACTGCTTCCCATTGCACTTAAATAAATCCAGCCCCCCACCAAAATAAAATAAATAAAATAAAAATAAATCCAGCCCCCTTAACATAATCTGCCAGGCCCTTGTCCCAACTCTCAATCATCACCTTATCCCACAATCCCCCTCTCTGGCTGAGCTGTAGCTGCAGGCCTTCTTTCTGTTGCTTGTTTCTGCCTTTAGGACTTGTCCGGTTTCTTCTACCTGAAATATTCTTCCCTCGACTTTTGCATGGCAGACTCCTGCTCATCATTCAGGTCTCAGCACAAATACCACCTCCACCAGGGGCCTTCCCGGAGCTGCCTACCTGGACATACGCCTGTCACTCTCTGTCCCATGTCACAGCTGTCACTCTTGCCTCCATGACCCTGTTGTATAGTCTCCATAGCCCTCATCACTATCCAAAAGGTTTGTTTTAAGTGAATGATTTTTTATTTATTCTTTTTTGTTGTTGTTTTTAAGAGACAGGGTCTCACTCAGCCCAGGCTGTGCAATGGCACAATGATAGCTCACTGCAGCCTTAAACTCCTGGACTCAAGGGATCCTCCTGCCTCAGCCTCTTGAATAGCTGAAGGTACCCTTGTGCACCATTGCGCCTGGGCAATTTAAAAAAAAAATAGTTTTAGACAGGGTCTCCTTATGTTGTCCAGGTTGGTCTCAAACTCCTGGCATCAAGCAATCCTCCCGCCTCAGCTTTTCAACACCCTTGGATGAGCTTTGGGAGACTGCGCCAGTAATAGTGATTCATTGTCCAGTCTCTTCCTTGAATAGCCTGGCAGACATGAAACAGTGATGTATTTTGTGAGTGGATGAATGTATGGTTAAATGAATGATGGCTGATATAGTCACACACATAGAAATCTCAAAGCTCAAAGAGAGATGAGAAGTGAAGGTCAGGACCCTTGGTCCCCAGCTAGCAAGGTGTCCTTCCCAGCTGGGCCAGGAAGACCCTGAGTTTTCAGATGCCCCCCTGCTTCTGCTCTGTATCTTCAACTCCCCTCAATGCTCAGCTCCTCCCAATCTGACTGCTACCCACCACTCCCCAGAGGGGCCCTAGGAAATTTTTTTTTAATTTTTTTTTTTTTTTTTTGAGATGGAGTTTTGCTCTTGTTGCCCAGGCTGGAGTGCAATGGCGCAATCTCAGCTCACTGCAGCCTCCGCCTCCTGGGTTCAGGCAATGCTCCTGCCTCAGCCTCTCAAGTAGCTGGGATTACAGGCACATGCTGCCACGCTCAGCTAATTTTTTTTATTTTTAGTAGAGACAGGGTTTCACCATGTTGGTCAGGCTGGTCTTGACCTCCTGACCTCAGGTGATCCACCTTCCTTGGCCTCCCAAAGTGCTGTGATTACAGGCGTAAGCCAGGAAATTTCCAGATGGACAATTCCAAGGTCTATTCTCGGACCTCATTCTGGTTCATCTTTCTGCAGGACTTTGTGACTGCAAAGTGCCTTTCTGAAATTCTCTTCACACTGCTTTGAGGGCACTGTTCTGCACTAATTCTTATTCTGCCTCCATCCTGAGTCTTGATTCCTCTTATTCCTTGCCTAAAAGTCCTTGCTTCGACAGGCCCTGACCTTGATCTTCTCTACGTACAGCTCTGAAGTGCCTGATAGGTGTCCCTCGCCTGTGTCTGAAGCTGCCACTTCCCTACAAAAGCTCCTTCAGCTTGGGAAAATTCCCCAGGCTTTAGCCCCCTCCTTGTCTACCTTGAGCCTCCTTGTCTCTGCTTTTTGTCTCATTAGACTTCAGTGGCCGAAGGAGTAAACTTCAAACTCCTTACCTTGCTGATGAAACCCTTCTTATTCTGACATCCCCACCTGCATCATACTTGCTCTGGCCAGTTCCCTCAGCTTCACTAAATTCACCCTCCCTTCCAGCCCCTCTGCAATTCTCTCTATTCTCTGAACTTGCCTTGTTCTCTCACAGGGCCACCGCATATAGACTATCGTGTAAATCGCCTGCCACATACACACACATACCTAAACTTGTGCAGTGCACAACCTACACAGCCATGCATAGCACACCTGCCCTTTAGTGATGTCTTGCCTTTGTACATTCTTCCCTTTACCTGAAATGTCTTCAGTTCTCTTTGTCCCATCTCTAAAACCCTCTCCAACTGCCTCCAGATCAAGTTATTTGCTTCCCTTTCCAGGCCCCCTCAGCTGTCTGAACAACCTCAATCATCGCACATTCTACTCTAATGATCTACTTACATGTCTGTCCCACCCATTAGTCTGGGAGCAGAGGCACATCCCATTTACTTTGTTTTTAAATTCCAAGTGCCCACCCAGCACAATACCTGACACAGAAACAACACTCATGAAATGTCTGTAGAATTAAACCATTTTTCTAAGTAGAGTTTAGAACAAGCTTGGGCAAATGCCCTCTCATTATCATATCCAGAGAATAATTATCCCCAATCAAGTGTTTTTTATATAAATAAAGGTCTTTAAGGCAGACGCTATCACCTACACACTTTGGAAGATTCTAGAAGTTTCTCACACTCATTTATTTATTCCACAAATATTTACGGAGCACCTACTGTGCCCCAGGTGCTGTGTTAGAGCTGAGAAACAGCAGAGGACACAGGCACGCCCAGCCTTGTTGAGCTTGTGTTCTGGACAAGGCTGGTGAAGGAGTTACACATGAAACAAATAGACCAAAAATCTCCTCAGATGTAAGAGGGGAACAGGTACCAACAAGAAAAAAATTCAGTCAGACAGGGGGACTGGAGCATCCCAAGACACTAGTTAGGGGAGGGAGGGAGTTTGCCATTTTAGACACAATGGCCAGGGAAGGCTTCCAAGACCAGAACACCAGTGAGGCAAATACGGGATGAAATGTATTATTTTAAAACTATTTCTGAGCACTGTATATGTGCTTGGCATTGCCAAATATTTTCTCTGCTCCCACGAAATAGCTTTTATTTCACCCATAATGCCACACCCTGAGGTGTCAGACAGGCAACCATCATGTGACCCCAGAGGTTGCTAAGGAAGCCAACAAGGGGGAGGGAGGGCTGTAAGGCAGCCCCGGCTGTAGGCCTCAGTCTCCCGGTTTCCCAAGGGAAGAAAGAGGACAGGACCCCTGGGACTGACAGATCCCACTTTGTTTTATGTTTTGAAACATTTTACTGGGGCAGGCGGGAAGAGGTGGAGCAGTGATGGCCCTTTAGGCACTCTGAGATTTCAGGCCAGGCACGGGGGCTCATGCCTGTAATCCCAGCACTTTGGGAGGCCGAGGCGGGCCACTTGATGTCAGGAGCTCAAGACCAGCCTGACCAAAATAGTGAAACCCTGTCCCTACTAAAAATACAAAAATTAGTTGGGCGTGGTAGTATACGCCTGTGGTCCCAGCTACTTGGGAGGCTGAGGCAGGAGAATCGCTTGAACCCAGAAAGTGGAGGTTGCAGTGAGCCGAGATCACACCACTGCACTCCAGCCTGGCGACAGAGTGAGATTCCATCTCAAAGGAAAAAAAAAAAAATTTCAACACCATCCCTACCTGCTACCTCCATCTCTGTCTGCCAAAGATAAAGTATATTTCAAAGATAGGTTAAAAAAGCCAAAATTGACAAATGGGATCTAATTAAACTAAAGAGCTTCTGCACAACAAAAGAAACTACCATCAGAGTGAACAGGCAACCTACAGAATGGGAGAAAATTTTTGCAACCTACTCATCTGACAAAGGGCTAATATCCAGAATCTACAATGAACTCAAACAAATTTACAAGAAAAAAACAAAACAACCCCATCAAAAAGTGGGCGAAGGACATGAACAGACATTTCTCAAAAGAAGACATTTATGCAGCCAAAAAACACATGAAAAAATGCTCATCATCACTGGCCATCAGAGAAATGCAAATCAAAACCACAGTGAGATACCATCTCACACCAGTTAGAATGGCCATCATTAAAAAGTCAGGAAACAACAGGTGCTGGAGAGGATGTGGAGAAATGGGAACACTTTTACACTGTTGGTGGGACTGTAAACTAGTTCAACCATTGTGGAAGTCAGTGTGACGATTCCTCAGGGATCTAGAACTAGAAATACCATTTGACCCAGCCATCCCATTACTGGATATATACCCAAAGGACTATAAATCATGCTGCTATAAAGACACATGCACACGTATGTTTATTGCGGCACTATTCACAATAGCAAAGAGTTGGAACCAACCCAAATGTCCAACAACGATAGACTGGATTAAGAAAATGTGGCACATATACACCATGGAATACTATGCAGCCATAAAAAATGATGAGTTCATGTCCTTTGTAGGGACATGGATGAAACTGGAAAACATCATTCTCAGTAAACTATCGCAAGGACAAAAAACCAAACACCGCATGTTCTCACTCATAGGTGGGAATTGAACGATGAGAACTCATGGACACAGGAAGGGGAACATCACACTCCAGGGACTGTTGTGGGGTGGGGGGAAGGGGGAGGGACAGTATTAGGAGATATACCTAATGCTAAATGACGAGTTAATGGGTGCAGCAAAACAACATGGCACATGGATACATATGTAACAAACCCGCACATTGTGCACATGTACCCTAAAACCTAAAGTATAATAATAAAAAAATAAGAAAAGAAAAAAAAAATAAGGCCCAATGTGGTCTCCTCTTTCACAAGACATGGGGGTTTGTTGTCCCCCTGCTGGCCTCTACGCTTTTTGCCAATTCAGTCCTCACATTTCCATTGCTCTTACGTCTTAACTGGTGCCTTCCGTTCTATTGCCCCATTTAGTCCTCACACCACCCCAGGGAAGCAGGCCAGTTCTAGAGATGAAAAAGCTGAGGCCAGACAAGGGGAATATGGAGGTTATTGGCTAACCTGTGACCAAGCTGAAATTCAGTTCTAGGTTTTTCAATTCTTCTTTCCCTCCATAACTGCTTCTTCAGCTTGAATCACTCTGTCCCGTGCAAGCATGAAGATATGCATGGGGTTTCGTAGTGCCACAGACTTTGGGTCTGTAAATAAAGTGATAAAAGCAATGCTTCCCAATTATCTTTGATAATGCTATTCTCATCAATGAGTTTGATTAAGCTAATCCTATATTTGGATTCCACCTGACATCCAGGCTTAATTTGTCAGTTTGGACAAAAGGGCATTTTCAAGGCTTAAAGTCTTGTCTAACACAAAGCTTAGCGCTAGTGAGTTCAAAAAATGTTTTCAGAATTCCAGCTTTTTTGAATCTGATAAAACTCTAATTGAGGCAGTAATTTGGGCAGATAGGAGGCTGGCTTCTTCCCCTAAGTGATTCTGGGGCTAAGTGCTAGGGAATGATGCAAATGTGGTGAGTGGTTAATAATTAAAGGATTTAATTAACCCTCATCTGGGAACGTGTCTAGTAGCTCAGTGTGTGCCCTGGCAGCTCCTAGCAAGCTGGGTGGCTGCAGGGGAGAGGCAAGCATCAGAGGCAGAGGAACTGATTCTTTGGGGGAAGATTTCTAGTCCATATGTAAAAAGAGACACATTTTAACTATTGATAATACATGTTTGGGGCCAGGGTTTCAATGAAGATGGTAAAGACAGGGGTGTTTAATTGTTTAACATCCAGTTACTCATTGCTAGGAACCCAGCTTCTACTGTCTGTGTTCACAAATAGAGGACGAGAACAACCTCTCATTCATCTCTCTGTTTCTAGGCCTTAACACAGTGTAGATGTTCAACAGATGCTCAAGCCTGAAGTAGAAAAGGAATAAGTAAATGCCAAAAAGCAATTCAAAAAAGCAACTCAGTTATCATGTAATGCTGAGCCAAAAAACAAAACTCACTCGGGTTACGAAATCTGTACCCAGTGTGATCCAGCTATATAAACACAGGTGACCCCTGAACAACACAGGGGTTACAGGTGCCGACCCCCGTGCAGTCAAACATCTGTGTATGACTTTTGACTCCCCCAAAACTTAACTACTAATAGCCTACTGTGGATTGGAAGCTTACTGATAACATAGTCAATTAATATGTTTTGTATATGTATTATATACTGTATTCTTACAACAAATACGCTACAGAAAATAAAATGTTATTAGAAAATCATAAGGAAGGGAAAATAAATTTACTATTCACTAAGCAGAAATGGGTCATCATAAAGGTCTTCATCCTTGTGTCTTCACATCATATAGGCTGAGAAGGAGGAAGAAGAGGAGAGGTTGGTCTTTGCTGTCTCAGAGGTGGATGAAGTGGAGGTGGGTGGGGAGGCAGAAAAGGCAGGCATGCTTGGTATAACTTTTATTGAAAAAAAATCCATATGTAAGTGGACAAGCACAGTTCAAATCTGTGTTGTTCAAGGGTCAACCATATATGGAGAAAGAGCTTGAAAGAAACATTAGTAGTGGTTATTTCTAGTGGGTGAGATAACTGTGTGTTTTTTTCTTTCCTGCTCCTTAATTTTCTTTACTTTCCAACTTTTCAATATTTATGTAGAGGTATACATATTAAATAGTATATTTAAGATATATATACACACACACACACACACACACATACACACACACTACTCTTAAAACCCATAGAAATAGAGTTGATGTATATCAAAGAGAAAGCAAGTGCTGCTATTTTTGATGAGACATCAGATACAAAGATGGACAAGATCTTAGGGATGATCCACTCATTTCTTTTATTCATTGATTCATTCATTCAGTCAGTCAGTCGACAAACAACTGAGCACCTATACCTACTATGCCTGGCACTGTGTTAGGTGTGATCCCTGTGCATATTTTATGCCATACTCTTGAAAACTTTTGCATTCATTTAATTCCTGTAACCATCCCTATGTGGTAGGTACTATCACCATCCCAATTAACAAATGAGGAATCTGTCCAAGGTCACGCAACTACAAAGCAGGATCCTAACCAAGGTATCTAACCCTAGAGCTGGAGCTCTTAACTGTGCTGCCACTTGAGTCTCCTGGAGGCCAAGACAGGCAGGCCCCTCCAACTGCAACCACCCTGGGCTCCAACACTCTGTCCCCATTCATCTTTCCCTTCCAGCTTTGTCTTGTCCTCAGAACCACACAAACTTAGGGGACTCATCATCCCTTGGGTGACCATGTGTTCTCCTCTGGCCCTCTGAGTTCCAGACTAAATATTTCTGGGTCCGTCAATGATCATTCATAGTTTCCCAATATCCTACTACTCTTCTCTAGGCTGCTCTACTTTATCAATGTCCTTAGAATTTGGCTCCATAGCAGAGCCCCTCACTGTGGTTTGTGCATGCAACTGACCACACCCTGTGCTGATGTGTGGTCTGATCAGCACAAAAGGGTCACCTCTCCTGAGCCAGACACTGGATTTCTATGATGCATCTCAAAAGCATGCTCGTTTTGGCTTTTATACACATTATGTTTAAACAGTGAACTTGAATTCTTTAGTACATAGCATACATAGATCGAGTCTTTTGTGATAACAAATGCTAAACTAGAGAAGCAAGAAATGCCCAAATTCCAGAAGCCTGTATTCTAAAAATTCATTTGTAGGCCAGTTATTTGAAATCAAAAGTTTAATGGAAACAAAACAATAAATGATGATGTTCGTACGTCTAATCAAACCTACTGTAGCCCTCCCATAATTGAAATGCATTTTGTTTGAAATAATGTATAAAACATTAGCAAGGACTCATAGTTTTAGGCAAATAAAAGCCATTTAAACACAAAGAATACTCAACACTGTCTTACCAAATGTAGAGTCATTTCCTGGCATGGTCTTACATTGTTAATTATCAGAGCAAAAATACTGAATAAAATATGATTTTAAAAGCAAGTCCTTGAGGTTGGGAGTTCAAGACCAGCCTGATCAACATGGAGAAATCCCGTCTCTACTAAAAATACAAAATTAGTCAGGTGTGGTGGTACATGCCTGTAATCCCAGCTACCCAGGAGGCTGAGGCAAGAGAATTGCTTGAATCCAGGAGGAAGAGATTGTGGTGAGCTGAGATCACGCCATTGCACTCCAGCCTGGGCAACAAGGGTGAAACTCCATCAAAAAAAAAAAAAGAAAAGGAAAAAAAAAAAGCAAGCCTTATTAACACAGGAGCAAGAGGTGGTTATAGATTTTAGGTACAGAGTCTGGGAGGATTCTGGGAAGGTTTGAGAGCAGGGGAGACCCATGATGCTAGTGAGTTGGATCTACAGCAACTTCTAAACGTGCCCCTGCTCTTTTTCCTCATACAGCCGGTGGTTACATTATTCTTGATCGAAACTCCTCTCTTTTGCCTTCTCAGAATGTCTTGCTTTTGTTTCCAGAATCTCTGTGAGTTGAGAGTCAAGAATGAGAGTTTTACCTGGGGCATGAATGTCTGGAAGCCTTAGACTCCGCTGAATTGAGGGCCCCCCCCAAAAAAAAGTTGTCAGGACTCTTTCTCCATTCCTGGACTCTGCTTTCTCTGGAATGCTTTCATTTCAGGCAGGCTCTTGACTCTTGGAGACAAACAGACATCCAGTATCCCTGGGCTTATATTCCAGCACCTTAATCATCCCACCCAAAAAAGGGCTACTCTTTCCCGCAGTTCCCATACAACTTCCAGATGTGACTCTCATTGGACAAATCTGAGTTGTGTGCTCATCTCTCAGCCAATCCCTAGGACCAGTGGATGGGAAACAAGCCCAGGTCTCTCGACCACCACTGAAGCAGGTGGAAGGGGTGAGTAGGAAGGGAGCAAAACAGCAGAGAGCCCATCCAAACTACCGACAGATGGATATGGAATGGGAGAGTGATGGCCCCCAAAGTGCAGGGAGCTGCTATGACTTGTCTTGTAGAGGGTGAGTGGATAATGGATGAACAAAAACACCAAACATCTGCCATAGGGATGAAAGGAACTTGCCTTTACTGAACACCTATGTGACCAGCGTGGTGCTCTACAATGCATTGGTCATCCTCCAGGAAGAAAAGAATGATCCCTGAGTCCCTACCCGATGGGTAACACTTAACAAATCAGCCCATAGCTAAGAGATAAGTGAAAACTAAGGCAAGTAGATATAGACCTCCTGGGGGCAGGATTAAGAAGGAAAAGAGGCAAGGAGAGTTTTCAGGAGAGACCACAGCGCTGGAGTTTTCAGGAAAGTAAGATGTAAAAGAGATGCTCCTAGACCTGTCAATCAAGCTTGCCTGAACTCGTCACACTAAGAAGAGTAATGGCATAAAAAGCTAACCTGAGGACCGCCCTGGAGACACTTGAGGGACAACTGCTGAATGGTCTTTTGTCAACGTGGTATCATGCTCTACACTTTTTTTTTTTTTTTTTTTTTAGATGGAGTCTTGCTCTAACGCTAGGCTGGAGTGCAGTGGCACGATCTCGGCTCACTGCAACCTCTGCCTCCCAGGTTCAAGCAATTCCCCTGCCTCAGCCTCCTGAGGAGCTGGGACTACAGGTACCCGCCACCACGCAAGGCTAATTTTTTGTATTTTAGTAGAGATGGGGTTTTACCATGTTGGCCAGGGTGGTCTCGATCTCCTGGCCTCGTGATCCGCCTGCCTTGGCCTCCCAAAGTGCTGGGATTACAGGCGTGAGCCACCGCGCCAGGCCATCATTCTCTACACTTTCTAAGGTTTGGAAAACTACAATTCCCAGAATCTTTTTCCCTGTGTGGTTCCACGTCAGAGTTTGCCAGTGAGATCTGTATGGTAGGCACATGTGAAGTCCATGGCGGCTTCTCAGCCAGTGCTTGGGGATCACTCATTTTGCTACTGCAGACTAAACTGGTTGGAGGGAATTTCTTCAGAAATTTGTGAGAACTACAGCAGTTTCCTTGGAAGCTTTTTTGAGAAGCGTGAGGTCTTCAGCGTCCACTTCCATAACTTTCTGGTTGCAGTTTCCTGGTTTTCTGCAATCACTCCCTTGGCCTCTGCAACTCCAACTCCTACAATACTCACATGAACCTTAAGTCCTAGATTCAACCCCTTCATTTCCAGAATACTTAGATCAACTCCATTTTCTTGACCAAACCCAGACTGATCCAGAATTCCCATGTAAAAAGTATTCTGCCCAGAGATCAGGATCTGAAGTCTGTAAATATCCAGCAAATGTGTGTGGTTGTCCTGGCTAACATTTAAACTCACAAAAGTACTTTTATTTTGCCCACTTTTTCCATTCCATCCCATTGAACTTGGAGGCGTCATCAATAAATGCCTTCATTTAGAAAGTGGACTTTTTAAGTTGCAAATGATGTTGCCATACTCAGGATCAGTAAGAATTGGGTCCGCTCCAAGCACCAACAGCAGTGGAATTTCCCACCCACCCACACACGTGGGAAAAGATAAGTCTCCTGCAAAGTTTTTGCCTCTTAAGCTGAATTTATTTAATTCAAAGCATCTACCTAAGAGCTAAGATAGCCTATAGAACTCCAAGTGTGGACAGAAATAATTATCAGTAATTAAGACACTTGTCAATGCTCATGTTTATTAATTTTAAACTATTACTCATGCTTAAGTGCCAAGTGAGGATGAATAAAGAAAAACATGAAGCAGGGCTCTTCTGGTGGGGCTTCATCATACAGCTCTTCAGTTAACTGGAGTCTCAGCCATGATGTTCCAGGCCTCTTCGCTAAAATGCAGCAGCCTGAAAATAACTTAGTGTGGAGGCAGGAAATTCTAAAGAAATTAATAAGGTGACAACCCTGCTGTCTTTAAATTCCATCAATATTCATATTTTGCAACATATGGTGAGAGGAGCTTGGACTTTGCAGTTAGACAGGCCTAGGTTAATATCCTAGCTTTGATATTTACTAGATGTCTGCCCTGCATTTAAATGTGTAAGCCTCAGTTTTCATCTGTGATGACAGTATTACTAATGAAGTGGGTACAATTATCTTTACCCATAAGGGAACTTCCCATGAGCAGTGATGGCTCCAAGGCATAGAAAGATAGGATGGGACTTTACTGTTCCTTAACAAGCTACACCCTCCCACCCAAAAGCACAATCTAAGTAAAAGCTATGAGCTTGCTGTTGAAGCCAATTCTATGGTACAATTTGATGTTGAAATAAAATTAGAAACCCCTAGCCCCTTCCTAGCAGAATGCTACCCCTCAGCCCCTCCTTTATAAGCTGCCAGTTCCCAAAAGAAAATCAGTTTGTGACCCAAGTCATCTCTCTAAAATATTTCTTTTCATGACAATGTTTTACCACAACTCTACTCTGATGCTTTCTCTGAATAAAATCAACAAGCTATTGATTTTAAATATCTGGGTTAATGTTTCCACTTGAACCATTCCAGGAGACAAACATAAGAATGACTAGGTATCAAATGAATATAGGCACTGAGAATTAAAAAAAAAAAAAAAAAAAGGATGAGCGGGTGTTTTGCTCAGGATTGGGTACTACAGCAGCCGATCTATTTATAGCAAATTTTTTGTTGTTGTTTTGTTATTTTATTTATTTTTCTTCAACTTTTAAGTTCTGGGGCACATGTGCAGGATGTGCGGGTTTCTTACCTAAGTAAACATGTGCCATGGTGGTTTATAGCAAGTTTTTAAAGACCTCCCCAGCTCTGACAATCATTTGCATACTCCATAGAGATTAACTGGTAAATTAGTTACCTAATAAAGAGTAATTAATAAAGATTGTTGATTGACTCTTTGCCATAATGTATCCTGGGTCAGGCAGGGGACACACCTGTGAACAAGAGAGACACAGTCCCCATTCCATGGCACAGTCACACTCCTAGAGCTGTGTTTTCAGCCTCTTCTTTTCATTATTACTCCCAACAAAGAGCTTTTTAAGAATCGTTTTTCTTAACCCATGATGTACTGCATACCTGTATATACTGTATATATTGTATATATCATAGATATACTATATATCTGCTTAAGTTTTGAATGTATATCTGTGATTTACACATTAAAAGAATAAGACTTTAGGCCGGGCACGGTGGCTCATGCCTGTAATCCCAGCACTTTGGGAAGCCAAGGCAGGTGGATCTCTTGAGGTCGGGAGTTCAAGAACAGCCTGGCCAACATGGTGAAACCCTGCTTTTACCAAAAATACAAAAATTAGCCAGGTGTGGTTGCATGCACCTGTAATACCAGCTACTCGGGAGGCTGAGGCACGAGAATCGCTTGAACCTGGGAGGCAGAGGTTGCAGTGAGCAGAGATCACACCAATGCACTCCAGCCTGGGCGACACAGCAAGACTCTGTCTCAAAAAAAAAAAAAAAAAATAGAATAAGACTTTTTTCATCCTCTAAGAGCTAATGTTTCCCCCTTTGGAGCAATATTGCCCCAAATGCAAATGCATGTCTTGCAGCATAAAGATACACCAGAACAGAACAAACCCCAGAAACTGAAAGTCCCGTGAAGCGCAATTGAGACGGATGGAGACAGAGGGAGCATGAGACAAGCAAAATTTAAAAATGAATTAATTGCAATCATTCAGAAGGTCAAATGCCAGCTAGGCATCCCAACTACATTGGGTGTGTGTGAATACTAAAAAGAACACAGATTCCATCCCTAACTTTGGAACAGAGCAAATCAACTCTGGAGACATAAGCAGAGACCATATAGGCTGGTTAGGGAACAATGAAGTCCTCCATTAGAGGAGGATTGCAGGTGCAATAGTCAGAGATGGAGCAATCACTGTGAGCTGGTGGGGGTGGAAAACAAGGCGTTCTTAAGGAGTTGGGGCCCAAAAAGACCTTGGTGAACAGGTATTTGGATGCATTCCTTTGAAGAGCAATTATCTAGCACCTTCTGTGTAGGACACTGAGCTAGAACTGGGTTTCCAAAGATGATAAAGACCACACAAGGCCCTGAGTCTGGTGGAAGAACAGAAGGGCACAGGAATAACTCTCCTCAAGGAACAAGTATGAGGGGAGGGATGAGCCTACATGGCTGGGTAGAAGCAGCAGTGCTAGGGCCACAAGACCTCTAATACCATGCAGGTTTTCCCTGTGGAAGAAATGAAAAAGGAAGGCAGTTTGGGTTGCAGGAGTCTTAGCCTGCTTCTCAGTTCTAAGAAAGTATTGGGAAGCCCATAGGGCATCCTGGAGTCAGAGCTGCCCACCAGAGGCATCCCACATTTCTCAGCCTTAACTTCCCTGCCAAACCCACTCTCTGACTGGGAGCAGCCATATCAGTGTGGTGATAGATTCAGAGCACAGCAGCTAAAGCCATCAACAATTACGCTCCTTGCAGACGGAGACCTAGGGGTTCACATTCACAGCCAGTGCAGGTGGATTTTATGAGAAAATGTGCAAACTCAGCAGTTATATCAAGCACGAGGTTTGACCAACCTTGTCAATGATAAGGTGTCTGCTCTTATTATTATAATATTATTATTATTAATACTAGGGGGAATACCAAACCTGGAGTGTGACCATTAATTTCTCCAAGAATTGTAGAGGGATTCACCGAGGATGCATAGGTGGGATAGAGGCTTGGAGAACAGCTAAGATTTCTTCAATGGACAAGGAGGCTTCTGGACAGACAGGCTGACCTGCCTGGGAGAGGGGATCAAGGACAGACATGATCCCCATCCCCTGGGGATACCCTGGCTGGATCAAGCAGACAAAGCCCTCCAGCAGTTTTAATTAGTTGAGGGTTACAAGGTTTCCCCTTCTCCCTGGTGTAGCTTTGCCCATGCCAATATTACAGACAAAGCCCAGAGGCGAGACAGGCACGGCCCACCCCAGCAGGCTCCCTTCATGGAGACCTCTCCCCAGAGCCGTATACATGAGATGTCAAAACACCCTCAGCTGGATGTGGCTGTCCCCAGTCTGCCCAAGATTCAGTGACATGGAGCTGCCAGACCCCTACTGCAGGCTGTCCCTATTTGTAGTCATCACACCCACCAGGGTGGCAGGCTCCACAGGCCTGGGTTTGGCCTGTCCCACCAACCTCCCCCAAGTAATGTCCAAACCCACACTCTTCCTTAAGTGTCTTGAAACCAAGAAAGATGGAGAGCTGTACATATTTTAACCTCTTCCATGTTATACCCAAGCTTTGGAGAGATTATGAGTAAATCACAGCAGGACTGGGTGCTAGCCTAGCCTCTCCTTTGAAATAAGCTCTAAAACAAAGTCTAATGTCTTGGAAGTGCTATGCGAAGAAGGCACATTTTGCCTGCTGTCGCTGCTTTCAGTAATCACGAATGATGAAAGTATAGTAGTTACCCTCCAGCAACTCCGAGCCACACACACACTCAGCTTGCTCTTCCTGCCCTTGCTTTTTCTCATTTCTTCTCTAGATGGAATGCCTCCTGGGTCTACTCAACCCATTGACAACTCCTCCTTCCCCTAAAATCATCTGTCACCTCCTCCTGGAAGGCTTCCTGGATGCACAGGCTAGGCTGTATCCTGGTCTTCTGTGCTCCCATAATTGCCTAGGCATGACTCTATCCTTGTATGTGGAGAATCGAGCAGTGATGTCACACCTTTGCAGCTCCTTGAGGAGAGGGTCTATGTGGTCACCATCTGTTTGTGGCTGGCACCTGACAATTGCAGACCTGGCTGATATACACCGGGATCATAGTTCTTAGAATAATGAAGCACCGTGGTAAGTCATGCGCTGGTGAGAGGAGCAGGGGTGGAAACTGACTACATGACATGATGTCATTTTAAGACATTTCAGGTGGGGCTTCACAATCCCTAGGCTGTGAAAGGAGACAAGAGAAAAGCTAACTTGATACAAGCAATGTCCCTACAGAGCAAAAATGCAGAGAATCACCTGGGTGAACCCAGACCGATGGTGTCACCGGCTTTCATCAGGCTTAGTCAGTAACTTTTAGTTCTGAGTTCCTCCCTGGGCATCGCCAATAATGCCAAGTCCTGTGACCAAAATGTCTATGAGTGATTTTTCACCCTAGCACGTCTCTCTAAAACCATGGAGTTTTTCTTTAAGTCCTAGGCTCTAAGGAGAGAAATGAAAAACACTTGTGTGCCAGCTCATAAAAAGGTCATGAATGCCTACAGTAAAAGTTTGCATGTGGGTCTGAGGACCTGGTATTTTGATGGTTCTCAATGTAAGACTCACTTCACCAGCATTGTCGAGTTTGGAAAGTGAACTGTTGAAAGAACTTGAAATCCATTTTTAAAATTCGAGGCCCTCCTATGTTGATTTTCATCCCCACACCCATAAAGGTGCACTAGGAACGTATCCTTCAACACCACCGAACAGGATCATCCAATCAAAGAGCATAGTACCTGAGATCTTCTAAGTCAGTGTTCTCATTCCATGCATGAGGAAATCAGGTCTAGAAATTTCACCATCTGCCAACAGCCCACAGACAGCAAGTGATGGCTGATGCTGAGGATGGACTTGAGACTGGGTTGAATTACATCTCCCAAGAAGATATGTTCAAGTCCTAATTCCCAGTTCCTGTGAATGGGAACTTATTTGAAAATAGCGTCTTTGCAGATATAATCAATTAAGATGAGGTCATAGTAGAGCAGGGTGGCCCCTAATCCAGTGACTAGTGTCCTCGTAAAAGGGGAGGAATTTGAACACAGAGACATGTAGGGAAAATGTCATGTGAAAACAGAGACAGAGACTGGAGTTAGGCCACCACAGGCCAAGGAGCACTAAGGCTTGCTGGCAACAAACTGAAGCAAAGAGGTAGGCATGGAACGGACCTCCCCGTGAGCCCTGAAGAAAGAACCAACTGGGCTTACACCTTGATCTTGGCATTCTGTCCTCCTGCACTATGACAGAATGCGTTTCTGCTGTTTTAAGCCACCCAGTTTGTGGTACTTCTAATATAAATCCCAAGTCTGGTTTTCTGCCTTCACGAGTTTCCAGAATTAGAACCTCAGTGTAGAAAACATTCTTCTAACCCAGGGCTATTTCTGCCACTTCAGGAAGAAGGCAGAAAATGTGACCACTTTGACCTCAGTTCTGAGGAGCACAAGAATCTAAATCAGGTAAACATCCCTTCATCGGGGTACAAGTTCAAGGGGCTCAGTTAAGATAAATTAGTATATTCAAGATGTGAGTGTTTCCATTGAGGAACTGTTGTGTAGCAGTGTACACTCTGGAAGCCAAGACACAGTGGTCATCCTCACAGGGAGCCCAGAACGACATACGCCTGTCCAATTTCCCAACCCAAATGATAAGTAGTCTCAGTGGACAGTCTAATTCCATGAATTTCCAGTGTTACTTTGGGGTCACGTGACTTGCTACACACACACTCTTGGAATTGGTGAAAAACACAGAGTGTTCCAGAAATATCAGCATCCAGACTGCCAAGAGGATTCTAAATGGAGCTTGCAATCACTGAGGTTTGAAATAATTGTCTTCCCCCTAATCATATAATCACTGCCACCCAAGCAGTTCCAACACCCAGGGCAGAAGAGGGGCTGGGAGGGGCATCAGGCCAGTCTCTGTGGCCTCACTCAGGATTTCCCTGGATGTGAGGCATCAGAGAGAAATCCTCAGTGGTGTTTCATGTTTCCCAAAGTTTTGGTCTGAGTTCATTGTTCATCTCATAATTGTTCTGGGTGATCCAACATGCGTGAGGGTTTGTTCAGGCTGTTTAGAGTTCTTTTGTGAAACTGTCAAAACAATGACCTCATTTGGAGCCATCTGCTGGCATGCAGGATTGGCACGGAGCTCGCTGCTGATGTGTGTCGCTGGGGCAATCAATTCAAGATGGCCACTCTGGGCACACCGTTTACTAAGCGATATCGGAGCAGATAACTGATTGCTCCATCTCTTCCTCAAGTTACTAAACATGTTAGTGCTCACGTGGCCTCCACCAAAGGCTGTGTGCCAGGCATGGCAAAGGGAAGACATCATCTGCTGACCCAGAAACAAAAACCCCTACATTTCCTGGAGTGGAGGGTGCTTCTCCTGCCAGGTCCCGGCCTGAACATTAACTTGCAAAGCAAAAGAAACATGATTTAATCAGAGAAAACAATTGTCTTTGGAGCAGAAAGCATGTGAGTACTATCAACATGTGGATACCAACAACAGAAGATGACCTTTATCTGATGCTGCGTGGCTGGGCCAGGGCTGTCCTAATAACAGCAGTCCGTGGGAAAGAATCACTCTGGGCATAATTCAGACTCAGTTTGTGATCCTCTGAAGAGAATGAATTGGGACAGTCTAGAAAGGCATGAAGCCTGTAGGTATTTCTGAATTGTGACCGGGTTTGCCTAGCACAGCGTTTTCACAGCCTGTGCAATTAGAGAGCAGGTGTGTTTTAAATGCTCATGAAATGAAGAGCCCTCATTTTTACTGCAAGTTTTCCCTCATTTCTCTGAGAAAGAAAACAAAGCAACTCAAGGAATATGCACGAAAATTGTTTTTGACCCAATTTGTTGTTGTTGCCAATTTACTTTCCGAAGTGGTTAATTAGGCAAGCTCAGCAGAACTTTCCAGTTTCTGCAAGGGTGCCAGTTTCAGAGCACCTCTGTAGACTCCCTCTGCTGAGGGATGAGATGGTGACACTTTTCTCAGATTTCCTTTTGTTTATGAGATCGGGGTGTATGCTGGGGTCGGGCCTGGGGGTGAGCCTTATCTCACATATGAAAAACAGCCACTAGACATTTCTCATGAATCTGAGCAGTTTCAGACCTCTTGTGCATATGTTAAGTCTGATGTGAGCTTGTAATCAGAGCCAATTACTCAAAACTCAGTTCAAGCAGGTAGTGGTAATTTGCAAGGTCACTGTGTCATTATCAATGCAGAGCAAAATAAGAGCAGGATTGCACCTCAATACATAGGACACGGTGAAGAGAAAGTTGTTAGGGCTAGAGAAGGAGCCAAATGAGATAGGGAAACCGGAGAGGGGCGGGGGAATAACAAGTCTGCCATCTGCCTGGAGTCATGACTCCTAAATTGGCCAGCATCACATTGATAGCAGGGGCCCAGATACCTTCACTGAGGGATGCATTTTGCAGAATCTCCCTTCAGCATTGACCAGGCACACACACACAAAGCAAACCTTCTAATAACAGTAATAATGATGATGATGATGTACTTGGTGGATGGGTTGGGGAGATTATAAAAGGAAGCACATTAGTAAAAAATACTTTTTGACATCCACCTACCCCAACAGTAGAGTTATAAATGTTAAAAGGATCCCATCCAAAATACAACTTCAAGAAAAGTTTACTCTTAAACAGACATCATTGATTCAACCCCAGTAAAACATAATCAAACTGGAAATCTATCTAGACACAAATACCTCTCTGTCTTCAGAAAATCCAAACTGGACCACATATATTTGACATTTTTTAAAGGCTATTTTAATTAATACCCACCCAAGAATAATACCAGAAAAGATAAACTGCTTCCTACTAGACACAGTCTTGTATACAACTTTTAGAGCTTCTTCCTTTCCTTGCACTACGTCAAAAGGCGGCTGCTCTTTGGGCTATTGTCATTAGCTCAGCATTATTATTTAAAATACCAAATATGATGACTTTCCTGAAACTATCAGAAATAGCTACTTTTACATACTGAAATCCACTCTAGCTTTACGATATGTGGATTTTTATAACTTACTTTAAAAATCACATTTTATGCATGCTTTCTTTAGTAAATCTTACAGAAAAAAGCAATAAAGCAATGATCTGACCCAATAATTAACTATAAGGCACTGAAATTCCTGGTTTGAAACAAGTACCAATACAAATTTTAGTGCATTTAGCTATGTCACAAGTATAGCTTGAAGGTCTATATCATCTTAATATCTCATGTGATGCTTGTTAATATTCACCATTTAGGTGAATATGTCTTGTATTTAAATACTCATTATTATTATTATTACTCAATTTAAAATCCAGCCAAAGTAATTTCAGGCAAGGCAATGCATGCAAAGGTTTCTTTCTTCTACAATTCTTCTACAAGACTTAGAGCAAGTTAGAATTCTGGTAGCAGCTTGATTTTTTTGGTTTTGTTTTGTTTGTTTTCGGTTAAAGGTAAAAAAAAAAAAGGTCACATCTATCAGCAGCCTAGCTGGGCTTCCTAATCCACTTACTTTCTGGGACAGGGCTTTCCCAGGACCTGGTTTAAATCTGAGGTGACAGTGGGTTCACCCCCTGCATCGGTGCTGGGTGCTATGAGCATCCCACTGGATGCATGTGGTTCCAGGCTGACAATGGCTGTCCTCTTGGAGCTGAGAGTGTCATCTCCCAGGGTGCTGGAACTCTCAAATTTAAAGAAAAGAGCAAGTAAACTCAGGTGAGGCAGAAAAACAGTCTGCTTGATACATGCTTGACCTCATACCTGACCCCACCCCCAAATCAAATGCAACCTTCTACTAGGATGCATGGAGTCCCTGGCTTGCAAATTATGCTGGAAAAAAAGCAGAAACCTGGAAAATGTGATTCAAATTTGCGATATTTATGTGGCCAGAGATGTCTCAATTCAGGTCTATGTGTCTGATCCTGCCAAGGTTGTCACCATCTAGAACAAACTCCTTCATCAGCTTATTGCTCCAGAGAGGGCAGAGTGAAGCAATCAATTGCACCAGCTCTGGAAACAGAATTTAATTCTTAGTCTCCTGGTAACTGTGACACTGGTAAATTGCTTTTCCTCCCCATATCTCAGTTTCCTCATCTGCAAAATGGAGACAATACAATACCTATCTCAAACAGCTATGGTAAGGGTCAGTGCAACATGCTCAGTTATTTGCAGCCCCCAAAGACTTTTGCACTCACCCTTGCTTCTGGCTAAAAGGTGCTTCAGCTGCCTTTCCCAATAGCTGATTCTTCAACATCCACTCCTTGGATGAGGGATTTCCCATATACCCTATCTCAATCAAACATGTATACGGTTGTCCCTAGGTATACACAAGACGGTGGTTCCAGCATCCCTGAGTACTCCAACATCCCTGCATACTCAAGTCCCACAGTCAGCCCTGTGGAACCAAGGTATATGAAAACTTATCCCTCCTTATACCAAGTTTTGCATCCTGAGATGAGAATACTGTATTTTCGATCGGCATTTGGTTGAAAAAAAAATCTGCATAAAAGTGGACCTGTGCAGCTGAAACTCGCATTGTCCAAAACTGTATGTTTTTCATGGCAATCATCACATCCTAAAGTATCCAGTTTGCTGTTAACTTATTGATTGTCAATTCCCCCTCCCCTCCAACTCTCTGTCTCTCTCACACACAGGCACATGCATGACAGTGACCTCTCTGAAAACTGAGATCTTGCCTACCTTATTGCCGTATTATTGGAGCCTCGAGCAAGGCTTGGGACAGAGCAGGAGCTCAATGAATATCTATTGTTCAATGAATACATGCATGTAAAGTGCTTACAAGATAGTAGGCCCTCAAAAAATATCAGCCAGATGAATGAATAAAAAGCACTTGAGAGGTTTCTAGTCCAGTCCAGTCACAAATCTGTTGTTTAGAGAATCTTCAAATTCACTCTGTCTCATGCTTTCCATGTTGATCTCCCTAGGATCAGACATAGGCCACAAATGCAAGACTCGCTCTTATTACCTGTGTGTGAGCAGAGGAGGCAGAGCAAAGCCCAGAGGCTCTCAAGCCAGACAGACCTGAGCCCAAATCCTGACCTTGCAACATCTCCTTGGGATCGTCATGCATCCAAGTCCTCCTTCTGGAAAGATGGAGTAATGCCACAATGTCCTTGGGCAGAAAAGAAGATTAACAGAGAGAAAACATACAAACTGTTTAGCAGGACTGGTTACAGAATTTGCAAGGCCCAGTGAAAACTGAAAATATAGGATCCTAGTTCCAAAATCACTAAGAATGTCAAGTCGGTGACAGTAAAGTGTTAAACTTAGAAGTGCAGGGCCCTTCTAAGCATGGGGCCCTGTGGGACTGCACAGGTCATACTCATGAAGCCACACTGCTGCCCATCCTAAAGTCTGGCACATAGTAGAAGTCTAACAAATGCGTGTCTTTTTTTCCCTTCTCATTAACAATCTGATGTAATGAAATGAGACAGATTGTAGCTATTGGCTGAACAAAGGAATCCTGAACAGTGGAATTTCTAGTATCGCTAACCATTCAGGCTAATTATCCAGTTTGTGAATTATTCAGACACTTTGCTTGTCTTTCTTTTCATCCTTTGAGTTATGTCACTGCTCACTGATAATTAAAAATAAGTCATTCCATCCCCTATTTGTCTCTTGTACCTTGATAAATGACCATTGAAAGAAAAAGTTGAAACTACAGACTCATATAGTTGAACTGAAAAAACCCATACTACATTTACCTGCAATGTACTCATTCTTTCAATATGCATTCATTGATTGCCTAGCAGCGCACCTTAGTCAGGTAAATGGGACAGCCCCTGAGACAGGGCCCTCGTATTATTAGTCAAGACTTTTGTGGTTACAAGAGAAAGAAACCAAACTCAATTAAGCAAATGAGGAATTATCAGTTCACTTGATTACGAAGTTCTAGGGTCCAGCTCAGGTATAGCTAGATCCAGAAACACAAATATTATGATCAGTCCTGTACAATTACCAATGACAGAGATGGGCTTCAAAGATCAGCAAGATCTGGTGGTCATATACTCATATCTGCTACCAGAGGGTGGGCAGGGCATCACAACTGACAACTGCCGGGATCAACAGGGGATGAGAAAGCAATTGCCTGATGGAAAGAGTGGTACTGCACACCAAATGTGGCCAATATCTGAGAATCAGGACCCTATGAAACATGTATTCCTGAAGTTCCTCATCCCTTCCCAACAAATATTCCAGTGGGGGAGGGGCAAAGGAAGCCCTGATCTAGGATACTATGAAAATACAAATGATTTTAAAATATTCTTTCTCTAGTTCTCTTTCATGGCCTGTTAGGAACTGGGCCGCACAGCAGGAGGTGAGCAGCGGGTGAGCAAGCAAAGCTGAGCTCCCCCTCCTGTCAGATCAGTGGTGGCATTAGATTCTCACAGGAGCATAAACCCTATTGTGAACTGTGCATGGGAGGGATCTAGGCTGTGTGCTCCTTATGAGAATCTAATGATAAATGTAATGTGCTTCATCCCGAAACCATCCCCCACTCCACATCCATGGAAAAATTGTCTTCCATGAAACAGGTGCCGAAAAGGTCAGAGACCACTGATCTAAATATTTCCAAATATCCAGATGTCTGGCATCTGGCGTAACTTTAAGCCACGGCATGCAGGAGCCTCCTTCAGCAGCCAAAACAAAATCGCTCCTCAGAACCAGGTTCAGATTGTAATTTTCTGAGAACAGAAATACCTTATCGTGTGCTGTTTCTTGCAGAAACAAGTTAGCCCTATCCCAATTTGAGAGCTAAGTGTAAGAATGAAAATTAACACAGGAAAAATGTAATATTTCTGAAGGTAAAATTGACATTTGGTTTTCCTTATCTACCTGAGTTTCATTTCAGAAGTAGGCATTTTTTAAAATCCTGGTAGCTCTTCCCAGGCTTGGTGATGAAAGAATTGCTTAAATAGTGAATGTTGTAATACAGAGAACACCTGACTACAGATTAGACCTTGGTTTTGGTCAGTTCTACCACCCTAGAGACTGGGGCACATTATTTAACATGGCTTCTCTTTCCGTGAAACACAGTTGTTAAATGGGATGAGCTCTAATTCCATCGTAATTATGAGGAATAAGTACTTATAGAAGTCATAAAACTAACACCTCACCTTTTTAGAACATTCTACCATCTGTAAAGCCTTTTCATGCAAGGCTCATTTGATCCCCACAGTAACTCTGTGAGTCATATACCCAGTCAAACTTGTTCCCTATGTGGAGTTGCAATGTGACTTGTGTGAGGACACTAGGATAATAGGTGCTAGATATGACCCAAATCAGGTCTTCATGTTCTGTTCCTGTCTTTCTATGCTACAAGCACTCTCTGTCATCTTTGTTGTGAAATACATCTCCAACCTTTGTAACTCAGCTCAAGTTTTCACATACATTATTAATATTATCTTTTGAAACACCTTGATAGATTTCAGGTGCCATATGATAGGTCATCTAGTCTCCAACGGGTTCATCAATTTCTAAATAAACTGTATCTGAAATCTAAGGCTAAAATGATGACTTGGTGCTCCATAGTTATTCCCATTTGAAAGTTACTCAGGGATTCCATGGCTGGGGCAGGGAGAGTACAAGATGAACTGAGAACATCTTTTGGTGCCAGAAAACCAGGGAGTGCCCAGAAGATGATAAGGACTTGTTGAAAGAGCATAAGAACCAGGCTGAAGGAGCTCCTAATGACCCAAGCTGGAACAATTTGAGCCACAAAACAAATAATGACTATATCCCATTGACTTAAGTAACTATCCTTCAGTCCATACTGACTTCTTTATATTAATACATATAATGATAATGGTGAAGAAAAGACTGCTTTTCCTTGGAGTAGAATTCCAACTAATAAATGGAGAAGGAAAGAGGGAACTAGGAAACTTTATGGTAATAATAGGCAAACTCTACAGTAATAACTTTTGCAGATCTAAGACACCTAATAATGCAAAGATTAGTGGGTGAAAGATAGAAGAGAAACAGAATTTTCTTAGCGCTAAAATATTTCCCCCAAGATATTTATTAACTATAAAGGAAATAATAACTTTACAGTCAAGAAAACTGGTAGACACCACCTTAAATACATGATCAAGGTCAACATCATCAGTTATAAGACATATCAACATGAGGAACCCTACAGTATAAAGCCTGAGGACACAACATCATTTCTGTGGTATTCTCAACAAATATGCATAACCTCATTGAAATCATGAGAAAACATCAGATAAACCCAAACTGAGGGTAATCTACAAAATAGTTGATCAGTGACCTTCAAAACTGTCAAGGTCATGAAGAAAAGACTGAAAAACCATTACAGCTTGGAGGAGACAGAGAAGAAACAACAACTAAATGTAATGTGGGATCTGGGGCATCAGTGGGAAAACTAGTTAAATTAAAATAAGGTTTTTAGTTTCACTAATAGGCTAGAATCAGTGCTAATTTCTTTGTTTCAATAATTATACTATAGTTATAAAATATGCTACCTTTAGGAGAAACTGGATGAGGGATATACTAAAACTCTACACTCTCTTTGCAACTTTTATAAAAGTCCTAAATTAGTTCAAAAAAATTTTAAACCTATCAGAAGCCATTTTGACAGTTTACTGAGTGCCTTAAAAAGTGAGTTAACTTGCCTGAGCTAACCAGAGTAACTGTAATTCTCCATCCTGGCTTTTGCTCCAAAGGGTGGCTCTTTAGAGAGTGAGAGCCACGGGACCCCAAAACCACATTTTGACCCTGCCAGTTCACTGACAATCCGGCTATTGGAAACTGTCCTGTATTCTGGACAACCCATCAATTGCAAATCCTGTATGAACTTAATTCTTCTTTGAGGACAATGTAAGCACTGTCTCACGCTGAATACAGAAACAATGAGCCAAACTGTCCCAAAGATGTTTAATAACAAATGTATCTTAATTTTGATCACATTTATCCTGATTCATTTCACACAACTTCAAGAGCAAAGCAACCAGAATTCTGTGGCAATAAACTCTGTCCTTAGCTCCTGCCTCCAACGGTGTCCAACCAGAAACTTATTTGCCATCAGTATCTGTTCTCATCTTTAGTGGGTGGAGAGTACATGTTAATACTTAAAGTTTCTGCATCTTTTTTGACTGTTGGTGTTTCTTTTTGTTTTTTGGAGACAATGTCTCATTCTGTCACTTAGGCTGGAGTGCAGTGACATGACCATAGCTCACTGCAGCCTCCAACTCCTGGGCTCAAGGAATCCTCTTGCATGAGTTTCCAGAGTAGCTGGGACCACAGGCATGTGCCACCATGCTTGGCTGATTCTTTTTTTTTTTTTTTTTGTAGAGATGGGGGGTCTTACTTTGTTGCCCAGGCTGGTCTCAAACCCCTGGCTTCAAGCAACACTCCCACCTCAACCTCCCAAAATTCTGGGATTGCAGGTGTGAGCTACCACACCCAGCTGGTTTCTCTTAAAAACACGTAAATATAACTCCATTGTGCATTTCCCAAGGTGTATACTGACAGCAAACTTCAGTTCCAAGCCACATACACAACAAAACTGACAATTTTATGATACTACTCAATCACGTACAAAGCCACATAGCTGCAAAGCTGAATGCCACTGCCTATAAATGAATCAAACTCCTGCAGCTAGTGAGTTTTATTTTGGACACTAGACTTATATTTCTCCTCATAAACCACAGGCCTCTGTTACTCCTGGGGACTTGATGAGTTAAGGAATGACCCTCCCTGAATATTTGCCTCCCTTACATCTTGACCAATCTGTATCTAATGGACTCCTTTTATCCAAGCACGGAGGCTGGCTTTAAGAGAAGCACAAGATTTAGTCCCTGGCCTCCAGGATCTTACAGTCTGGTATGAATTTAAATAGTCAATTTTAAATAATTACTAAATAATTTATTATATCATATTTAGGGCAACTGGAATCTGGGGCAAGAAGAGCTAAACAGGCAGAAAACCTTTAAGCAGGAAGAGAGATTTCATCAATTTAGACAACAAATATTTGTTATGTTCATCCTCTGTGCCAGGCACTGCTCTAAGTGCTCAAAATGTTAGGAAACAAATAATGAAAACAAATAATCAAGTTTATTTCAGATAGAAAAAATAAATTGAGAAAAATTAAAGTAAAATTTAAAAAATTAAGATTGGTGATGTGTATTCAGCTGATCTGCAGACTTAAGCATGTCATTCCAGTGAAGCAAATCCAATATTGCTGCAATTTATGTTCAAGCTTTTGGAACTACTTCTTAGGATCTTAAATTTCGAATTGATTTAAAAGTTCTCCATCATTGTAGAAATCGTATTTCACCCGACATAGAAGCAAAACTCACACCCAGTAAGATCCAATCAGGTCTCAGCTCTGTCGGTTTTCTTGTAAAATTTCAGGACTCAACAGCCAACATAATTTTTGTTTATTTATTTATTTTATTATTATACTTTAAGTTCTAGGGTACATGTGCACAACGTGCAGGTTTGTTACATATGTATCCATGTGCCATGTTGGTGTGCTGCACCCATTAACTCCTCATTTACATTAGGTATATCTCCTAATGTTATCCCTACCCCCTACCCCCACCCCATGACAGGCCCCAGTGTGTGATGTTCCCCTTCCTGTGTCCAAGTGTTCTCATTGTTCAATTCCCACCTATGAGTGAGAACATGCAGTGTTTGGTTTTTTGTCCTTGCAATAGTGTGCTGAGAATGATGGTTTCCAGCTTCATCTATGTCCCTACAAAGGACATGAACTCATCCTTTTTTATGGCTGCATAGTGTTCCATGGTGTATATGTGCCACATTTTCTTAATCCAGTCTATCATTGATGGACATTTGGGTTGGTTCCAAGTCTTTGCTATTGTGAATAGTGCTGCAGTAAACATACGTGTGCATGTGTCTTCACAGCTGCATGATTTACAATCCTCTGGGTATATACCCAGTAATGGGATTGCTGGGTCAAATGGTATTTCTAGTTCTAGATCCCTGAGGAATCGCCACACTGACTTCCACAATGGTTGAACTAGTTTACAGTCCCACCAATAGTGTAAAAGTGTTCCTATTTCTCCACATCCTCTCCAGCACCTGTTGCTTCCTGACTTTTTAATGATCACCATTCTAACTGGTGTGAGATGGTATCTCATTGTGGTTTTGATTTACATTTATCTGATGGCCAGTGATGATGAGCATTTTTTCATGTGTCTGTTGGCTGCATAAATGTCTTCTTTTGAGAAGTGTCTGTTCATATCCTTGGCCCAGTTTTTGATGGGGTTGATTTTTTTCTTGTAAATTTGTTTATGTTCTTTGTAGATTCTGGATATTAGCCCTTTGTCTGATGGGTAGATTCCAAAAATTTTCTCCCATTCTGTAGGTTGCCTGTTCACTCTGATGGTAGTTTCTTTTGCTATGCAGAAGCTCTTTAGTTTAATTAGATCCTATTTGTCAATTTTGGCTTTTGTTGCCATTGCTTTTGGTGTTTTAGACATGAAGTCCTTGCCCATTCTGGAAAAAGGAAACTGCCAAAGAGGAAAACCAACACTTTTTCATGGATTGTGAGCCTCTCTTATCAACTTGTTGGTGAAATAAGTTGAAGCTCATTCACTCAATAATCAACAATACTGATTGTGCACTTACTGTCATAATAAACTCTCAGCACCTAGGACAGTGCCTGACACAGAGTAGGTATTCACTATGTTTGTCAAACCAGCTTGTCATATGGAGCTTTGGTCTTAACTGCATTTCAAACAATATAGGGTAGGAAAATGTGATGAGGTTGTTTCTTTTAGGTAGCTGTCTGAATCTGTTTTCTGCTGCTATAATGGAACACTACAGAGTGGGTAATTTATAAAGAAAAACGTTTACTTGGCTCACAATTCTGAAGGGTGGGAAGTCCAAGAACATGGTGCTGGTATCTGGTGGGTGCCTTCTTGCAGCATCTTAATATGGCAGAAGGGCATCATATGGGGAGAATATGTGCAAGTGAGGCAGAATGAAAATGGGGACCAAATGTCTATTTATCAGGAGCCCACTTCTGCAATAACTAATCCACTCATGTGATAATGACATTAATCCATTCATGAAAGTAGAACCCTCATGACCTAATCACATCCTTAAGGTTCTACCTCAATACACTCACAATGACAATTAAATTTCAACTTGAGTTTCAGAGGGGATCTTCAATAACATTCTACCCTCCCCTCACCCCAAAAGTGCATGTCGTTCTTACATACAAAAAATATTCATTGAATCTCAGTAGTCCCAAAACTCTTAATTTGTTCCAGCATCAACTCACAAATCCAAAGTCCAGAGTTTCATTTAAATCAGATATGGGTGAGATTCAAGACATGATTCATCCTGAGACAAATTTACTCCAGCTGTGAATCTGTGAAATTAAATAAGTTATCTACTTCCAAAATACAATGGTGGGCCAGGCATAGGATAGACATTCCCATTCTAAAAGAAAGAAATAGGCAGGAAGAAGAGAGTAACTTGCCCTAAGTATGTTGAAAGCCCAATAAGGTAGACATCATTAAATCTTAAAGCTGGAGAATAATCTCCTTTGACTCCATGTCCACATCTTGGGCACACAAGAGTAATAAGAGTTGGGTCCGCAATGCCTCAGGCAGCCCTGACCCCATAACTTTGCTGGGCTCAGCCCATGCAGCAACTCTCACAGTTTGGAATCTTGTGCCTGCAGCTCTCCCAAGTTAAAGTTGCACACTGGTGGCCCTACAGTTCTGTGGAGTTGGGGGTGGCCTTGCTTCCATGACTCTACTACACATTGCCCCTGTGGGGACTTTCTGTGGCAGCCTCCACATCTGTGGAAGGTTTCTGCCTGGGCCCCCAAGATGTCTGCAACATCTCTTGAAATCTAGGTGAAGGAGATCATTCCTCCACAGCTCTTAGATTCTGTGTTCTTGCAGAATTAGCACTACATGGATGCATCAAGGTTTACAACTCATCTTTCTGGAGCCATTGGTGAGCCACACCTGAGCCCACTTGGCTGGGTTTGCCAAGGCGCATTATGCCAGAATGCAAGGATCAAAGACCCGAAGAGGCTCTGGGCAGCAATCCCATGGGGGGTGCCTTAGGGCCATCCCCAAAAACCATTCTTCCCTCCTGGAGCTCTGTATCTGTAATGGGAGGTGCAGCCTCAAGGATCTTTGAAATGCCTTTAGGGTCTTTATCCTATAATCTTTTTGAATATCTCCTGATTCCTTCCTATCCATGGTCACCTCTTTGGCAAATGGTCACTTGGCCATATCCTTGGTTTGCTTTCTTAAAGATATCTTTTTACTCTTTACATGGCCAGGCTGCAAATCTTCCAAATCTTTTCATTCTTCTCCCCTTTTAATTATAACTTATGTCTTTAAGGCATTTCTTTCTTCTCACATTTCACTGCATGCAGTTAAAAGTAGCCATGGAGCATCCTGAGTATTTTGCTGCTATTTTTTCTGCCAGACATCCTAGCTCATCACGCTTAAGTTCTGTGTTCTATAAAGTCTTAACACATGGACACAATTCAGCCAAGGTCTTTGCTCTTTTATAGCGAGGATGGCCTTTACTCCAGTTTACAATACCTTCTTCCTCATTTCCGTCTGAGACCTCATCAGTATGGCCTCTACCATTCAGATTTCTACCAACTTTCTGATTATGACCACTTAAGTACTCTAAGAAATCCCAAACGTTTCCTACTTTTCTTGTCTTCTTTTTATCCCTCACCCAAATTGCTCCCAATGTTCCATTTATGGCAATTTATTCTTTTTCTAGTTTTGCTCCTCTAAATTCTTCTAGCCTCTACACATTGCCCAGTTCTAAAGCCACTTCCACATTTTTAGGTATTTGTTACAGCAACAGGCCCATTTCTCAGTACAAATTTTCTCTCTTAGTCTGTTTTCTGCAACTATGAAAGAATATTACAGACTGGGTAAATTATAAAGAAAAGAAGTTTACTTGGTTCATAGTTCTGGAGGTTGGTCCAAGAGCATGGTCCTGATATCTGATGAGGGCCTTCTTGTTGCATTATATAACCTGATGGGCAGACATCATGGGGTGAAGAACTGCATGCACAAGACAGAAAATCTTTTTATCAGGAGCCCAATCCTAAGATAACCAACCCATTCCCACAATACAGCATCAATCCATTCGTGAGGGCAAAATCCTTAGGACCTAATCACCTCTTAAAGGTCCCATTTCTTAATACCATCACAATGGCAATTAAATTTCCACATGAATTTTGAAGGGGACATTCAAACCATGGCAGTAACTATCATACATTTATGATCAATGCATTAATGTGGCAAAGAGCTTTAAAAATAGAGAGCATAATCTCTAGGCAAATGTGCGTGTCATTATTATTCATGGAAGTTGTAAGGCAATGCATCTGAATGCCAGAGAGTTAATGAAAGTGTCCACTTCAGATGAAATGGTCCAAATACATCCACCGAAATCCATGTTACAATTTACAGTGTCAATTAATGTCCCCAACAATGATTATTAAAGCAAGCCTTACTAGTAAAAAAAAGACTGCCACTGCCTTTGTGATTGAGTTAGAAAGGCCTCCCTCACTAAATATACCCTTTTGGCCAGCTTGCTATGGTGTTGGACATGTATCACAGTGCTTCCATCTTTGAAGCCAAGGTGCTGTATCCTTCAGGGGTATGGTGATAATTAGCTAATTAGACCAGATGAGCCCTGTCCATAGAAATAGCAATATCTTTATTTCCTCCATTGCACAAAGCTGCCTCCCCCAGGTTTTTCATCTTAAAAAAATGATACTTTTATAACCCTATGTTAGTCCATTTTGTGATGCTATAATAGAATACCACAGACTAGACAATTTATAATAAACAGAAATGCACTGGCTCACAGTTCTGAAGGCTGAGAGGTCCAAAATCAAGGGGCTAACATCTGGCAGGGGTCTTTTTGCTGTGTCATCCCATGGAACAGGGAAAAGAGAGGTGAAGGGAGAGACAGAGAGAGAAAGAGAAAGTGAGAGAGAGGAGGTTGAACCTGTCCTTTTATAAGGAACTCATTCCTGCAATAATGAACCCACCCGCATGAAAAAGGCATTGATCCATTCACAAAGGCAGAGTCTCATGACCTAAATACCTCCCACTGGGGCCTCCCTCCCAACACTGCCTCATTGGGGATCAAGTTTCCAACCTATGAACTTTGGGGACACATCCAAATTATAACAACTTCTGTTTGCTCATGCCACAAATCTAAAAGCCATGCATGGTTCTTTTATTTCTCTTGGTTTTTACAAAACATATCTCAAATTCATCTATTTCTTTACATCTCACTGATACTGCCCTACTCCAGACCACCATCATGTCTGGCCTGAGCCAATCATGATGGTCCTTTCCCTTTGCCAGAGATGGATCAGCCATGAGTGTGTGATGCAATTCAGATCAATGATGTGTGAGAGGAAACCTGCTGAGAGCTTCTGGGAGAGGCTCCCACACTCCTAAGAAAAGAAACTTGGAGAGAGATGGCCTTTGCTTTAAATGGACTTGGTCGTTTCTGGATGTGACATCTGGAATCATGACAGCCATCTTGTCCCCACGAGAGAAGTTAGTCTGGGGACAAAGCCAACACTCCAAGACGGGCAGAACAGGGGCAAAAAAAAAAAAAAAGCTAGGGTCCTAATGATATTGATAAATCACTTAATTAATTACAGTAGTCCACCCTTATCAGTGATTTTGCTTTCTGCAGTTTTGGTTATCCACACACAGCACAATAATATATTTTGAGAGAGAGAGAAGCCACATTGTGTAACTTTAATTATAATATACTTATTTAATATTTCTATTATAGTGATTGCTGTTAATCTCTTACTATGCCTGATTTATAAATTAGACTTTATCATAAGTATGTATATATAGGAAAAAACATAGTATTTATAAGATTTGGTACTATCCAAGATTTCAGGCATCCACTGGGGATCTTGTAATGTATCCCCCATGCATAAGGGGGCACTATAGTGCCCCGAAAGCCACCTTACACGTGAGCTTCTTAAAAGATGAGTTAATAGTCCAGGTGCAGTGGCTCACACCTGTAATCCCAGCACTTTGAGAGGCTGAGGGGGGCAGATCATGAGGTCAAGAGATCGAGGCCATCCTGGCCAACACAGTGAAACCCCGTCTCTACTAAAAATACAAAAATTAGCTGGGCGTGGTGGCACGTGCCTGTACTCCCAGCTACTCGGGAGGCTGAGGCAGGAGAATCGCTTGAACTCGGGAGGCAGAGGTTGCAGTGAGCCGAGATCATGCCACTGCACTCCAGCCTGGCAACAGAGTGAGACTATGTCTCAAAAAAAAAAAAAAAAAAGAAAAGAAAGAAAGAAAAGGTGAGTTAATAAATGTTTCAGACACTTGCAGCCAAATGCATTTTGATTGACTCAACCTCAGAAGTGTTCATCTCTTCTTTCTGCCATCTCTAAACCATTCTTCATGCAGCAACCAGAGTGATTCTTTCAAAGGAATAAATCTGATCATGTAATTTCTCTGCTCAAAATTCTTCAGTGATTTCTCTTGTCACTTACAAGATTTGAAGTTCTTCAACATGGCCTCTGTATATCTATTGCTGCATCGCAAATTATTCGAAAAACTTAGCAGCTTCGAACAACTATCATTTATTATCTCACAGTTTCTGTGGGTCACGAATTTAGGACTGGATCGCCGGATAGTTTTGGCCCAGGGTCTCTCATGAGGTTGCAGTCAGGATGTTCTGAGATATGACATGCTGGAGGGGCTGCTTCCAAAATGGCTTGCTCAACTGGCTGTTGGGAAGCCTCAGCCACATGGCCCCCTTCACAGAGCTGCTTGAGTATCCCCACCACATGGCGGCCGGCTGCTGCCACAGCACATGAGCAGACGGGGCAAGGAAGAGGTTGCCGTACATGTCTCGTCCTAATTTCAAACATCACACACTGTCACTTCCACCACATTCTAGTCATTAAGTGCCAACTACACTTAAGGGGAGGGGAATTAGAGTTTGCCTTTTGAAGCGATGAGTACCAAATAATTTCTGGACACATATAAAAATTACCACACAGGCATTACAGGACCTGACCCCAGGCTACCTTCCTAAGCTCCCTGACACCACTTTTCTCTTCGATAAAAGTAGTATTGAAGAGCTTAAGAAAGTAGGCTGAACAGGAGACCCGGTGGTGCTCCCCCTGTTCAGCTGCATCAGGCATCTGTCCACCTCAAGCCTTTTGCACGTATTGTTCCCTCTGCAATGTTCTCCCCAATTCCCCACCTGTAGGGATGCTTAATCACTAGATCTCAGTTTAAATGTTGCATTTTCCCAGATGCCTGTCCAGACCGTGCAGTCTAAAGAAGACTTCCTGTCACTTTTTCACAGCTTCCTATATTTTCCATCATTTGCCATAATTTTAATTACTTATTTATTGGTCTACTTTTTAAAGATGCAAAAGAAAAGATGATCACTCGGGGTCAGGGGTAAAAAAGTACCAGCAGTGGCCTCTGCCACAGGACTGTGAGGTCAAAGGGCAAGGAGGCAGTGTTAGGTGGGCCCCAGGCGGGGGGAACATCATATTTCAGGGGCAGAGTTGCCTTTCATGAAGTGATTTTGGCAAGAGAAAATCCGCAGATTTTTCCCAATGATCAAGGGCTCCATTATTTTCCCCAGTGTCAGAGGAGCTGAGATTTCTCCTGGTTCCCACAGTGCTACCCTAAGAAAACATCCAAGTCTGGCAAGGAGCAGGGCAGATGAACTTGAGCTCCTCAGCTTGAAACCTGAAGGGAAATCTCTTAGCCCAGCAGCCACAGAAGGGACCTCAGGGAGTCCATGCTCCCGGGCTATCAGCAAACACCAGTCTGGGAGAAATTGCTTCTTATTCCAGGATGGTAAAAAGTCAAGAGTCAACACGTAGCTCAATAAAGAATTCACACTCATGATATGCAGAGGAATGCATGCTTTCGAAAAAGATTTATTTAAAAAAAAAAAAACAGAAGAAAATTGTACTTTCTACATCAATTTCTCCATGAGTTCTCAGTTAAGACCATGAACTACTCCAGAGATAAAACAGTCAGGTCTCAGTTGCTACAGGTAAGGGCACTGTGCACCTACTGTGTGCAGACGGAACAGAGGAAGGCCAGACAAAGATGAGGGTTATGAACAGAATGGTCCCCAATCCAACTGGACCCAACACTCTTTTTAAAAAATAAATATGATGCCCCCCCTTATTAATATAAAATGAATTTCATAGCTTGTATCAACAGTCCCCAGCGTTTTGGGCACCAGGGACAGGTTTTGTGGAAGACAATTCCTCCATGGATCAGGTTGGGGGCAGGGGTGCATAGTGGGATGGTTTTGGGATGACACTGTCCCATCTCAGATCATCAGCCATTAGTTAGATTCTCATAAGGAGCACACAATCTAGATCCTTTGCACACGCAGTTCACAATAGGGTTTGTGCTTCTGTGAGAATCTAATGCCACTGCTGATCAGCTCAGGCAATAATGCTCGCTCGCCCACTCACCTCAGGCTGTGCAGCCCAGTTCCTAACAAGGCACGGACCAGTACTTGTCTGCAACCCAGGGGCTCAGGGTTGGCTTATATAACATAACTACCACATAATTTCAAAAAGCCAAATCACTGTAATGCTGTAACTATAATATAAATTAAAAGTTAAATAATTTATAACAAAATAGTCTATATTTCAATATGTAAGTGCTGGGTACATCTACTCTCAAGATGTAATGAGTAACCAGAGGTTGATACATATCCATTATAAATACACTGGGATGTAAGAGAAGTAATTGTAGATACTTTTCCTTTATATTCAACATTTTAAAATAAGAGCTCAAGTGTATTTATAAGTATACGTTGAATCACATGAATGCAACAGCTATAAATGTAAAATCATGCAGGCTATTATTTTGGAGACTCAAATGCCATACACGGTAGAACCATGGGTGACATGATTTTCAGAGAGGCTGAACAACTCTTGGGAGAGTTCTGGACAAAACAAAGTACCATTGTCCCTTATTTTACTTGGTTAGTTCCATTCCTTGAAATCTTGGTATATATTAAAATAACGCACAAAATACTTTGTATCTATCTGTAAAATACAGAGTGCACTTCTTTTTTTATTTTTTTAAATTATACTTTAAGTTCTAGGGTACAGGTGCACAACGTGCAGGTTTGTTACATATGTATACACGTGCCATGTTGGTGTGCTGCACCCATTAACTCCTCATTTACATTAGGTATATCTCCTAATGCTATTCCTACCCCCACCCCATGACAGGCCCCGGTGTGTGATGCTCCCCTTCCTATGTCCAAGTGTTCTCATTGTTCAATTCCCACCTGTGAGTGAGAACATGCGCTGTTTGGTTTTTTGTCTTTGCAATAGTTTGCTGAGAATGATGGTTTGCAATTTCATCCATGTCCCTACAAAGGACATGAACTCATCCTTTTTTATGGCTGCATAGTATTCCATGGTGTATATGTGCCACATTTTCTTAATCCAGTCTATCATTGTTGGACATTTGGGTTGGTTCCAAGTCTTTGCTATTGTGAATAGTGCCGCAGTAAACATACGTGTGCATGAAAACAGAGTCCACTTCTAAATTTTTCACCTCTGTGGATGTTCAGCAAGTTGTGAGCCAATTTTCCATGGTTAGATGGCCATCGATATCAGGATCACCTAACATCACTAAGGCCCCCAGTAACACCAGAAAATGCCAGTGGTGCCCCCACATCACTGTGACAAACAGAACCACCCCCTGATTTGGCAGCACCTCCCCAGTTGAAGACCACTGGGAAGGACAGAGTCCAATATTATGAGGCTAAGCTCTCAAAGGCTTCATATCACATCCTTAGAAGTATACTAAATACCATCTATGTGTTAGACTCTATGCTGGGCACTAACTGTGGGCCAAAGGGTAAGTCAATTTAGAAATGTATCTACAAGGAAGAAAATGATAAACATGATTATCAACCAGGCAGCCCAGCACTACACCTTTAAAATGAACAGCCACTCCTTCATCCTACGGTTAACACCCAATAAACACATAACCTCTTTATTCCTGTCTTTGCAGCCCACAGTCCAAGCCATTTCACCACACACTACCCTTCCCCACCTTCCCATGTGCCTCAATTCTGACTGCAGCTCCAGCCTTGAGCCTCCCACTTTCCCCTTGGTCCCATGTCAAATATCCTTCTTCCACCACCATCCTTGGATCCCCTCCTCAGAGTTAGGGTCCAGCCACCCTTGGTTATGGTCTGTCCTGGTCCAGCCTTTTCCCTAGGATACTGGAGCAGCCCCTAGGGCAGAACTCCCCACCAGGCCTTCACCTACCCATATAGGAAAAAATAAGAAGAACCAGACAGAAGTACGCTACTAGCCCACATCCACACTCTGCCTCAGAGGGTCTGTCCACGGGGCTCAGTAGTTCAAGCAGGTGTGAAAGCAGGCAGGGAAATTGTCCCTGCAAATATTTCAGTTTAAAGATAGGAGGTTCTTACCATGAGAACTGGGAACTAATGAGAAAACATCTTCCTGGAGAACTAGATCCCAAGTGAGACAGGAGCATGGGTCTCCTGTCTCCACATCCACCCATTCACCAAAACACAGGGCAAGGACTGGCTCTGAGGGCTTGGTGTCGCGCTGAATCTGCTGGTCAAGGTCAATGGCTACCAGCCATGAGGCTGGACAGTAGCAGGGACAGAAAGCTCAGGAAGGAAATGGAAACACCTGAGGGACTGGCCCTTAGTTCCTCAGGTCAACCACTTCTATTATGGCACTCCCCTGCTCAGAGCAGCTCAACTGCTGTGCCTTCAGAGAGCCAACTCCAGGCTCCTCAGCATGGCACATAATCTCCAGCCTGAACCACTCTCTCCGTGGTACTCCATGCCTCATAGGGGAGGACAAGATCAAAGCCCATTCCAACTGAGGCATGAGGGGGTGATTAGGGAACAGAGAATTCTTTAGATAAAACCACAATTCGTATTAGTCATACTGGCAATTAAGATTGTCTCGGCAGGGAGGATTTTCAAAACCTGGCAGGACACTGAACCTGCAGATGGCAGAAGGAAAAGGCATGCAAGGGTGGGAAGCCAGGGATGTGATAAAAACCAAAGCATAAGGCCTGGGAGAGGAAAGCTCTCCTACTCAGGAAGGGTGGGTAGAAGGGGGTACTAGAGCAGAGGAACAGGCCAGGCCTTGAGTCTGGGCCACCACAGAGCAGTGGGAGGACTGTGGATGTAGGAGGAAGTGGGGGTTGGGGAGAGGGGTTGGGGTATGGATTCTACCTGCGCATTATGCAGCATCAGGAAGAACTGACCAGAGCTTCCCTTGATTCCTACCATATACTTACTCAAAAGACCAGTTTCCCAAACTCAGTTCTCAGGGGATGGGAATCAAAGCATCTCTCCATGGTGGAAACATGTGAGCTTCTCCAAAATGACGGCATAATATTACAACTCCAGAAAACATTCTCCATGCAAAAGCTTACATCAAACCAGAAAATCCATTGACAGTTAACAACCTAATACTAACGAATAAAATTATCACTCATTTCTATGACCAAAAATATATTTGCCAACTTCTTTCACTAACTTCAGAAGATATTTGTATAAATGAATATTCATCTATAGCTCTCATTTTTATTGTCATTTGTGCTTAAGAAAGAATAATTCAATGTCTTTAATGAGCTATTAGCTTCCTTTAGTTATTCAAAGTATAAAAGAACATGTTTACAGTGTCTTTGAGCTTCAGAAAGTTAAACTCCAGGCGGAAATCTACTTCCAAAAAGTAGACATGAGAAATAGCATCAGAAAGTATTCTGACTTGCTTGCTATTCTTTATAAACTCTTGCAAAAAGAAGCAAACATTTCAAAATATGTGTAGTTGAGAAAAATTGAGAGTTTTCTTATCTAGTATTATGCTCAAAATTTATAAATTTTCCACAAGTGTGTCATACTGCTGTTACTTTGTATTTCAGTTTTTAAAACTTCAGTCTTCAAAGAACTTGTTTCCTTTGGGTTCTTTGCCTGTAATTATAGCAAGCTCCATCAGGTGTCAGTGTGGTGGTCGTAGTTTAGACAGGCTATGTGGGAGGGACACAGGGTACTTATATGCTTTCTTGGAAATTGAAATATTTTATTACTCACATCATATTTTATGTAAAGATAATCTCATGGCTAAGGGGAAGGTTTTGACAGAATTTGATGCTATTATGTTTAGGGTTCTGGAAATAACTAGATCCTGCCCTTCCAATAACCCTTCCTCCCCACTTGTCCCCATTTGTTATCCCCCTTCCCATAGGTCCCTCTCCCCTACACTCTCTTGTTGGCCCCATTCCTGATTTCTCCATAGCCATCCTCTCCCAAAGTCCCTCCCACCACACCCACTGCACCCCCTCCCCCATCGGACTCCCTGCTCATCAGCCTCCTCTGCAGTATCCCCCCACCTTCTTTCCTATCTTTCTCCACCATCATGAGCCCTCCTCCCCTACTGAAGCCTCTTCTTCATCCATTCCTTTCCTCACCAGCCCCCATCCCAATGCCATCCTGTCCCCACTTCATAATCTTCCCCAACACCATCAGCCCTACTTTCTGTCGGGCCGCCCTTCCTCCATCTCCTTTATGCATCTCCTTCCTCATCAACCTCCCTTTTTGCAGGATCACTGAGCATCCTATATGCAAAAGAAGCAATATCAGTATGAGGACCCAGAACCTCTTCATCAGGCACAGCAAAGTCCCCTTGCGGAATCTGAACAAGAAAATCTGGAACAGGCAGCTGAGGGTGAAGTCCAGATGAGATTCCTATTCCCCAGTCTCTCACCCCCAGGATGTTAGCTTCTTCCAACCACACGGAAGAAAGTAAGGAGGAGGAGAGTAAATCTAGAGATGAGATATTGGTAGAGATTCTCTGCCCAGCTGCTCACATAAAGATAAGTTGAAAGAAAACAATCTGTGTATCTACTCAGTTACAAGAGGGTAAGCAGAGATAGAAAAGGGTGAGAGAGGACACTAAAGTATCCCTATCCCTGATGATAGCCACAAAGAATCAAATATGCAACACAGAAGAACATTTTCAATTTTTAAAGAATATACGTACAGGTTAAAGTACTATATCTCAAGCTTTCAGGAAGGTACCAATTCCAGGGTGCTCCCTGGAGACTGATTCCCTAGGTCTGAAATGGAATCTGGAATTTAAACTATTTTTAGCAAACACACTAGGTGATTCTGCAAGAATCTTTAAAGAAAGACTGATCCTTGAGTACAAGTTGGTAAATATCTTACTAATCCTTAACTGTTGCCCATTGTAACTACAAATTTAGTGACTGCTTAATCTGACCCTGATTTTATGCCCAGGCATGATTAGAACTAATCCAAATCACCTGATCCCTCAGATCCTGCCCTCTGAAGAATGAAAAACAACTGGAGATGGTTTTGTTAGTAATAAAATCATGCAGAGGTTCTGAGTTGCTTCCATTTTCATCTTCTGTGAAACCCAAGCCAATAAATATTGGGTTCCTACAGCCACCAAGGCTCTGCCCTTCTTGGTCTGTGAGTATTCACCAGGGATAGCTCTTTCTCCTACCAGGTTCACTTTTCCACTATCCCTGTGCAGTGGGAAAAGCAAGAGCCTCACATGGTCAGAATCAGTTTCAATGTTTCCCAGATCCTCTTGTGGCCTGGGAAGAGGCACCATATATTTGTGAAATGGCATAGAACCACCCTCCTGTCTTTTCTCTCTGTATGTCTGTCTTTCTACTCATGGAAAACATTTCTGTTTACTTTGAAGATAAACTTTCAAGGCAAACTTCTAAAGTAGCTTGTATTCCTCCCAGGACAGTTCTACAATGATTCAAACAGCAAATGGCAAGAGATTCTGAAGGAGATTTGTGTGAGAGAAGCATAAAGCCCAGATGAAAGTAAGAGCTGTGTCTATGAATGGAAATCATTTTATCAAGTCCTTAACAAATAAGTGCACAAGGAAGAAGACATCCTTGGGGTCTCATCCATCCTCTGCTACTAGGAGTTTGGGGCAGTTGAAGTATAACTCTTCTATTTTCGAATTCATCCAAATCACAGAACAAGAAAAAAAACTAACCAAACCACTTGAAAGAAAAAAAAAAAACAGTTCCCCAGAGAAGGCAGCTTCTTTTTGGGCCAATGGTCACTGACCCTCAAGCAGGGGCTCTCAGGATATAGGGTCTGCTGGCCCCAGCCCCTGACACTGCCTAGTGACCCTTGCCCTATGGCCAGCTGGCCTGTAGAAGGAAGTCACAACTCTGGCAGAGTCTCAAGGCAGCAGCCGGGCTTCTTTGCAGCTGCCTTCTCTCCCAGCTCCACCCCAGTGTCTTCTGACTCACCCCAACTCCCTAAGCTAAGAGCTCTGCTCCATAACTCAGAACCCCATGACTGGAAGGTGCCCACTGACCCCCTCCTATTCTGCAGCTCATTGGGACCTCTCCCTGACCAGGAGACCGGACCTCCACTCTTCCCACATCATGGTCAGGTCTGTCATCCTCAATACCCTTCCCTGTAGGTAGACTTTCTCCCATTCACCCCCAACCACCACTACCGAGATGGGAAGTAGGAGGGGTTCAGCACCCAGCAACAGCCTTGGATTTAGACCTCAATCTTGGAAAGTTCCTTATTGCAACTAAACCCCTCACCTTAATCCCCTCCTGGACCCTGCCCCTCCTGGTACCTGCCACCTGTCAAAAGACAGCATTTATTCTCCTTCTGTTCATCTTTTCACCCTGATTTGGTGTGTGGCCTTTTCCTTGTTATTAAATAACCAGGATATGTGTTTGTTTTGCTCTGGCTGAAGAGTATGACACACATAACAAAACAATAAAAGCACCAAAGAGCACCTGTTACCTTTCCTGCCCAACCATGCTTAACTATATTGCCCACACATTCAAGGAATGATCATCTCGCCCAGATATGACAGCATCTGGCCCGTGGTGCTTATCTGCCTTTATGGATCCTTTTCTGTTGCTTGCCATCTACCAGCTTCCTTTATCATTACCAGGAAGCTCTCTACACATCCTTCTGTGTTCCCCTTCATTTTTCTCCTTCACCAATGCACTTTATAAGGAAGGTAAATGCCTCAAAAGTCTTGTGGAAAAAGCTACATAGGAATCCAAATCTCCATTTTGCAGACAAGAAAAGCACAACTCATTTTAAATTCTAAAGGGCAGAAAAGGATGTCAGGAAGTAGTTTTTTGTTTGTTTGTTTGTTTGAGATGGAGTCTAGCTCTGTTGCCAAGCGGGAGTGCAATGGCATGATCTTGGCTCACTGCAACCTCCACCTCCTGGGTTCAAGCAATTCTCCTGCCTCAGCCTCCTGGGTAGCTGGGACTACAGGCATGTGCCACCACGTCCAGCTAATTTTTTTATTTTTATTTTTATTATTAGTAGAGACAAAGTTCCACCATGTTGGCCAGGATGGTCTTGATCTCCTGACCTCGTGATACGCCCACCTTGGCCTCCCAAAGTGCTGGAATTACAGGCATGAGCCACCGCGCCCGGCCAGTAGTTGTTATTCTTTAGACCAAGGAACTTCCCCTTATACCACACTGGCCTAGAGGCCAGACCCATGGGAGGACTTGTGGGTACCTGCCTTGGCTTGAAAGCTATTGGGACAGAAGACCTGCATTCTACCGCAAGGGAACTGTGAATGGGACTGTCACACCAGAAACATCTGAAGAACGAGCAGCAGGCAGGGCTCGCCAGGATCTGCATCAAGTCAGATGTGCCGGGACCAGGCAGAATTTGATTTTTAGGGGACATGTTCCCAATATGGCCCAGGGACCAGGCTGAGTTCTATTCCCAGGTGCATATAGTTACTCCAAAATTGTACTGTGGCCAAGTGAGATAGTAACTTAGATACAGCACTAACTCCAACAGGAAAAAAAAAAAAATTGGCCCAGGACTACCCATCCCCCAAAAAGAGAATTTGCCAGAAAGGAAGCAGGCAAGATGATGCCAAAAGATGATGGTATGGCTGCTAAACTTTCCCATGTGACTTCAGTAAACTGCATGCTATGGATGGGTGTACAGCTTCTGGATATTTGTTTTGTTTTCTTTGGAGACAGGGTCTTGCTCTGTCACTCAGGCTGGAGTGCAGTGGCACGATCACAGCTCTCTGCAGTCTCAACCTCCAAGGCACAAGCGATCCTTCCACCTCAACCTCCTGAGGAGCTGGACCACAGCCATGTGCCACCATACCCAGCTTTTTTTTTTTTTTTTTTTTTTAGAAACAGGGTCTCCCCATGTTACCCAGGCTGATCTCGAATTCCTGGCCTCAAGCAATCCTCCCATCTCAGGCACCCAAACAAAGTACTGGGATTACAGGCATGAGCCATCACACCCGGTCCAGTTTCTGTTTTTTGTTTGTTTTTGAGACAGAGTCTCGCACTGTCACCTGGGCTGCAGTGCAATGGTGCAATCTCAGCTCACTGCAACCTCCGCCTCCCGGATTCAAGCAATTCTCCTGCCTCAGCCTCCCGAGTAGCTAGGATTACAGGTGCCTGCCACCATGTGCGGCTAATTTGTTTTTGCATTTTTAGTAAAGACAAGATTTCACTATGTTGTCTGGGCTAGTCTTGAACTCCCGACCTTGTGATCCACCCGCCTCGGCCTCCCAAAGTGCTGGGATTACAGGCATGAGCCACCACAGCCAGCTCCAGCTTCTGTTTTAGTGAAAAAAGCAAGTTACACACAGTAGACTTGAGGGTGGCTGGCCATGGACAAAGCTGTTCCGCTTTAAATACCACCCCTCAACTTCCATCACTTTTCCCTGACTATGTAGATAGTACTAAAAGACTGAGGTTTGGAAGTTCTGCAGCAGTCCTTTATTGGGTTAAAAAATGACCTTTGGCTAGCTCTACCCTGGCTAGTACTGTAAAATGTAACTAAAAAAAATTCAAAAAGAGCAAACAGAAGAATCACACCAGGATGACATCCCCGCCCCACTCACGGACATGTTCCCTTCAGCCAGAGTGATGCCCTTCCAGGCCACAGGCTCCTCTGTGGACCTGACTCAGAAAAGCCCGGGCTAGGGCTGATGAGCAGTACATTTCCACACCTTGCACTGACCTGCTCCCATTGGGTCACAGAGGCTGAGCAGCTGAGAACGTGTGCATGGCTGATGACCGGGACACTCAGATAGTAGCTGTGGGGGACAGCCCTGCTCAGGTGTGCCTTCCATTCTGTCTGCTTTCAAGTAAAATGATGACCTCAGCACAGGAATCCCTGGAGAAAATGTCTGTATACCTCACTATAGTCGCTTTACTCACAGGGTTCTGCACAAGTTCCAGACTAGGTTCCCTCTTCATTTGACCAAAGATGTGTGGGTAGCAGCAAAAAAAACGAGGGATGAATTTGCTCACAGTCACCCTGGCAACTTCCCTTTACCACTAAGCCATGACAAAACACAACTATCAAAGCTCAAGTGAAAAGACTCCAAGGAATAAAAAGCAATAGGCACATGTAATACTCTTTTTCTTTCCCCTGTCCTACCTCCCCCCAGCACAGTGCATTCACGTGCTCTCTCACTATGCATGGTCTTCCCTCTTGAGAACCATCCAGAATATCCTCCTCTGACCCATACACTGGAGCAGGGGTTGACAAACTTTTTCTATAATACACTAGACAGAAAGTATTTTCATTTTGGAGGTCATACAGTCTGTCTCAACAACTCAGCTCTGCCACTGTAGTGCAAAAGCAGCCAGAGACAATGTGTAAACAAATGGGCATGGCTGTGTTCCAATAAAACTTTATTTACAAAAACTGGCAGTGGGCCACATTGGCCCATAGGCTGTAGTCTGCCAACCCCTACATTAGACTGTTACCTCCCTCTGTATCAAAAACCCACCTGCCCATGTCCCAGGCTGATAGGGATCTGCTTTCTAAGCCCAGTGATAACACGAGGCCCTTCTTACCTTCCTGAGTGATGATGCCTCAATCTGCTTTCCCTCCCAGGTACCACAGACACATTTACTGAGTCCTCATGGTCAATCTGTCTCACAGGAAGGGCTCCAATACTGGTGATTCTAGGCACATCAGAGACCTAGAGGGGCCTGAGAGCAGAGATCATCCAATATATTTTAATATGTGTTTTCCCATTTGTAGAGCTTGGTCTAGTCACTCCACATGAGTGCTTTCCATCCTTTCTTTACCTACACTCCCCTTTGACCAATGAAAACAGCGTGTTCTCTTTTACTGTTCTTTGAAATAAAAACTACATCAAAAATCTGACCAATAGGAGTAATCCCTGATTTGTTTTAAACACACACACACCATTTCCCACCACCACCACCAACCCCAACCACCCCACACCCTGGTTTGGTCCTCTAGGGACACAGATCCCCCTACCCCTCCCTTGGAATCCCTATTCTAAATAGTTAAGATGATATTGGCAGGATCCCAGAGTCTTAAATAATCACTGAATTTTAGAGTGGGAAAGAATCCAGAATACACCCTCCCACCCACCCACCCATTTAAGAAGCCCAAAGACTGTCTTCTTTAAGAACTCTGAGGGTCAAAGGCACACAGAAGATAGAGCACAGTTGGGCAGTGGTGTGCCAGCTTGTGTTTGGGGCAACTTGTGGCATGAAAATGACGTGTCTTCGCACAACACAGGGGAAAATAGCAGTAAGCGTTCCGGGTAATTCAAACACCAGCTGTCTCTGTGGTTTCGGAGCTGTGGTTCGCTTCTTAATCAAAAGGCATTCGGCCTACAGGAAAGGGGTTCTATAAATCACAGGAAGTTTCAAGAAGTCAACAAAAGGATTCCAAGCAGGAGGCAGCCAGAAAGAGGGAAATCTGATCTTTGCCAATATTATTAAGTTAACATTTTTCTACCAACATTTGTCTTCTCCCCTCTAAAATTCCTCAACTGACTTTAAGGATAAAGAAGCAAATCTATCGTTGGCAAACCCTAGAGTGGGTGGGCCGTGAGTTTGCTACTCACTCAAGTATCAGCTTCAAGACAAAATATAATAACCCCAAATCAGCTCTTCCTCATGAGCAATAAATTATAAATAAGTTGAAGTTCACAGCCAGAGAACTTGAGACAACCCTGATACAGCCTAAAAAAAAAAAAAAAATCGCATCTCAGGTTACAATATAAAAGGCCTCTCTGGCTTTTTACTCAATATTGTAGTTGTTGTAATGGCAGTACATGTTCAGAAACTACCTCCTAGTGTTTTAGGAAACATTTCATGCTACCCTAATCAGAGCATGGCCATCTGAAAATGTTCTCCCTGCCCTGGAAAGAGGCAGGCTGATGGGGGCTTTAATGCCAACCATTTGCACTTCTTACACCCATGAAAATATATGAACACCATTACTTCTAAGCTACCTTTCGATTATTCCTAGAGTGAGGGAATTCACCCACAATTCTATGTGCTTATACACGCACAAACACGATTTTTTGGCACTACTTAGAAACACGCAAACATCCTCTCCCTTTGAGGCACATACACAACAGCTACAAAGGGGTTTGAAATGATCGAAAAATCAGAGGTTCAGTGATTCTCATCAACTTGTTTTACTTCAAACTTTCAAAGGAACTGGGTTTGAGGAGGTGGAACCCAGCCACTAAGAACTGGAGGATTGAGCTCTGTGAAGACAGTTGGACTTGTTTCACCACATTTTTTCCCTTGCTCTGCTTTTCTGGCTTGTTATCTGGCTGGCTGGAGGCTAGAACTAGTGATGGTCTGGCATACACAGGTACAAACATGGGTGAGGCCCTTTACAATTATTCTTGGTAAACAGAGCTGACATGTGGGTAAATAATGTCACAGTTGCACTTGCTCAGGGCCAGGTGATGGCTTCCCTGGAGCTTTACAGCCTGGGAGGTGGCCTATCTGACCCTACCAAGAGAGCCACAGGCTTGGAACCATCCTCTGTTCTCCAGGCTGGCTGGCAACTGCTGCCAGTGAGGCTGTTTGGACCTATTACCTATAAAGGACTCATTTGGAGAGAATACTGCAATTGATTTCTTATTAATTACCTTCCTAATTCTAAAAAAGGTTTTGAAACCTATACACATCAAATTGAATACACTAAAACAGGAGTTGACACGCTATGGCTGTAGACCAAATTCTGTCTGAGTAAATAAAGTTTTACTGAAACTCAGTTATGTCCATTCATCTACATGTTGTCTACAGCTGTTTTGACCCTGCAAAGGAATAGGTAAGTAGTTGTAAGAGACCATGCAGCCTGAAATGGTTACTACCTGGACCTTTTACCAAAACGTTTGCGGGCTCCTGCACTAGGGAGAGATAAAGAGATAAAATGTTGACAATCATTTAGTCCCAGGGTAGTCATTATATATTTACTCACAAACTGAAGTAAAAATTGGGTTCATCCTAAACAGCCAACAGTAGGGGAATGGCTGGGGAAATGTGGTTAACAAATGATAGAATAGTATGCAGCCGTCGAAAGTCACATTCATGAATGCTTTTAATAGCATGGTGAAGGACGCAATTTTGTTAAGAGAAAAATGAAGAATACAAAATACATTACCAATTAATTTCAACTGAACAAAATTTTTTTTTTTCAAAGGAAAAAGTACCAAATGGAAATGGTATACCATTTAGCTTTAGCAATTGAGAAGTGGGAATTTGGGTGATATTTATTTTTCTCATTGTGCTTTTGGGGGAAGATTTTTAGCCATTTCTACAACAAACATTACTTTTATGAGAAGAAAATGATTATTTTGAGAATAAGAATTTAAAAAAAGAATTCAACTTTGGGAGGCTGAGGTGGGTAGATCACTTCCGGTCAGGAGATTGAGACCATCCTGGCCAACATGGTGAAACTCTGTCTCTACTTAAAATACAAAAATTATTCAGGCGTGGTGGCAGGTGCCTGTGGTCCCACCTACTCAGGAGGCTGAGGCAGGAGAATCACTTGAACCCGAGAAGCAGAGGTTGCAGTGAACCGAGATGGTGCCACTGCACTCCAGCCTGGGCGACAGAGCAAGACTCCATCTCAAAAAATTAAAAAAAAAAAAAAAAAGGAGTTTATAAACTATATATTAGGGTTGGAGAAATTGTTCTTGGGAACAATGATCTTTTTGCCATGCTCCTGGTGCCAAATGAAAGAAAGCAAGAAAGAAAAAGTGAGTGGCAAAGAGTAGGCAAAGGTGACATGATTCTCTATTTAAAAAAACAAAACCAAAAACAAAAAACGGTTTCCAGTAAAGAGAAATGTTTTCCTAGGCAAAAAGTTGTAAGGAGGAATAGCTTCCATGTACACAAGCAAGGCCTTCAATGATGAAAGCAAAGCTTCCTGAGCTCATAACTAACTGCTTCTCTGGCTGGAGATATTCGCAGACTGAGGTAACCAAGAATACTTCTGGGAAGGGTTCAGAGTGGTCCCTCTCTGGGTTTTCAAACAAACAAACAAAAACAGCAGCAGCAACAACAACAACACCAACAACAAAACAGACATCTCCCAAAACTCCTTAGAAATATTAACTAAACACTCATGAAAAAAACCATGACCTAGAATGTTTAGTATCACTTACAATACCAAAAACAATGCTAGTGTCTTAATTTGAATTAACTGCATACTTTTTGCTGTATTCATAATTGTGCAGAGCTGCCTAATAACAAATTGCAGCCAGAAGAACTGACAGACTGAAGTGTTCGAATTATAGATTTTGCTGGGTTTTCTTTCCAGACGAGACATTGAAATGCTATACAGCAAAGTAATAGAAGGTTGCAGAATATGTGGTTAAGCAGACCCTTCCACGGGTCTTTTACTTTCCATTTATTCCTACACAAAGCTTTTGACCAAAGATGCAGAAAAGAAAGCAGATAATTATTAAATTGTACAAAATAACTTCAAATATAAAGAAAACAAAAGCAAAAGACAAAGAAAACAATCTATTCTATAAAAGCCTGTCAACTTTCTTTCTTCCCTCCATTGTGGAGGCAAAGAAACACAGCATTACAGTTTCCTGACATCACAAGAAATCGCTTAGAGTGGGAATCCAAGCCCTCTTTAGCCAAATTAATTGAGGAATGAGGTTTGATTACTATTAAAAGCCGAAAGTAGGACAAACTTAGAGACGGTCATATATCACCCAGTTTCTACAGCCCTGAAAGACAGTCTTTGAAAGGAACTACCCAGAATGAGAAACAAGGAAAATGTGTCGAAAGCAGTTAAATCCCAGGCGCAATGACCGTGCTGCTCACGTCTAGAGATCTAACTAGGAGAATGGAGTCTCCCTACCTCTAGACCAAGTGCAGAATACTCCTTGTGCCAATTAGTCAGTAAGCCTGCTTGTCCTCATTCAGATGAAAAGTGTAGCTAGAAACTCACATCCAGTAAGTCTGTGAGTTAGCAAGTGAACAAGAAGTCAGCCTTGATCGAAAATAACGATATTACTTGCACCTAGCCTTTTCCATACATTGCAAGGAAGTATGCTAATGGTGAAAAGGGGATTTAGAGGCTGTTTCATTCAAAAATGCAAAGATATACTCAAACTAAAATTGCATCTCTTTTGGAGTGGCACCATGGATTTTCCAATATAGGAGAACCATAGGGTCAGCAGCCTCTCTTAAATAAGGACAGAAACCTTTCTTAAAGTTGCATCTGCACAGCAAACATGTTCTTTTTAAGTTAGAGATTTTGTTACTAGTTAAGTAAAAATAAAGATGGCTTTATTCATGTTTTACATAAAATAGAGAAAATATCTGTTTTCCATGTTAAGGAATACTCTTATTTTTACTTGGGGATAGCTTTGGGAAGGCATAATAGAGACTATGGCCATCAACCCCCCTGCAAAGCTACCCCAAGTTACCACCTTAAGAGCAGAATAGTTTATTTTAAAATACCATATTTCATCAAACATAAAATGCTATTAATTCAAAGATGTATTTTTATGTTAAAGAGAAGAAGAAAGAAAGAGAAAGAGAGGAAGGAAGGAGGGAAGGAAGGAAGGAAGGAAGGAAGGTTGGTTATGAATGGTTAAGACACCACTGACTATAAGAAGCATCATGATTTCAAGAATATTGAGGTGGAAAAAATACATACATCTTAGAATTGGTGAAATATGTTAGGTTTTCAAATGACTGATATTCAGAGTCACTCACACTTCATCAGTTCTTTCAGAAGATACCTGCGTTGAAAACGTTGTATTTCAGATCTTTCAGAGCAAGAGAAGGCTTATTTACTTACTTACCAGTAACTCCTTTCTACAGCCATGCAAAAGGAAAGTAGCAATCTGTGACGTGAGTTCGTTGGCAACTAAACGAATACTTGGTAATTAAACATTTTGGTTTAATATCAACATGATATTAAACACTATTGACTCTTTAATGATATATTTAGTATCTCAAGGTTGTAATTGTAAACATTATTGTCCACCGTGCAATGGTAATGAGAAAGTCTCAAATAACAAATAATTCCAATAGCTAATAATTTAGGGCCTTCTCTACTTCTAAAACGTTGTTATCGGAAAATAGGAATTGCCAAAATTGGTTGACCCAGGACATGTCCAGCTCTACCGTCTGTTACCATGGTAGCCCTGAGATACTCATGGTGGAAGGACACAGCTGTGCCCTTGTATCAACCTCTTTCATTTCATAGAAGCATGCCTTAGATACCCTCAGTAACTATTTGTGATTTTGTAACCCACATAATTTTCCAGACTCCTATGAATTCACTTTTTTCTCCTGCATGTACCATCACATCATAAATAAAAGGAAGGCCTTTGACAATAACCCAGCCCCAGTTGCTACAGTATTCCTGAGAAATTGTTGCCCAGTCTCATAGCTGGCACAAAGTAAGTCCCCAATAAACAGCTGTTGAAAGACGGAACGTGCCATTTCTAGATCAACATTCAAGGTAGGCTCTGATAAGCCCAAAGAAAAAATATGGAAGATCATGACCTTGGTTTTAAACTCTTGATTTCTATTAACACGGCTTCAGATCATGTTACCCTTAATTCAGCTGCAACACACCCCTGACTCATACTGAGTCCACTGAGACCCCAAACAAGACGGCCCTCATCCTGTATTTGTGGGTTCAGTTCTGAACCTAAGAGTAGAATTTTGTCTACATCTGCAAAGGCAAAATGTGCTTCTCTCTTAGGGGCCCAGCCTGAGCTGTGATGACTAGTTGTCTTCAGAGTACACAGCAACATAAGCTCCTGGGAGCAGGACCTTGGCAAGACGGTTTACTACTGTGTTGCCAGCACTGGAGAATGGGGCATGTCACACAGCAGATGCTCAATGAATATTTTCTAAATGAATGAGTGAGCCCCATCGCACTTTATTTTATTAGATTTGGTCCATTATTTAAGTTGCTTAGGGTTCTTGGGGATCTTGAGCCTATCATCAACTGTAACAGGAATCTTGCAACTCATCCTACTGTCTACACCAGGGGTCTGCACACCAACCCTGCAGGCCAGGTCCGCACTATCACCTTCTTTTGTACAGCCTGCAAGCTAAGAATGACTTTTACATTTTTATTTTTAATTGATTGATTGAGACAGAGTCTTGCTCTGTCGCCCAGGCTGAAGTACAGTGATGCAATCTCTGCACACTGCAACTTCTGCCTCCTGGGCTCAAGCAATCCTCCCACCTCAGTCTCCTGAGTAACTAGGACTACAGGCATATGCCACCACACCCCGCTAATGTTTGTATTTTTTGTAGAGGTAGGATCTCACTATATTGCCCAAGCTGGCTCAAACTCTTGGGCACAAGCCGTCCACTCATCTCAGCCTCCCAAAGTGGTGGGATTACTGGTGTGAACCACTGGACCCAGCAGACTTTTACATTTTTAAATCACAGAGGGAGAAACTCCAATGAAGAATCACTTTTCATGATCAGTAAAAATGAGATGATAGTCAAATTTTAGTTTTCAAAAATAAAGTTGTATTGGAATACAACCATACTTGTTTATGTATAACCAATGGCTCTTCCAAACTATAGTAGCAGAATAAAGCAGTTGTAACAGAGATCACACAGCTTGCAAAACCTAAATTGTTTACTGTGTGGCCCTTCAGAGAGTAAGCCTGCACACAAAATGAGTAGATAATGGCCTCCTCTAAACAATCAGTTAAAATGTTGAATAGAGTGAAGGCAAGGGCTGAAGTCTGAGCTGTGTGCACACTCTGGAGACCTCTTCCAGTTGGATTCAACTCACTAAGACCAACTCTTGGGGTAGTCCCCAACTCTTAGCTCCCATTTCTCCATCATGTCCCCAAAGACTTCTTGAGAGGTTGTTGAAACCCAAGAGGTAGAGAGGATAATGGGTTCCTGAGTATTGCAGCCCTCATTCTATCTGCTCTGCAATGCAGGGAATAGGTCCAGGAGACATTCACTCTCAGGCAGGTGAGGTACTTAAGCAACAGTACAGGACCATCATGTGCAAGAATGCAACCCAGTTCCTGTAGTCAGTTCAATGGAATAACGTGAGCATTTGCTGCCTACTCAGTAATAGGCTAGACCTTGGAGAACGGGCTCTACAATAAGCAGTCCTTCTGTTCTCTGCCTTCCATTGAAGGCCCACAATTCTGCCTCCCTCATGCCCATCTTGTCACTGTCCCGTTAAACACAGGCTGTCTCCTTGCTGGAACCTTAACCTATTAGACGAACTACTTCTGAGGCTAAATGGCTTGAAAAAGAAAAATAACATCAGCTTTAAATAACAAACCCCCTTTGGTTCCCAAGGGCAAGAGGAGGAAACCTCTCTACTAAACTATAGAGAGGAGATGAATTAATATTCTGAATCAATTATCTTTTATTTCTCTCATGTAACAGATCATTTGGTTTCCATAAAATCTTAGCCATTGCCTTCTGGAAAAATTCATGGAGCCAACAAGAAAAAAGGAGGAAATGATTATAAAGAAATCTCTCTCAACAACGCTAATTTATTGAAATCCCTTCAAAACTCCGGGCAATGGCGCCTGAACAGCTTGGACCCCTATTCTCTCTCTGATTGCCCCTGCCTTTCATTCATCCTCTGGTAATTGCTGACTCCCATGGAGGAGGGAGGTGCGATACAGGGGTATATGTGTAGGTGAGTGCTCATTCTGGAGAGAAAAAATACTTGATCTAAGGAAAAAGAAAGCTTGGGAGACATCTCATAACACTCATTGGCAGTGAAGATGGATTTGCCTAGGAATAAACCACAGAATGCTAAAGTGGCACTTGCTGTCAAATGTTCAGACCACAGAATCAAAGGAGGAAGAAAGAGTCGATGGAAAATATGAAGCAGAAGGAGGCCCCATTTCAACCCTGGAAGCAGTAGCTATGAGTGCTGAGAGCTGGCATCAGTACAAGACCTGCTTCCCCCAGGAAGCCCTCTCAGATCCCTCCACATCTCACAGATCTCCCCCTTGGCAAACTTCCCTTAGCATTTATCTCCTACAATAATTATTTTCACCCTTAATGCAAACTGCTTTGACTAGTGAGCTAAGTCTCAGCTACTGCCTAGAGTGTTAAGTTGCTAGTGCTGCTATGGATAATGTTTTGATTCCTTATGTAACTGAGAGCACTTAAGCATATATAGTTTAACTATATAGTATTTATCAAATGAATGAAAAGTGGGAAAATGGCCACTTTCTTCCTTTCATAAATCCAAAGTGGGCATTTTCTGAAGGTGGTGTGCCCTCTGAACAAGACAGACACACCTCCTACCCTTCTGGCTTTTAGTTGACTGCTTTTAAAAGGCCATCAATTTTAAATGGAGCTTTTCTTTCTGATGACTGCAGAAGTGATTGACATCTGTGAACCTCTTAAGCCACTGAGATATTCTGTTGCAGAAAGAAGGATGACGGTGGCTGGGAACGGTGGCTCAGGCCTGTAATCCCAGCACTTTGGGAGGCCGAGGCAGGTGGATCACAAGGTCAAGGGATCAAGACCATCCTGGCCAACATGGTGAAACCCCATCTCTATTAAAAATACAAAAATTGGCTGGGCGTGGTGGTGTGCGCCTGTAGTCCTAGCTACTCGGGAGGCTGAGGCAGGAGAATCACTTGAACTTGGGAGGCAGAGGTTGCAGTGAGCCGAGATTGTGCCACTGCACTCCAGCCTGGCAACAGAGCAAGACTCAGTCTCAAAAAAAAAAAAAGAGAGAGAGAGAGAAAAAAGAAGGATGATGCTAACTCCAAGCAATGGAGCCAGTCTACAGTGCCATCCCTTCCTGCAATTGGTGACCTCATTGTAGTAATGTCAGCATTTCCAGATACCAAGGGGTTTTTATCCAAACAAATAGTTAAGTAATATTTTAGTCTTTTTTCTATCTTAACATAAGCAAGACCAAAACCTGCACTATAGGTGGTTTTATATTAGGATATTCCAGAAGCTATTATGCACGCCAACAGATAGAGGAAAAAAACATAAAGGTAGCCATATATTGTTCTATTTTATTAAATGTTGCCTTCTTTTACTTTGGGTTGGTTGCAGACTTTGGTATGTTTTTATTAAAGTATAATAATGGCAAAAGCTTTCAGTTCTGATGGAATCACCTGTAGTAGATCTTAGCAGGAGTGCTCCCTAGAAGGTTAGATAAAATACAAAAAAAAAGAAAAAAAAAAAAACATATGTTTAAAAGAATCAGAGAACTGCCCAAATCAGGATCTGAGAAGGTATGCCCCAGAGAAAAGGGACGTGCACTAAGGTGACCCCCAATTTTTTCCCACCTCCTTTCTCCTCGGAGCACTGGCCAATTTTTGGCATGGGACAAGAAGCTGAGAAGCAAAGAGGAAACAGGCTACTGAGAGGTACAGAAGACTGCAGAGTTGAGGCAATCTCACACTAAGAAGACAGAACTCGGAGTTCAGGGTTGTCAAGGCAGCCAGTTTGGGAAGAAAGATCCCAGAGAGAAGCAAGGTATAGAGAAGTAAGCCCCAAACTTGGTGATTTCCCCCAGAGGCACCTTCTGGTTAAGTTGCACCTAAAAAGACGCTAGGAAGCCAGGCAGAGAGGAGCTTAAGAACAGTGCAGAATTTTGAACTATATCAAAGTGATATTGAATTTTAGACCCACAAAGAGTAGGGGCTCTAGGAAACACCTCAGGCATTCATTTGAGAACTCCAGAGGCTGGTAATCTAGAAATGGGAAAAACCAGGGGAGGATTAGTCCCTGAATAGACAAGTAATCTGTCCCTCTGCTGCTCGCCCAAGAACGGGGTGTACTCTCCCTGGAGGAAAATAACATTATGCAAAGATTCAGCAAAATTCATACAGAAATATTATTCCTGGAATATAATTAAACATTACCTAATTATACCAAGAAACAATCAAGACAAAAAATTCACAGTAAAAGCAGAACTATAGCTTACCCAGATATAAGAATTATCAGTCACAGATTTTAAAATAGTTGGAATTAATATGTCTAAGAGAACAAAAAATGTTTTAAAAGTAGGAATTCTATAATAGAAATAAATAGAAATTCTAGAAAAATAAAATAACTAAAACTAAGAACTCAAAAGAGAGCTCTAACAGAAGAGTAGAAACAGCTGATGAGAGAATTAGAGTACTTGGAGATACAAATGAAAATAGTCGAAAGTAAAGAATGTGGGGAAAAGTGTTGGAAAGTACAGAAAATACTGTGAAAGGTTCACATCTGTAATCCCAGCACTTTGGGAGGCCAAGGCGGGTAGATCACTTGAAGTCAGAAGTTCAAGACCAGCCTGGCAAACATGGTGAAACCCTGTCTCTACTAGAAATACAAAAATTAGCCGGGTATGGTGATGTGCACCTGTAATCCCAACTACTTGGGGGGCTGAGGCGGGAGGATTGCTTGAACCTAGGAGGCAGAGGTTGCAGTGAGCTGAGATCACATCACTGCACTTCAGCCTGGGCAACAGAGCAAGACTCCATCTCAAAAAAAAAAAAAAAAAAGAAAGAAAGAAAGAAAAGAAAAGAATGTGAAAGGCATATAGGACATGATGAAAAGGACTAAAAATATATGCAATTCATGTTCCAGCAGGGGAGGAGAAGGGAAACGGGTCAGAAGTAATATGTAAAGAGATAACAGCTGAGAGTTTTCCAAACAAAAATAACATCAAGCCAGAAATCTAAGAAGTGCTTGAAGGAGGATAGATGCAAAGAAGGAAAAAATCACATCTGGGTCCATGACAGTAAATCAGTTGAAACGCATGACAAATCAAAAATATTAATGAAGATGTGGCAGGGAGACACATTATCTTTGAAGGAGTAAAAAGAAAAACCAGTAAGACAGACAGCTAACTTTCTAGGACAAATAAAGGAAGCCAGATGAAATGGAATGAAATCTTCCACATATTGGAAAAAATATTGTCAAACTAGAATTTCTTATGCAGCACAAGAAAAAAAAGAAAAAAAAATCCTTTAAAAGGAAAGGCTAAATAATTAGAAAATCAAAATTTAAGTATTTTTATACCATTTCAACAGCATCTAAAAACAACAAATGCTTAGGTATAAATCAAGTAGATATCCAACCACTCTATGGTGAAAACTACAAAACATTGCTAAGGAAAATAAAGAAAACCTCAGTAAATAGATTGCATGTTCTTAAATTAGAAAACTTTTATATAGTTAACATGTAAGTTCTCTCCAAAATAACGGATAGATTTAATGCAATCCTAAGTAAATCCCAGCAAGTATTTTTGTGGAAGTTAATAAACTGATACTAAATTTATATCAAAATGAAAATCAACATAAATTGAGGCCTTAGAGACAATCTTGATGACTAGAATTGAAGAACTTACACTAGAAGACATCAAGTTTTATTATAAAGCTACTGTATTTAAGATAGAATATATTGGTACAAGAGTAGCCAAATAAAACAACAGAATCAAATAAGGCACCATACTAGACACTCACATAGATGATCACTTGATTTATGGGAGGGCTACTGAAGTACAATGGAAAAAGGACGTTGCTTTCAGTAAACTGTTCTAAGTAATTTGGATATTCATTTGGAAAAATTAACTTCATATCCTATATAAAAATTACTTTAGGATAGGCCCTATATCTAATGTGAAATATAAAACAGCAAAGCTTCTGGAAGAAAACATAGTATAATATCTTATGATTTGGGGGTAAGCAAACATCTCTTAAACAGGATATAAAAAGCACTGCCATAGAAGGAAACATTAATTGAACTTCATTAAAATAAATAGCTTTCTTTCATCAAAATAAAACATTAAGTCTGGGTGTAGTGGCTCACACTTGTAATCCTAGGTACTGAGGAGGCTAAGGCAGGAGGATTGCTTGAGACCAGGAGTTCAAGACCAGCCTGGACAATATAGCAAGAACTTGCTCAAAAAACAAACAAAATAAAATGTGAAGAGAGTAAAATGGCAACATATTGGAAGAAGATATCTGCAGTATAAACATCTGACAAAGGACCTGTAAGCAGAATATATAAAGAACTTCTAGAAAGCAAGAAGAAGACAGGCTTACAAACCAATTTCTTAAACAGGCAAAGGATACAACAGGCACTCACAAAAGACAAGCACAAGCAAACTTGCTTAAGATTATTGGTCATAATTTCAAGAAACCCAAGTTAAAGCCACAGTGAAATAAAGTACACACCCACCAGAATGGCAAAATGTAATGGACTAACGATTCCAAGAGCTTATGAAGATATGGGGCACTGCTGGTGAGTATAAAATGGTATTATCATAAAGGAAACTCTCCCACAGCATCTACTAAAGCTAAAGATACATTTACCTGATGACCCAGCAATTTTATTTACAGGCATATACACGACAGAATTACACTATGTCCTCCAAAAACTTAAGTGAGAATGTTGACAGAAGTACCATTTACAATACCCCAAAACTGTAAACAATCCAAGTGACCATCCACAGTGGAACAGATGCATTACGGTAGTATCAGACCATGGAATACTATAAAGCAATAAAAATAGAAAATACTGCTATATACAACAACATAGATGAAGCTTACAGACTAAATGCTAAGCAAAAGAAGAGACAAACAAGAGTACCCAATGTGTGACTCCATTTGTATGACAAAATTTTAAATAGGTAAACCTAGTCTGACCTACCAATCTAGAGGTCAGGCTGCCTGGTTACCTCTGGGGAAGTAGTTATTGACTTGGAGAAGCACCAGAAAAGTCTGCTGGGAGGCTAGAAATGTTCTATATTTTGATCTGAGTGGTGATTGAACAGGTGTGTGCATATATAAAAATGAATAAAGCTATAAACTTAAGATGTGTGCACTTTACTGTATGTAATCTATACCTCAATAAAAAAGATTAAGAATGAAAAAACCGAATGTAAAACAGACATTTCTAAGATATTAAGAGAATATCAAATTCATACTCATAGTAGACTATAAAAGAGACTATAATTGAGATGTTATTACACCTTTCTCAGTAATAGAACAACCAGACCCCCCACCAAAAAAAAAAGGGTAAGGGCATAGATCTTAACAAAATAATTAACTAACGACTATAGATAGATATAGAGATCTGGAGAATATCTATATATCAATTGACATATATAGAACACCAAAATCCAAAATGCAACACTGTACTACAGTGAAAAGTTACTGCCACACACAATTGCATGAATGAATTTCACCACCAGAATGAGGCATACAACAAAGAATACATCCTGTATGAATCCAATTATAGAAAGTTCAAAAGCACGCAAATTAATTGATGGCAATACCAGTCAGGGTAACTGACTCTCCAAAGGTGAGCTCCAAAACTGGGGCTTAGCCTGGGAGGGTTCTTAGCTTTGCCCAGGAAAGAATTCAAAGGCAAGCTGGTGGTGTTACACAGCACTTTTATTGAAGCAGCAGTGTTACAGCAACAGAAGTATTGCTTCTTGTGGAGCAGGGCTGTCCCATAGTCAGCATGCCCAGAGTAGCAGCTCAGGAGCAGTTCTGCAGTCATACTTACATCCATTTTTAATTACATGTAAATTAAGGGACAGAGCATGTAGAAATCTTTAGAAAAAGGACAGTAACTTCCAGGTCATCAGGTTATTGTCTTGGAAAGGGTAAGTGATTTCCAAGTGTTGCCATGGCAATGATAAAATGACATGGCACAATAGTAGACGTGTCTTATGGAAAGGTGCTTTCACCTCTTCCCTGCCTTCTACCTCAATAATTTCTCGTACATTTGCAAACAGCCTTTCCAAAATATTTAATAATTAATAGTGGATTTCCAGCCAGAAGATAAGAAATATAATCTCACTCATCTGAGAAGGTGAAAGTCTGGCCCATACAAACATATACACACATACATGTATACATCATGTAAAAATAGACAACACACATCATTATCACATTTTGCTAACTCAAGTAATTTTTTATCCAATTCCCTTACATATATACCCACCACGAAAATGACCACCCAAACCAAAAGCCAGCATAGTGCAGTGGTTTAAAGATGGGAATTCTGGAGCCAGATTGCCCGGGTTCAATTCACGGCACTACCACTTACAAAGATTGTCATTGTGCAAGTTACTTCTCCACTCTGGGTCTTGTTACTTCGTGTGTATATTGAGACCAATACTAGTTCTTACCTCACTAAGCATTAACTATCCTATCACCATTTACTCTACATCCAATCTCAGCAACAATAGGTTTGTCCAATATATGAAGTCAAAATATCTACTAACCATTCCACAACATCAGAATGACTGCTTGTGCTCACAATGATGAATGTAAGAAATCACAAGCACCTAAAACAATTCCCGAGTTAAGAATGGAATTCTGTTCAGCAGAACATTAATGTTCCATGAATTTTATTGGGTGCAGACCCCGCATATTCAGAATCTGTACAGGGCACATATGGAAACTTAATTAACTGGACTCTTTAATTCAGCAGAACACCAACTGCCAACCACATTGGCTGCCTGAGGGTTAATGGCAGAGAGAGAAAGCTAGAGTCTCCATTATCTGATATTGTGTTGATATATGCATCATCTGAGTCACAACACAGATTACTTAAGATGTTTACATTAAGGAACAAAGGAAGTTCAAGATTGCTTGTGAAAGTATTAGAAATATGTCATGTCATTCCCATGACCACAGCCACCATATGATCACATGCTAACCACATCAATTCTCAGTTCTTAACTAAATGAACACTTTTCACCACAAGATTTGCCTTTCAAAACTATTCTACATATATACCTTCTCTTGTAAAACAATTATCTATTGCCTACAACTTTTTATACTTCTCTTGCAATGCTAATTTTTTTAATTACTGACTCTTGTTTTAAGCTACTCATCATATTACCGATTACAGTTTTTAATAATGAGAGTAAGATATGGTTCATTAGTGTCGTTAACACCTGTTATGTTTTAGAAGTGTTAACTACCATGTCTCTTCTAATTATCTTGAACTAGTAAATTATTAAATCCTAGAAAATGGCCGATTTTTTCCGGGATTAAGCTGAACCATTTGAATTCAGATGTTTTGTGCATCTGTAACCGATGGGCCAAGCATAACCTCAGGCTGTGCTTAGTGAGCTTGGAAAGTAACCGTCTTTTCCCAATTCTTGGACTATTTTTATATATTTTACAGGCAAGCAAAATCTCAAGTGGAGCAATTTACAACAATTTTATAGTGGCACAATTTACAACAATTTTGTAGTTGTAAATTGCTCTACTTGATAAAGATAGTTATTTTAATAATTGTAGTTTAAGAATACAAGTTTTTGAGATTGTCTTGTGAATTACTTTCTGTCTATTCATAGATAAATTTATGTTGTGGTAAGCAGATAATCTAGATGATAAGACAGAAACTAATGGATTTAAGTGACATGAAAAGGAAACTATTGTTATCAATACTATTTTACAAATTAGGAAATGAGGCATTGAGGTTCTTAATGACAGACACAGAGCCAGGGAATTGCAGTCAAGATTTGAGTCAAGGCAATCTGACCCCACAGCTCACACTCTTAGCCAATATGCTTCACTGGGCAAAGAAACATAAAATAATTGCAAATTATGATAAGGGATATAAAGGAAAAAATAGGGTAAGTAGGATTAGGATGTAATAGTTACTATTACTATTGTTGTCTCTTGGACCCCTGGGTTGGGAATCTACTGTAGAAGGGGTATTTTAGGGAAGGCAGTTGTGTCCTGAAAGATGGGATGCATGCAGCTGTGGGAAGAACAAGTACATTCCAAGTAGAGAGGCAGCATGTGCAAAGGCCCTGAGACCACTATGATTGCAGCAAAAAAGGCATCAGGTGGCCCAAGATCTGGCTGAAGAGCTAGGTCAAGGCCAGGTCATATGTGTGGCCTTAAAGATCTTGCTATGGAGAGCATCTCATGCATACCCCAAATGTCTCATGTGTGGTGCCTGACACATAGTAGGTGCTCAGTAAAAGATTAGTGAATCCTCAAGCTGAATTACAATTAAGCTTGTTTCAAGGCTGAGTCTTTATTGGTAAGAGGTGGGGATTAGACAAGAGGACCAGGTCTATATAAAACCAGATAGCCAGTTGGCTTTGATTAGCCCATGCATCTGCAAGGAGCCATCTCATGTGAACCAGGATCAACACTGACAGCCAGTTGCATTCTCAACATCTGGTTTACTTCCAGCTCAAAATGGGAACTTTCCATTGCCTCTGGTCACTTGAATCATCTAGTCCCCAAAGGAACTCAACTAACCAGGCATGCTAATTGGATCAAGTCAAAAACCAGAGTTTCAATTAGATCAGCGCGCTCCTCTTCATGACAGCCCGAAACAGGCATTCCCATGGGGTGAATTTAGTCTTAGGCCAGGCATCCAGGGGAAAACAAGTCCTTAATTTGCCAAAGCCAGTCCAGGATCCAGTTGGATTTTCATTCAGACACAGGCCTGGATTGCTATACTGAACACTCCCTGGCCTAATGGACATAATTCATGGTCTGCACCCCTCCCAGGCAGTGCAGAAACAAAACAATGTTGTCCTCACCTGGCTGTCTGGGCCCTTCAAATATTTCTCTGCTGACAATAATCACAAGTCAGCCTTTGACCAGGCCACACTTCACATCCTTGACCTAGAACCTGCACACTACTCTTGCTCCTGAAACCTTCAGTCATGGTTTTGTGACTCTCTTTTGAGTCCTTTTTACCCCCTGGGCTACCTCAAAATGCCTGAAACATTCCAGATCTGGGCAAACAGCGGTTTAAGCCTCCCGAGGTGGGCATCGTGTGACCACAACACAGAAGGCCCCTGATTCTGACCACACACCCCCCCATCACCTCCTGTGAACATTTCACTGTAACGTGTCGATGGCGACTTTGGCGTTCCCCCCACAGCTCCATGAGAGGCACTCGACCGGTTCTTACGGTGTGCTATTCCCTCCTGGTTACCGGAACAGAGGGACTGGGGAGTTTAAAGGCCACTGTCTTGATTTATGAGACTTGTCTCTGAGTCTGATCGTTAACTGCTATAGTACTTAAATAGTAAAACCAAGCTTAAATAAACGATCACAGAGCACGTGGAAGGTCTTCACACACACCCACCCCTGGTGCTCCCAGAGGGGTTGTTGAAAGCTTAAAGAGAGCCCAGGCCCGCTCAAGGTGCTGGGTGGGAAGGTCTGCAGGATGACAGCAAGCCAGCTCCCTAGGGTAGAACACATCCTTGACACGGGTTTCTTTTGAACACGGACCTTGAACATGGCCTAGCCTCAGGAAAGTAGCTTCAGAACGTCTTCTGAGCCATTCAATCTATTTAAATGTCTTCTGCTGCCACTACACTGTTCTTCATTTTTGTCTCAGCAACTTGGTTGCTCCTAAATTCTCTTTCAGCCCCAGGCTTCCTCCATTGCCTCATATTTTACTCATAGGACTGAGCTGTTGAAAGATTTGTGGAGCAATATCTATATGTTATTTTAAAAGAAGTTTAGGTGGAAAAAAAATCCTCAATTGAGCCTTTGTTGTTCTCAATAATCAGGTAAATTGAGCTCAGAAACAGGTTTCAACACCAAAAAAGATTGTTTAGAACATCTTTTAAAATCCAGTTCTGACAGAGACAACTTATTGCTTTGGTTAAGCAAGCAGTCTTGTTGACTCTGCCGCAGTCTTACCTTCTATCAAGAAAGGGCAAAGAAAGCTCCGTGGACCTGGCAGTCTTTTTTATTGATTCCATAATTGATGTCAGAATTGCATTCATCGCCGAGTACGTTAACTCTTTTTAAAAAGCAGCTCCTTGGTTTCTTCTTGTTATGAGAATGTTGGCCTCTTTACTGTGATGAAGGAACAGTCCTGGTTCCTGAAAAGTCCTTAATGACTTAATAGTGTTAAAAACACACCCTACCGAGTCTTTGATTATATCAAGCTACTGTAGTGGTGAAATTAGCTAAATTGCAACTCTTGCAGGAGTGACCCAGGCGACAAGAGGGGTGAGCTGCAAACATCTGGACAGCTTTCCCAGAAACTTATGATGGATAGAGGTTTATTAATAAAACACAGCTGAAGGGAAAGGGGGTCCTGCCTTTTGTATTTATTTTGTGTCCTACATGTACAACACCACCTGATCTCTTCTCAGCATGATTACAGAAGGATTTATTTTTTTCTTGGTAAACCTTAAATTTGCACATGAAATTCATTTGGCCTTCTTTAAAGATTCACCTACACAGGGCTTTAACCTGCTAATAAGCCCCATGCTCATACAATTAGTCACCAATTCTAAGGCTCTTTTCTAAAAAAAATGTGAGAAGACAATTTCTAATTCAGGTTTCCCTCCCTGGTGTATTTTGATAAATGACAGCAGTACAAAAATAGAAACATTAAGTCATTACAAATATATTTAAAAGAAAACAATTATGTCGAGTTCATGAATATGAAAATACAATAACTAGGCAGAGGAGAGTTTTCACACGAAATAAGATCAAGCATAGGAAGGTGTAGTATATACTGCTTAGAATATAATACATCCAACAGACATGGAATATATGAATCAAAGAAGTTATAAAGCACAGGCTTTTGGGATTTAAAAGAAAATCAAAGACGGCTGCGCACTTTGGCTCACTCCTATAATCCAAGCACTTTGGGAGGCCAAGGCGGGTGGATCACGAGGTCAGGAGATCGAGACCATCCTGGCTAACATGGTGAAACCACATCTTTACTAAAAATACAAAAAATTAGCCGGACATGGTGGTGGGCACCTGTAGTCCCAGCTACTTGGGAGGCTGAGGCAGGAGAATAGCGTGAACCCGGGAGACGGAGCTTGCAGTGAGCCGAGATCATGCCACGGCACTCCAGCCTGGGCGACAGAGGGAGACTCCGTCTCAAAAAAAAAAAAAAGAAAAGAAAAGAAAAAATAAAAGAAAATCAAAGATTATAAATATAGTAATATTTGGGAGTTTATTTTTTTCTCTAAATCCTGTCAGAGAGAAAGCAGTTCTCATTTACTTAAATACACTTCAAGCTGAATCACTCATGAAATGTCATTTTATTTCAAATATGTCAACGATACTTGAATAAACACATCTACAACTACTAAATTCATCAAATGAAAACAATGGACTGGGAAAGTTGATCTCTATCACAGGAAAATTTCAAGCAGTTATGAAGCCCAGATATTTCAATGATCTTGGGATGATTGTAGTTAAATTTCTTTGTGTGGCTGTGCCTAAACCCAGACGGGAGAAACAAGTGCAAACTGGCCGAGTTCATTGCTGTCCATATAAGGTGTAGTCCAAACACGTCTATCTATGCCAGCACATTGGCAGAACATTAAATCTTTGTATGCAAAACAAAGAAGGCCATTAAAGTAATTAATTATATAGATTATGTAATTTTTGAAAATCCCATTTGCCCCAATTATTGGCTCAAATGAGAAAATTTAGGTGGGACTGTTGGGAAAATTGTTTCTATATTTTATCTCCTTTGTACCCTGAAGACTGTTTGCAAGGACTTGAAGAGCTGAGAACACACAGGCCCTAGGAATGCCCATGCCTCTCTTATCTTGAATTTATTTTCTTAAGTGCTCTAACAAGAGTAGCAAGTGTGACCATCTGTCTCAACATGTAGTCGCAGACTTTATTTTCACTAGGAAATGTTTGCCTTCCAAATACTAATGGGTTGAATACGTTTTTATTTATTTTCTGTCGGCCCATCACATTGCACCACAAGGAGACAGAACATTTTCTGAGCTTGGGGACATGAAGGAACCAGTTCGCTTATTTTGATTATGTGACTGTGAGTGATGCAGTGCAGGACAGCTCCGGGCGATGGACCCGGAGGTAGGAGCTGGACGTCCATGATAAAGGAGGGCTCTACTCAGCCACTCAAGAATCAGAGGCAGCCACTCACCTGCTCCGTCAGGATAATGATATTGCACAGGGCAACTGGGGAGAATGGCCCTTGTGTGCATTTTCTCTGCAGAAGGTTCAGCAGCATCGTGCCTGGATTGGTGGTAAATTTTGCTAAGTCCACTGTCAACATCACAGGCTGAAATCCTAACTTTATGGAACAATGCCAGTGGTTCTGTTGTTTCTATACAGAATTGAAATACTATCAATAAATAGACACTTTCTGACCATTCATTCATTCAAACATTTATCAGGGCTGACCACACACCAGACAACATGGTAGGCACTGAAGTCAGCAATGCTCAGACTTTAGCATGAAGAATCACCTGTAAGATTTGTTAAAAGGGCAGGTTCTCCAGGCTCAGAAATCAGAGTTGGCTGGATGAGGCTCCAGGTGGTTCTCATATAGGTGGTCGCTAGATGACACGTTGATATATGTGAGGCTTCAGAGATGAAAGATGAATTTAGTTTTATTTGTTTATGTCTGCCTTCCTTCACTAGACTGTAAGATCCTCTAGACCAGGGGTTGGCAAATATTTTCTATAAAGAGCCAGAGAGTAAACATATTAGGCTTTGTGGGCCAAGAGACCACATACCCTGCTACCGTAGCATGGAAGCAACCACACACAGTATGCAAAGGAATGAACGTGGCAGTGTCCCTGGCCAGCACAAAACATGCAGTGGACTGGATCTGGGCAAGGGTCATAAGTTGCCAACCCCTGCTACAGATCAGGGACCTGATCATATTTGTCTTGGTACCTCACACTTAGCACAGCACTTGGCAGATGGCACCTGATTGAGAAATGTTGAGTGGATGAGTGAGTGGGCAGCATTCTCGCCTCAGGAATATGAATTCTGGTAGGAAAGACAGTTGACAAAATAATAAACCACCGCAATGGAAGAGGAGCTTTGGGGAGTTTGTGCACCATGTGTCCTAGGAACATTGAGGCAGAAGGAATGTCAGAAGAAAAGGTGTCAGATAAAGCAAATAAAAACACAGGACACTCCCAGTTAATTCTGAATTTTGGATAAACAATGAATGACTTATTTGGGACATATACTAAATAAAGTATTTGTTGTTTATCTGAAACTGGAATTTAACTGGGAATCCTTACATATTCTGTCAAGTTCACAGAGGACTGATATTTGAGTTGAACAAGAAGAGGGTGTGTACTTGGTGGAAAAGGAGGGCAAAGTATTTAAACGAAACCATGCCACGTGCCACAACACAAAATCCAAAGAGCAGGTGTTGCTGCAGGGGGTGGTACAGATAGAGGTCAGGCCGGAGAATGGGCCAAGGTCCAGTGTTAGGGGCGTTGACCCCAGGACAAAGGATCAGAATCAATCCTATAGACAACAAGGAGAGAACAAAGGTTTTTAAGTGAGGAGTGACTCTTTCCAGTGGTTCCTATTTAGAAGCACTGTATTCTCTCTTAGGTTTTTCCAATGGATTAAATCTTGGTCTCATTTTGACCTAGTCTCTTCTAGGCCATGGGAGTTGGTCTTTCCTCATTCTGAATTTGCTGATTAAAACACATGCTCTCACACTCACACGCACACACTCACATGCACACTCTCACACACACACACGCTCACATACACACACATTCACACAAATTTATACACACGTGAACACAGTGGCAATATAGTTCCTTTAATCAAGAAAAACAAATGTTCCATCTGGAAGACCATTTGCACCAGTCAGCAAGGAGTCAGGTAGAGGAAGCAGGTTGCAAGCCCCCCCTGAGCATCCTGCTCTGTCTTCACTGCTTGTCAGATGCTGACCTGAGGACCACACCCTGGAAGGCAGGTGAGAGATCAGCCCAGGGATGCCAACCTGTTTCTGTGTCTTCCTTTTATGGTGTCTGCCATACCTGAAGCCTGTCCCAGGCCACTTCCTCGTTGGTCACTAACAAGTCTAGGGGAGATACAAAGTCAACCATTGGCTGCCTTCAGTTGGGAGGAGTCTGAGACTGGCAACTGCTATTGGCCCATGCACTGTCACATGATCCTCTTTTCTGGCAGCCAGTAGGGGATGGACTTGATGGAAAAGAGAATTGACACAGACGGACCAGTTTGAGCAGCCACTGCTAGAAGCAGGATGATGAAGGCTTTGTGGGACATTTCTGGAAAAAATCAGTAAGAGTTCATGACCAACTAGATGGTAACGAGAGAGTAGAGAAGGAAAGAAAGGCATTCTACCGAATTATGAAGTTTTTAGATTAGGAGATTTACTGATGCCACTGGCCAAGCTAGAAAATACAAAAGGCAGCTCCAGTTTGTGGTGAGAGAGAAATGGCAAGTTGGTTTTGGAAACTTTTTTTTTCCAGGGCTTTGCAATTAGAAGACAGTAAGTAGCTGAAAATGTTTTTCTGAAACTTGCAAGAGAGATGGAGGGGAACCATCACCCTAGGTGTGGTCCCAGAAGTCATGTAAGTGGACGAGACCCCATCCCGGGGACAGAACATACATGATAAAGGGGCCAGGAGAAGAGCTAGTAAGAACCCCAGTATTTATGGATTAATCAGAGGAGGAGGAGAGCAAAAGAGATTGAGAGAGGAGAAAGGGTGGTTTAAAAAAATAAAAGGTGACAATGTTGTCCTGGAACTTAACCAAGGAGGAAGTATGGAGGTAAAGGGAAAGAGAAACAAGAAAATTGAACAAGGACATTGGCTTGGGTCCAGCAGTCACAAATGACTGTCTTAGGCTAGTGTCTGGGCGGTGGTAGAGACCAAAGACATTGAGCTGTGCATTCTCAGCCCTGTCCTGTTCAACATTTTGATTAGTGTTACAAATGAAGACATTGCTTCATGTATTCAACAAATGTTCATTGAGCACATATTCTGTGCCAGACACAACCTGGAAAAAAGCTTAGCAAACCAATGGATGAAATAAAGCTGGAAGGGGTCAAGATTAATCCTGAGGCAGGGGAGCTAAACCCATCAGAATTTTTTATAAATAGAGCTAGGACCAACTTAGCATATTGTCAAGCCAAAGGGATTGTTTTGTGGCCCAATGAATTAGCAAATGATAGTAAGTGTTAACTCCAAGTACTTCCAGGAAAGTGCCAGTCTGAATTAGAAGAAAGTCTGAATAAGTAATTATTTTTAACGACAAGTAGTTTAATAACTCTCAAGTACTAAAATAATTCATACTTTGCTAACATCACTGCCACATAGAGCTCCTTTAGTAAATGCTTTATGGAAAAATGTAATTTGATTTGTGACTAATATATCAATTGGCTAGCAATAAATTTTGTTTCTATGCTGTGGAAGCATTTGCTTTCTTTAGTAGATTAAGCAATCTCTCTGCAATATTATTTACAGTATTAACTTGCTTTTTAGTCAAGTATCCAGAAAAAAGCAAGAGCTGTAGAGTCAGACTGACACAGGTTCAAATCCTAGCCTAGCTGCTCACCAGGGATATGACTCAGGGAGGATGGCTCACTTTTTGAGTCATCAGAAATATCTTACATGATAAAATGGGTATAATCCTATCTGTCCCAAAAGATTATTGAAAATAAATTAAATAATATAGCAATGGGTGCCTAGCCCAGGCTGAATGTTTTCCTTATGATGAATGTGAGCTATTATTAGTCTCAGATGCTAAGATAAGCATCCTCAGTCTAGTTCCTGGGTGCTGGTGAGGTTTTCCTGAAGTTCCAAAGGCAGTATTCAGTATAGGGCTCTGAGACAATAAAAGAAAAATGAGATGGACCAGGAGGGACATTGTATTGCTATAAAACCTGACAGGGGATAGCAGCTAAGGAAAACCTGTACGAGTTACCAGAGCCCTGGCTGGATCCCCCTGTCTCCCTCTCTCACACCTGGGAAGCCACCTGGAGCATGGATAGGTCATGAAAAGCACAGGATAGGATGTCTTGCCAGGTGTCACGGTCAAGGTCACAGGCTGGCCTCTCCACAGGGATGTGCCAAGTGCTGCCGGAGGAGGCGAGGTCAACCCTGCTTCCTTCTGCAGCCAAAGCTCTTCTCCCAGATGGACCTGAGGAAGCCATACTGTCTACATCCCAGGGAGGATGCTGCTCCCTTTGAAGGAGCTGGGGAGGCTTCCAGCAGCCAAGCCCCCAAAGACCAATGAAATAGCCTTGGCTCCAGTTTCAAAATCACAGCAGCAAGACAGCAGACACCCACGGGCATCACAGGGCCAAATCTGTCTCATCAAAGACATTGTGCACCCTTTCCTAGTTAAGAAAATGGGACTATCAGGGGGAAAATAAACAGTACGCTTTCTGTTGTTGTTTCAAAGGGAGGATCTTTGAGGCATTTTAACATCAATTTTTTAAGTGTTTATTTTCCTAATCATCATGGCATATGGATTGGGCATCTAGTAAATGCAAGGTATGGTGCTAAGCTCCATGGAAAAGAGAGAGAGAAAAAAAGGACAGGCTGTGTACTCAAGAGACTTCTCATCTAGTTAGGAGATGGAAGAAACACACACAAAGAGTTTAACAAAGACCCGAAAATAGTGAGTGGATAGACATGGCGTAGGCATTCCAAGTGTTTGTTATCAATCCAATATCTATCTGGGTAGAAAAAGAAAATGAACTGGGCTTCATTTTCTCAGGTAAGCTAGAAAATGAAGTGGTCCTTACTCAGCCACTAACCAGTGCCTGCCATGTGCTGGGTCACCTTGGCCCTGACATTTCCTAGTTCGTTCTAGATGTTTTGGAGAAGAGGAAGCAAATCCAGGTTGTCATACTCTGAAGGCTCTTGCATTTGGAAGAGTCTGTGGAGGAGGTCAGAGGGGGAACAGAGAGCAACTCATAAGCTGGAAACACAGCCTAAAATTATCATTGCTTTGCTTTTAGTCATCATAGTTTTTTGCTGGTTTGTTTCGTGTGTGTGTGGTTTTTTTTTTTTTTTTTTTTTTTTTGGTGTTTTTTTTTGTTTGTTTTGACCAATGATAGAAGAGGACATGCGTTTCTACTGCATGAAGGAGGCATGGATTTTAAAAGGCAGAGGAATTATTGCACTCAGGAACTCTTTGAGGCAGAAAGAAAGTCATTATTGTGCCTGCAGGAAGAGCTGACCATTCAGTACACAATGAGTGAATGAATGAATGCTCAGAGCACTGATGTCCTGTGCGCTCAGGTATCCAGGCAGAGAGAAAGGGGCACCTGGGAGATGGGATTCTGTGGCCGAGTTTGCCTCTGACAGTGCAACAGGTAAGAAGATGGGAGAGGAGGTGTCACCTCTGACAAGCCAGTCACAGCTTGCTTCATAGACTGCCCAAAAATCAGGTCAAGAGACAGTGCGTTCCCCAGCTGCAGATGGTGTCTTAGAGCCGTCTCGTTCAGCGTTCGTCAGCGTTCCCCAGCTGCAGATGGTGTCATGGAGCACATGTCTCGACAAATGACAACAGAGGCAGAAGAATGGGCTGTGGGAAGTAGCAAAGAACCAGAGCCTCCCCTACATCCTCAGGGGGCAGGGAGATCACCAGCGGCAGCAACTGTCACAGGCAGAGATGAGTCTAGAGCGGGAGGAGTGTGAAATAGGACCTAACAGAGGGGAATTCTGCCCCTTGGAGATCCTGAGCCTAGGAACATAACACTCCTTAATCTTGCAATCACATAATTTAAAACAAACTTTTATTCCCCCTTAGAGTTGGGCCCTGAGCAAAACAACATAGGACGTCATCAACACCAATGTCTAAACACCACTTGAGAAAGAGTTCTACTCGGCACAAGCATTCCCAGGTCCTAGAGAGCTCCCAGGCATCATTTATTCTCACCAGGGAGGCAGCCCCACACTCCCTCACAAGGTCTCTGCGTGGAAATTCCTGAGCTCAGGGAAGGCCCGTAGTCGGTGGTTGAACAATGAGGACTATGACTGCTCTTCTTGTTTTTTTGTACAGCTCCCCGCCGCCGCCCCCTGCCCCAAATGTGCCATTTCGAGTGGCTGGAGTAGAAGGTACAAGTAGAAGAGCCACTAAAAACAGCGTTGGAAAAGTTGCCTGGCTGTGAGGCGGAGCACTTAGGACAAGCAAGCAAAGGAGTGTGTTAATCACTCAGGAGCAGAGAGCTACTGCACGCATCCTGCAGGACAGACAGGGCCTGTGGGAGCCACACTGAGGAAGTGCAAACAAGAAGTGACCCCCAAACTGGGCCGCCCATCAGAACACCTGGGGAATGTGTTAAAAATACAGATTCGCAGCCTCGTCATGGCAGGGTTTTGCTTATGCACGGCTGGTGTGGGACCCACAGTGTGTATTTACCGAAGTGCTATGGGCTGCTTCTCAGGCGGTCAGTTCTCTGACTGGCATGGGAAGGAGTGGGCTGGAGAGACACAGGCAGCCAGGAGGTCAGACAGGAGGCTCTCTCTGGGGTTGGGGGCAATGTCCCTCCAATGCGTTACCCCTGAATGCCCTCACTATACTCTTATCCAAAGCTGTAACCCGCACCTGGGTTTTGTGGTGGTGGAAAGGAGCAAGAAGAATTGGAAAGTTCTGGCTGGGGAGCATCTGTGAAACTTGGCAACATTTTGATTATCTGTAGGTGACAGGAGGTTTTACCCTGCCCTCCACTCCAGACAGAGTGGCAACTTAGAGAAATGGGGCTGTGAGAGGAGGAGCTGGCTGAGGACAAAGACGGGTGCTCGGTTTTGGACCCAATCCATTTGAGGGCTTCCTGGGGTGGGCAGCACAGCCTAGTGGCTAAATGAAGCCTCCAAAGCTGCCCTCTGCCTGCATTCATGATTCTTGTTTTGCTCTTTCCCTAGCTCTGTCACTTTGGCCTGTATGCCTCAGTTTCCCCATCTGTCAAACGGGAATAATGATAGTGACTGTTTCATGGGGCTGATACAAGAATTAAATGAGTTCATACACATGAGGTACTTAGAGCAATATCTGGCATGTATTAAGTGCTGGTTCAGGCGTTGCCATTCTTGTTACCACACCGTCAGATGGGAGTCAGTTGGCTGAAGCTGTCCATCTGGGGCTGGGGAGGTCAGACAGGACTGGAGATACAGATATTTTATTTTCACTTTTTCAAATGCAGTCATCTGTCATGTTAGTTAATAACTTGCTGCTAAGAGACATGTGTAGAAGGGTCCAGCATGACTTCCCTGCCACTACTTTGGACATGGGTTCAAAGGTATTGGCATTATCCCTGCAATTCAGCCCCAGACCTAAGCCAACCAGCCCAGCACCAACCACTCTGGAGATGGGATAGACATTGGCAATGTAGAGAGTAGGAAACCCTGGATTCTAATTCTATCTGCCACCAGCTACTTCTATGGCCTTCTCTGATCTGTTACACTGAGACTTGAGCTTTTCGTGTTCAAATGGCTTCTCCAGCCTTTTTATTTTGATTGTTCCAAAGTCAAAACCATTAATATCCTGAAAGAAGAAGGAAAGGGCCTCTGGCTCTCTTGCCCTGGTGCTTTGCATAACTCAGATAAGATACAGGATTCTCTGCCGGAGCAGGAGATAATAAAATAGATTGAGCATCGGCGGCAGCCTGGTGGCTGAGTATACCCTGGGTGGTAGTCAGGATCCCAGTTCAAAATGTTTTCTATTCACATTTGGCTGGATATTAAACACAAGCAAACAAACAATAACAGCGGCCACCCACTTGGTGGATAGCATAGACAGTGAATAGCTGCCAAATGTCAACTACACTTTGTGCTGTGTGGACATACACCTTAGGCAGATTGTAGTGGGGGACTGGAAAGAAGTCAGCTAAGAAAACCCTCTTAACTTCTATCCTTCCATGGAACAAAACTAAAATGACGTACTCTCCCCAAAACATTGTCCCTTCTGATGGTGACTAAAGAATACAATCCATGCTAGGGTGATAAACTACAAACATAAGCTCATTCAACAATGTTTTAAAAAGTTGTCTTTTTTAAAGTAGCTATTTCTCTTATGTTCCCTAATCCTTACAAGGAATTTAAAAATTGAGTAATTGAAAATTAAAATACTCCATGAAACATGGATTAAATAACAACCAACTAACCAGAACCCTCACTCCATTGGAATTTTTGCAACCTCTGTTGTTTAAATAAACATTAATGGTAAGAAAACGCTCATCTGGTGGGCTTGTGGCTTCGATGTGTACTTAGCCAACAGGGCGGCCACGTTTCTTTGCGTTTCCTTCTAATTAACCACAAGGGAACGAGCCCAGAGTTGAATTCAGATAAACCTGAATGCAATTCCCAGTCTGATCATCGCTGGTTACAAGAACTCGCCTTAATAATTGAATCTCACGGCCAGGCGCGATGGCTCATGCCTGTAATCCCAGCACTTTGGGAAGCTGAGACGGGCGGATCACCTGAGGTTGGGAGTTCAAGACCAGCCTGACCAACATGGAGAAACCCCGTCTCTACTAAAAAAAATACAAAATTAGCTGGGCATGGTGGTGCATGCCTATAATCCCAGCTCCTCGGGAGGCTGAGGCAGGAGAACTGCTTGAACCCAGGAGGCGGAGGTTACGGTGAGCAGAGATTACACCATTGTACTGCAGCCTGGGCAACAAGAATGAAACTCCATCACAAAAAATAATAATTGAATCTCGCTAAAACACTATATTTCTCATTTGTGTAAATACAAATGAGCACTTGCTCCCTGGAATTATTGTGACCCTTACAATGGAGTTGCATTTTCAGTTGGGGTGGGGGAATTAGGTTGTAAAGTTAACATATATAGTCATATTTTCCTTGAAAATGCACTAAATGGCCAACCACTGTCCAATAGAAACATAATGAGGGCCACATATGTAATTTTAAGTTTTCTGCTTGATGCATTAGAAATATAAGAAACAGGTGAAATTAATTTTTATATTTTATGTAAACCCAGTATATCCAAAATATTTCTACATGCAACCAACATAAAAAATTGCTAATGAGATATTTTACCTTTTTTTGTATGAAGTCTTCGAAACCCATTGTGTATTTTACACTGCACATCTTAACTAGCCACATTTTGAGTGCCCAGCAGCTGCTGGATGCTGCAGCTCCAAACCTTCTTGTGTCTAGGGGAGTGACAGGCCAGGTCTCCATGAAGGCAACCTAACTAGATTTCCTCCAGTGTTGAAGCAGGTCTGCATTTCTTCAGCTGAGCACCACAGTGAAGCAGATGGTTCACATTTAGGGCCCAAGAAGGATAATTATCTCTGAGTATCAGAGTTGCTCATTGAGAAAAAAGTGGCCACTTCCTAGAGCCACCAGTGAACACTCTGGGGAAGGGTAGAGTCTCCTCAGCCACTTCACACATGCCGTACATCCCTGAAATTTAGTTGTGAGTTTGCCCAGTGTGTGCCTATGAAATCGTAAGTTAAATGTATATATAAATATGCCTTCACTTTGTGCGTGGATGAAATTTCAGCTCAGGGGACGTTCATTGAGCTCCTACTGTATGGCAGAATCCAGAAACTATAAAAGTGTCTGCCCAAGTTCAAATCTTCACATAGTTACTTAGTAGTTCTGTAACATCTGATGGATGATTCGAGTTCTTAAGTCTCAGTTTCCTCATATGCAAAACCAAGATGATAATAACCATTCTCCATTGATAGGGTTGTTTTTAAAATTAAATAAGATAATTGGTACAAAGCACAGGGCAGAAAACATGCTTACTTCACTTTCCTGTTCTTCATAGTGATTAGGACGGGTAGGCAATAGATATTGCTGGTTATGACAGTACTAACAGGGTTGGCCCAATTCATTAAGGGGATGAAGAAGACTTTCAGGTCCCAAAACTTCTCTTTGCCCCATCAGCCACCAGTTCCTGACACAACTCAGTAGACAATCATCCTTTTAGCCTGTATCATTCTCTCTAGGGCTTTTATTTAAAAAGTGGAAGAGGAAGAACAGCTGGAGCCAAGAGCTTGTTAGTATGAATGTCATTTATTCACCTTGTTCTTGTCTAGAGTAACCCCTGGAATCAATGATGCTCATTTGGCCAAGTAGGGGCTCAGAAGCAGGGGAATGATCAGTGTGGGTTATACACTTGTTCACGGACCACAGTTGACCCCCCAGAAAGCATGGACATATTGACTCTAAAAAACTGATGAAAGTCATTCTATTTCCCCACAGACACGGCTAGGGAAAACCGAAATACACGTCACAAGGTACCAAACAGACCAGAGGTTATGATGACTTCAGACAACTTTCTAATCTGTTTGTCAAAGTGTTTTCCTTCCAAGAAAGGTGAAGGCTTAAAGAAGAATTCCTCACCAAAACATATTTTTTAACAACCAAGAAGAAGAAGGAACCTGGAGAAGAGGAAGAAAATCAAACACATTTTATGAAACATTAGACAAAGAAAGGAAGAAAATAAATCCAGGCCTGAAGAATCTTGCCAGCAGAGTGCTTAGCAGTAAGGGAAGAAGCTAAAGTCATGAGCTACCAGCCACATGCATGCGTGTGTGTGCATGTGTGTCCATTCACGTATGTGTGTGTGTGTGCATGTGTCCATCCGCATGTGCGTGTGTGTGCATGTCCATGCGTGCATGTGGTTTCCATTGGCTCTGCACCTCTCCTGCAGGTAAGGAGCTTGCTTCGTGTGTCGTCTTATTCCAATGGGCTGTTTAAGAGTGATGCCAAGAAATGAGGTGCCAAATAAAGAGAACATTTTGTCGAAAGAAAGACACTTTCTGCTGTCTGCCCCTCTGTGAACAGCAGAGCAGGAAACATCGCACCTGGTGTTAAGAAGTAATCCCTTCAGGTCGGCGTCTGACCTCAGCACTATTTATTGTGAGAGGCTGTCCTCTGCCCTGTAGGGTGTTCAGCAGCATCGCTGGCCTCCACCTACCAAACGCTAGTAGCACCCCCACCTTCAGCTGTGACACCAAAAATATCTCCAGATATTGTCCAGTGTCCCGAGGGGGGCAAAGTTGTCCCCAGTGAGAAGTCCTGGTCTAGGGCATGCTGGGGCAGCCTGCCATTTTGCCCTCCAGCTAGACCGAAATGCTAGGAAAATTATCTGCTTTCTGAACCAGATGGGAAAAATCACTGAACCAAACCCTGCTCCTCCCCTATATCTTCTTTTTTCAGCTCCAACACAAGGACAGTTCAATTTAGGAAAGCAATGAGGAATATAAAACACAGCCTGGCGATGGAGTTTCTAAGCCAGATTTGGCCTTCCTGGCTTCAAAGATCATGAAACCTCTCATTTGTACTCCACAAAGCAGCAATTTCTCACAAGGATACATTCCTTTGACTCTCTTTTAAAAGTCAAGTACAGCTTGGTAACCACAGAGTACAGAAAATACAGGCTTTCTGCAAGAAGCAATTATTCAAAACCCAAAGACTTAAAAAAAAATGAGCATGTCAAGTCGTGTCAGTTACAACATGTAAGACAACTGGATTTCTCCACTTATAAGCAATGAAAGGGTCTGGATTTGTTTTTTTCTGGCCGACTTTGATTATTTCTTAGAGATATAACCCAAACTGTCTAAAAATGTTGACACCAGGTTACTGACCTTTTAATTTAAAAACAAGAAGTTCCAGGTTTAGTATTTAGGCTTTCGCTTTAAATGTTCACCAATCATTACATCCATAATTAGACCTTGTGCTGGAATGTACCAAAAATCTGCCTCCTGGATCACTTACAAGGTCTGTTGAAGCCTCAAAAAAACTGAATACTTCAGCAATGGTTAGATTTTTCTGGGCTGGCACAGGAAAACTCAGTTCATGGAATATAAATCAGCAATCCTACACTCTAATTTCCACCCTTCACATGTAGCATGATTATACAACAGAGCTGTATGCACATCAAGTCAAAAACCAAGGCTTGTTTGCCAGAAGGAAACCAAACCTTCAATTCTGTGGTTAATGCCACCTAGGGATATAATTACACAAGCTGATATCATCTTTCTACTGGAGAAGAGGAAAAGAGATTCTCATGGGCAATATTCATTTGAATTAACCATCTTAGGTTTAATACCAAGACTACAATCAAATTCCGAAGGTATTCTTATTGAAAAGTTTAAAATTAAAAAATTATTCATCTGATAGTAACATTAACATGCTTATAGTATATCTTCTCCAGTTTATTAAATGTCCATTTCAGAAGTATTCTCAAAACACTCCCTCCCACATAATTAAAAGGATTTTGCTTAAAATAAACCGATTGTATTATGACCCTCACATACACAGCAGAATTTAGGGAGAGTTCAAACATTTGGTGAACCATTGGTTCTCCTTATTGGGTCTCAAGACATCAACATTAGTATAACATATTTAACTAAAGGCAAGCACGGAAATTGTTTTTATTAGAAGGCTCAAGAGGGTATTTATTAAGAAAGTTTGGGGCCAGTCACAATGGCTTACGCTTGTAATCCCAGCACTTTGGGAGGCCAAGGCGGGAGGATCACGAGGTCAGGAGATCGAGACCACGGTGAAACCCCGTCTCTACTAAAAATACAAAAAATTAGCCGGGCATGGTGATGGTGGGTGCCTGTAGTCCCAGCTACTCGGAGAGGCTGAGGCAGGAGAATGGCGTGAACCCGGGAGGCGGAGCTTGCAGTGAGCGGAGATTGCGCCACTGCACTCCAGCCTGGGCGACAGAGCGAGACTCGGTCTCAAAAAAAAAAAAAAAAAAGAAAATTTGGGAGGTTGTGGTATTTGCTGTCCATTGCAAAAACTAATTCCTAACAAGCAAGTTAGGCATTTAGAATTACAGGAAGATTCATATGCGGATCATGCTGAATCTTTCAGAACATTAGCACCCTTCTAACATTTCACAAATACTCTTAAAAACTGAAGAGTACTGCAGTGAACAGGTTATTATAAAGAACCATCCACATTCACGTATACACCATGGAATACTATGCAGCCATGAAAAATAATGAGTCCATGTCCTTTGCAGGGACATGGATGAAGCTGGAAACCATCATCCTCAGCAAAGTAACACAGGAACAGAAAACCAAACACCACATGTTCTCACTCATAAGTGGGAGTTGAACAGTGAGAACACATGGACACAGAGAGGGGAATAACACACACCGGGCCTGTCAGGGGGTGCGGGGAAGGAGAGAAAGAGCATTAGGACAAATAGCTAGTGCATGCGGGGCTTAAAACCTAGATGACGGGTTGATAGGTGCAGCAAACCACCATGGCACATGTATACCTATGTAACAAACCTGCACATTCAGCCCATGTGTCCCAGAACTTAAAGTAAAATTTTTAAAAATTAAAAAAAAACAAACCCATCCACATTAAAACTTCCCTGGACTGAAGAACTCCTCTGCCACCTGACTTTCTTACCCCCACCTTGGATTATTCCCTTTGCCCACTGACCCTAAGCATTGTCTCTCATCCATCTCCGTGCATGAACCACAAAAGCATATGGGCAGTTTTTTAGAAAGCTAAACATAGGGTTACCACATGACCCAGTAATTTTACCCCTACGTATGTATCCAACAGAAATAAAAACATATATCCACCCAAGAGTTATACATGAATGTTCACAGAGGCATTATTCCTAACAGCCAATACATGAAAGCAAGTCCAAATGTCCATCAACTGATGAATAAATGCAATGTGGCATATTAGTCAGTGCTATAGCTAATATTCCATCTGTGCAATGGAATATTAGTTAGCTATAAAAAGGAACAAAGACCTAATACATGCTATGGCTATGGATGAACCCCTAAGACATAGTATTAAGTGAAAGAAGTCAGTTAGGAAAGGCCATCTGCTATATCGTCCCATTTATACGAGATGTCCAAAAAGACATGGGTTCAAGTATAAATAATTTTCCTAAAATATAATTCACTCCTCTACCTTATACTGAAGTTTAATTAAAACCATACCTAACACCAATTTTTAAATTTACTTAAAATATATTACTTGCTTGTACCAAAATGACAATTAAAAACATATTTAACAGAATCCACCAAACAAAAGACCACTAAGCCACATTGATATCCAATAGGAAATTCCAAATATTGCAACCAAAAATACAAGATCGAGACCACGGTGAAACCCCGTTTCTACTAAAAATACAAAAAAAAAAAATTAGCCGGGCGTGGTGGCGGGCGCCTGTAGTCCCAGCTACTTGGAGAGGCTGAGGCAGGAGAATGGCATGAACCCAGGAGGCGGAGCTTGCAGTGAGCCAAGATCACGCCACTGCACTCCAGCCTGGGCGACAGAGCGAGACTCCGTCTCAAAAAAAAAAAAAAAAATACAAATCAACTCTTTTTAAAGAGATAATAGTACCATTAGCCTCTGTCTTCTAAATGTTTGTTCTAACTACCATTTCTTAAACTTCTCAACTTGAGACTCTTCTTTGATTATGTTGAGAAACAATGAGATATCAAGCATTTCAAAGTCTCCCTGAGTTATCAAAGAATCAAAAATAAATCCCAAATTGCCTTTTAAGTGTGAAATGTGGTTTTTTTCCACTCTCGGTTGAAAAATGACTGCAGAAATTATACTCAGATTTTCCATGCTATAAATCTCTCTCAAGCTAGGACTGGGCATGAACATTTTTAGCCTTGAAGAATATTTTTGTCAGACAGATATGACGGAAGCAATTAGGGAGCTGTGATCATCATCTATGTGTTGCCTTGGCTGCAGAGGTCAGTGTTGGAAATGAGAGGTGAGGATGCAAGACCCTTACCAAAGAAAGAAAAAAGAAAGCTACAACAACAACAACCCTTATTGAAATGCACGCAATCCAATCAAATCCAATAAAAATAGTATGCACCAAAAGAGCCATAAAAAAGGTTCATGTTCTTTGGCTCAGTCATCCCTGTTTTTAGGAATTTACCCTAAAGAAAAGCAAACCACTGTGACATGATTTATAATAGAAAAAAAAAAAACAAAACTGGAGACAGCATCAACATGCAACAACAGGAATTGGTTAATTAAATTATGGTACATCCTTTTGATGAAATGTTATGTCTCCAAATAGACTAAGTATAAAAGACATGGAAATGTACTTATGATATAAGGTTAATAGGGAAAGAATAAAAATATATTCTTATAATAAATATATAAAAATGTACACTATAATAATTATGCAAGCAAATGTGGAATATGGAAAAAGGATTAGAAGAGACTATATAAAAGTATAAATCATTGTGCTAGCATGGTGGGCCTACTCATTTTTTTCTCCATTTTCTCAAATTGCTAAAATATTACCACAGTCTTTTTAAAAATTAAGCCAACCATACACATTTTATGAGAAACTATTTCATTAATCAAGTGGCATGCTTACTACCAACCATAGTTTTACTTGTGCTATTCGTGTCAAAATAATGGCCATCAGAGACCCCCAGTCAAGAAGCAGGGACAGGAAATATGGATCTTTAGCTGAGGGTCAAGATGTGGTTCTGTGACAGACTTGGCCATGAGAAGAATTTTCTGGACAATAGAAGTAACCGAAGAGGTTCTGTTTTCTGAACTCCACATACGTACTGCTAATTTTTCTTTTTAAATTTCCATTACATCTCTTGGGAGGAAATTGCATGTGAAAGATCAGAAGCCCCTTCTTTGGTCTGCTGAGACTCGCCTGGTAACTCACTAGTCTGACCAGCCCTGAAGGAGCTTCAGCAAACATTCCCTGGGAACAGTGTGCAAGAGGGGTAAGCATGGGCTAGCAAGGTGGGCCAAGGGGCTCAGCACTCTGCCCGGGAGGCAACAAGAACTCTGTGAAGGTTAATTTCATGTATTAACTTGGCTGGGTTATGGTACCCAGATAGCTGGTCAGACGTTGTTCTAGATGTTTCTGTGAAGGTATTTTTTTACATGAGATTAACACTTAAATCAGTAGCCTTCAGGTAAAGGAGATCATCCTTTCATCTGCTTTACAGTGGGTAAGCCTCATCCAAAGAGCTGAAGACCTTAATGGAAAAAAGACAGACCTTCCTCAGCAAGAGAGGATTCTCCCAGCCTACAGCCTTCTCTGACTTGAACTGAAACTCAGCTCTCCCCTAGGTCTCCAGCCTGCTGGTCCATCCCGCAGATTTTGGACTTGCCAGCCTGCACAATTGTGTGAGCCAATTCTTTACAATAAATCTCTCTAGGAAGAGAGAGAGAGACTGTATACATATAAATATATAGAGAGAGAAAGTCATGTGCTACATGATACTTCAGTCAATGACACACCGCATATACAATGGTGGCCTCCTAAGATTATAATCAGGCTGAAAAACTCCTGTCCCTAGTGACATAATAGCTGTTGCAAGGTCGTAACGCAAGGCATTACTTGCATATTTGTGGTGATGATGGTGTAATCATCATCACATTATATGACTGCACTGCCAGTCATATAAAAGTATAGCACACACGATTATATACAGTACATAATACTTGATAGTGATAATGAACAACTATGTTACTGGTTTATATATTTACTATAATTTTTTAGAATAGGTTTTCTACTCATTTAAAAAAAATTACCTATAAAGCAGCCTCAGGCAGGTCCTTCAGGAGGTATTTGAGAAAAGGCATTGTTATCACAGGAGATGATAGTTCCATGCATGTTACTGCACCTGAAGGCCTTCCAGTGGGACGAGATATGGAGGTGGAAGAGAGTGATACTGATGATCCTGACCCTGTGTAGGCCTAAGCTAAGGTGTGCATTCGTATCTTTGTTTTTAAGAAAAAAGTTTAAAAGGTGAAAAAAATTAATAGGAAAAAACCTTGGCCGGGCGCGGTGGCTCACGCTTGTAATCCCAGCACTTTGGGAGGCCGAGGCGGGCGGATCCCGAGGTCAGGAGATCGAGACCACGGTGAAACCCCGTCTCTACTAACAATACAAAAAACTAGCCGGGCGTGGTGGCGGGCGCCTGTAGTCCCAGCTACTCGGAGAGGCTGAGGCAGGAGAATGGCGCGAACCTGGGAGGCGGAGCTTGCAGTGAGCCGAGATCGCGTCACTGCACTCCAGCCCGGGCGGCAGAGCGAGACTCCGTCTCAAAAAAAAAAAAACCTTATAGAATAAGAATATAAAGAATACTGTGTATGTTGGTACAGCGGCACAATGCATATATTTTAAGCTAAGTGTCATTACAAAAAAGTCAAAAATTTTAAAAAATTAAGTTTAAAAAGGAAAAAATTAACTTTCACTTATTGTAAGTAAGAAATACAAATGTTTTGATAAATTTAGTGTAGCCTAAGTGTACAGTGTTTATAAAGTCTACAGTAGGACACAGGAATGCTGTAGGCGTTCACGTTCACTCACCAGTCACTCATCAACTCACCTCAAGCAATTTCTAGTCTTGCAAGTTCCATTCATGGTAAGCATTCTCTGCAGGCACACCATTTTTTTTTATTTTATTATTTTCTGAGACAGAATCTCACTCTGTCGCCCAGGCTGGAGTGCAGTTGTGCCATCTCGGCTCACTGCAACCTCCACCTCCCGGGTTCAAGCAATTCTCCTGCCTCAGCCTCTGAAATAGCTGGGATTACAGGCACGCCTGGCTAATTTTTGTATTTTTAGTAGAGACGGTTTCACCATGTTGGCCAGGCTGCTCTCAAACTCCTGACCTCATGATCCACCCATCTCGGCCTCCCAAAGTGCTGGGATTACAGGCGTGAGCCACCGCACCTGGCCAGGTATACCCTTTTTTTAATCACTTACATTGTATTTTTACTGTACCTTCTCTATGTTTAGATACACAAATACTTACCATCGTGTTGTAATTTTTATGGTATTTAGTATAGTAACATGCTGTATAGGTTTATAGACTAGGAGCAATAAGTCATATGATATAGACTAGGTGTGTAGCAGGTTTGTGTAAGTACACTCTATGATGTTTGCACAACAATAAAATCAACTAACGATGCATTTCTTAGAGTATATCCCTTTTGTTAACTGATGCATGACTATACACACACACACACACACACACACACACACACACACACTTGAAACTGTATATACATATAGTGCATATATAGAGTACATATATACCTATAGTACATATATATATATATACGATACTACACACACACGCAACACAGCCTATCAGTGCAGTTTCTCTGAAGAACCCTGACCAGTATAGAGCTCTGCTTCCATAACTGTTGCCTGTGCTGTCACCTGGCACAGAGGTGTTCTGAGAACATTTGTTGAATGAGGAAGGGAGGAGTGAGCTGCTCTTGCGTCCTGGAACAGGGGCGCTCTCAGGCCGGTTGTTCATATCCCTCTGAGAAACTCATGTAAATTAAAACACTGGCAAAAAATTATTAAAGTCATAACTCACAGAGCTCCTGCCTCTGCGTGTCTTTGCTAATATTTTCAACGTTTGTTAAGAAATCATGTTTACCATTGTATTTCCCATACCTGGCTCACCTGAATCTGAGATCCCTAACCACACACCTGAGAACCCTACTGAAGTCTCCAGTGGAATCACAGTTTTTACATTTACAAACGACTTGCTAATTCAATATGAAGTCATAGTAATTATGACTTAGTCCTGTTTGCCAATTTCCACCTTCCATATAATATCGACAGTATAAAGACAATATACTCATTATTTCTCTAACATGGGATTAATATTTTGTCTGGAATAGACAAGACCTCCCTCTTTTCAGAGTCCTTTGTGATGAACCCTATTAATCAGTAATACATTAAAGACTTCTCACATTTCACAACGTATAACAGCTTATGACTGAGTTACTATTTAATTTTCTGACCCTGATTTTTGAGGATTCTAATCCTATAGTTTAGTCCAAGCTACACATTTTTGGCAGTTGTTTAATGCCCTTATAAAGTTTTTCTTTTAATGGTAATAACAAAAGTTCTGATTTTAATACTACCTTTTACGTAACTGGTTTAAATTAGCAAGGTGTATTCGAAGCACACTGACTTACTGATTTAACACATTACTGAAATGGATAATTTCTTACTTACGTGATTAAACTGCCTGATTGTTTTACTATCCTAAAACCAGTTTACTAACAGGAACACACACCTTGCCACCCAGGAGGAAAACCACGCCAGGAAAAGGACAATAGGACCCCACCTAGGGCTCGGGTTCTAAGTGTTTTCACAGGACAATAAGGCCCCACTTGGGGCTCAGGGTCTAAGTATTTTCACAGACAGAAAATAAGAAATAAAAAATATTTGCATTCTTTGCATTTTTCATTCTGTTTTCCCTTCAATGAAGACTATTCTGAGATTCAATCTTTAAAAAAGAGTCAAGGGTCAGTCTCCTTTGAGGGACTTGCTCCAGCATGGAATAAATGAGAGCCAGTCTTGTTGAAGGTCACATTACATGTACGCTTTGAGGAAGTCAGTCTGTGGACGAATGGCATTGGAAAAACCACCAGTACACTAATTCCCCAGGAACGCAAATCCTATGTGGCCCACAAAGGTGGCATCATTTCAAAGTGCCAAATATCCACTTACGTCCCCGCAGTTGGTCTTGCACCATTTCCCTCTCAGGTAACTTTAATCAAGTCTGTTAACATCAACCATCAGCTCACTTCCTTAAGCCATATCTGCTACTAGATTGAGGGTTCGTAATCCTAACGACCATCATCAAATTGCAATCATCTGGGGAGACTTTCCCAAAGCACTATTCCTGAGCCCCACCCAGACCAGTTAAAATCAGAATTGACAGGAATGGAGCCTGGGCTGATTCTAATGAATCAGACAAAATAAATGCTAAGACCCACATGACAGACGGGCTTTCTAAAGCAGACCTTTAGAATCAGATGAAATAAACCTTCTCCTCTGAAAGCTCCCCCACCAATTATTCCGGGCCACATGCTTCACTGCTCAGGTAATGAGAGGGTCTGGGCTCCAGAGATTCAGAGTCTGGGCTCCAGAGGTTCAGCCACTGCTCTCTCAAGGTACTTTTCTAAAACGACAAACCTCCCAAAGAATTTTCCAGAGTTTCACATGTGCAACAGTTGAAACTATGTTGTGTTGGGTTGTTTTTTTTCCCCTGAAAACACATGTGTCCTTTTGTTTCACGGTCTCACTTGGCACCAAGCACCTAGTTCATTTGCCCATCAGATTAGCTCGAATTACATGCTTTTACTGCTCCTACAAGCTAATGCAAGAGACCTACAATTAACTGTGGGCTGGTTTAAGCCCTAAATGAAACTAATGTCTGCCCCGACCAAATGCCTCAGGACCCACTTTTTTTTTCCTGTAAATTGCTATTTTTGTAGGCTGTCTTCCAGAAGTTGAGCCCCAAAACAAGTTGGAACTGTAAACCTACTAGATTCTACTCACAAGTGTTGTTGAATCCGTCTCTTGCACTGTCTCCGAAAGCTTAGCAAAATGCACAATAGTGTCCTTACGAAGGAGGACAGAATTGCCACTCTTAATGTAGTCTCATTCAAGTTCATATAATAGCAGAAGTGAGAGAAAACCACCCACATCCCTGCCTTCCATGGGTAGGCTCCATATGTCAAGACATAGGAAGACATAATATTGCTTTCCTTTATATCTGCAAATTGAAGAGCTAATTCATTTCTAAGGAAAAAGAAATACATTTGGCACTGAAATTGAAAATACCAGGAATGTTGGAAAATTCCAGTGCCAGTTCTAAAATGATGACAGGGTACACAAATGTGTTCTGGCTGGTTAAATTTTGCAAACTTCAGAAAAAGATAAATGGATAATAAGCATGATTCTTGCTTATGGGCCCCCATGGAAAAGTAGCATAATATCGGTATTACATTACCTTTCATTTCCATCAGCAATGAGTTACACTATGTCAGTCCCTAAGAGGGACAATCAGATAAAACCCTACCAAGTGCCTGTGGAATTTGCTGCTCCTGGCATCAGGACTGAAAGAGCAGGGTGAATTAAGCAGAGCTAATCGTGCTTTTGGAGGTGGAAGGGTGGGGAAGAATGCATTTATGTAACTCTCTTCAGTAGAGCTGCAGACTTCATTTTGCCAAAGATTACTTTTCTCCCAACTACCATAAGATAACCAATGAAGGCTCTCAATAATAGGAATTGCGAGTGGAAAATGAGGTCCCAAACTGATGTCTTCACTTGCCTGACTCAGAAACCATGTCTTCTGCAATGACTTTAATGGAACAAGTAGTATCCGTTACCTCCTCTGAGAGCCAGACTCTTGGCCTGACATCCTTAATAGTTAAATTAGACCACTATTTCCTCTGGCTCAACTTTTATTCCTGAACAAGTCATACTGGTTGCATGGTCAAAGGTCGGATTATACAGAAAGTCAATAGGCGCTTTTGAGGCTAAAGAGACAAGCACCTGCCCTACTTTAAAACCATCCATTCCTCTCTTGTTTTAAGATTGAAATATACCTGGAAGGGCGGTTACTAACCTCTAGGGTTCACTTGCCCAGGAAGCAGGAGACCATGATCTGAAAAATCATGTCATCACTTCCATGTGTACCTGACTGTGTTCAAATATGTATAGATGACATCCTAACAGTAACATACAAATTCATTTAAAAGCATTTCTTCATTTAGAGTAGCTTTTTGACATTATAGGTTTCACCAACATTGGGTACTGAACATACAACCACAGGCCATGAGCATCTGGACAACTTTGTGACATTATGAGTAGTTCCTCCATGTTTGGAATCACTGAGCTAGGAGGCCATCAAATTCCATTATTGTCTGAAGTCACTTTCAGGGCTCCAGAAATATCCTCTAGAGAGTTTGAGAAACAAAATGCCACAGTTTTCTTATTCTTGTTCCACATATTGGTATTGATACCTCCTAATGATGTAACTGCAACAGACCCCCCAGGTAACAAGTCACAGTAACCTGAGCATGTGCCGATGAACCCAGCATGCCTGATTAGTGACCCTGGAGCAGGCTGGAAAGAAAAATTCAAGCACATGTGAAATGTAAGTACCGAACCCAGGAGTGGGGACCAAATTAAGAAGTGAGGGGTGCCCCCTTTTGTTGCAGTATGAACTTAAAAGTCAAGGACACTTTTGGGCACCACCTCTCTGCATAGCCCAAATCGGGTCATGCCTGCTTGCATTTCCTTAGCTCCCTTATAATTACTCTCTGCCTATAAAACCTGTCCCCAGACCCCAGCTCCGGGAGACAGATTTGAGGTTTCCTCCTGTCTCCTTGATAGTCAGCCTTGTAAGACAGCTTTCTCTTTTGTCAAAAGCCAGTGCCACAGTGTTGGATTCTATGTGCATTGAGCAGGGAACCCATTGCTTGGTGACAATTACAATAATGATGATAATGTCAGGAACAGCATACAGAAATAACGACTTTCCCAATGCTATGGAGATCCTTAGGTTCAAGAGCTGAGGTCTTCTCCTCCTCCAGCTCCCCTTCTACTTTATCACACATTTGTCATTTCCATAAGATCAAGATGACCTTGGCTTAAGCAACGGCTAAGAAGGCAGACTTTGGAGCCCCGCTATGTACGTTTAAATCCCAGGTCTATCTCTCACTAGCTGTGCAGCCTTAGACAATTTACCTGCTCTCAGCCTCAGGATGCTTATCTGAAAAATGGGTCCCCATTGAGTTTCTACAGTGAAGGAGCCATGGAGGGCCTAAGCCTCAGAGCCTGGTCAAGTATTTGCCATCTATACTGCCTGTTTTCCTTCTTATATAATTCCCTTTCATCAGTTGTTCTGTTCATCATGCACTCTTGCACAGACCATTTCAGAAACATCCCCAAACCAGGCACTGACACAGAGCACTTCTCTGGTTCTATCTCTTCCAAAAATGTCCCATATTTCACTTTATCTTCCACATTTTCAAGTTTTGAAGATTTGTTCACAATACAATGATTTAGGGTTCTGGATCTTTATTTATGAGCCCTCCTGCCTCCTGCCCAGACACAGGGTGTGGAATATGCTCTTAAGTTGCCTGCAGAGACACAGTTAACCAGAGCTTGCACATGTGTGCATGCACACACACACACACCCATCCAGGTACACATCAGAGACCTGTCAGCAGGTAATTATCTTCCGTGCTGATGGCTCTGAATTGCTGACTGCCTTCTAGCTACATTCACTCTTCAAACTTCCAACTTCACTTCCTGTCCTCTTTGCAGCTGTTTCTGACTTCAGGAGCCCTGAGGCAGCAGACCTGCTCAGCCCTTTCCGTCTTGCCTCTTCTTGCCCCTATAAAGATTTGCTGCCCTGAGCTATACAATTTCCAGAGCAATAAGGTAAGATACTTTACAACCCAGCCCAGTCCAGGAGCAGAAAGCTATCTTTCTGTAAAGTCAGTCCAACCGTTGTCTTATTATTAGTATTTTATTGGTCAAAGAGTGCTTGCCCAGATATAGTGGGGCTATTTTTACCCAGGCTGTGCCTTTGCAGGTGTGGCAGGCAACGCGACTTGAACGTATGTGGTTTCATCTAACGCAGGGGTAGAGGGAAAAGAGTGGGCTTGGTGAGTTCATTCACCTATGGGATCCTCCTTGTCCCTCTTTTATCTTCTCTGTGCTATCTTCCTTTCCTTCCTTTCCTTGTTCTAACGAATACTCCTGGTGGCTTGGTACGAGCGTAAAGCCAGAGACGTTATGTAGCCGAAATTCCTAAGAAGGGAGAACTATTTCACTGTGCACTTACAGATATGCTATTTCACTGATCCACAGTAAGTGCACAGTGCAATAGCATATCTGTGCACATTAGTAGCATATCTGACTCTATTACCAGTAGAAACTACAGATGTTTTCACATAACATTCAATTGTTGCAGATTTCTCAGAATAACACTTATGCTCATTGCTAATTCTAAATGATAGTAGTTAACAGACCTACACCTAGATCTTGTATTTTAATGCATTGAAAGAGCACATATATCACTGTATCACAAATTTGGGTTTTTTAGTTTTTGGCATTTGGTATTAGTGGATAAAAGGACAAGGTGCAGGAGGGGTTAAGTGGTTCTGCAGAGCTGGTCTGACACCCAGGGAGCTCTCTGAGGTCAAAGAATCACTATTCCCACTGCTGGTCAAATGGTGTCAAGGTTTTGGTCCCCTCAGCCTCATTCGTGGCCCCTCTATATTTGTGTGATAGCTGAATGCCTCCACCTTTGACATTGTTTCAGAAAAATGTTTCTGATTTAGCACTTTGGGAATACTATAAAATTTCAAAAGCAGGGTGTGAAATATTGTAACTATTTTGAAATCTTATATGCTAAAATTCATTCAAAAACTTTGTGTGCATGTGTGTATATGTGACTGTCTTACTCTCTCCCTTCTCTTCCTTCCCATTTCCCAAATAACCAACCAAATGAGCATTTTTTTTTTTCATGCTTTCAGTGATCTTCACTAAAATGCTCAATGTGTGCTCATGATAAATACACCCCTGTGGCTACTTGCAAGAGAAACAAATCCCAGCATGAAAATACCAAGGCCTTCCTCTTTTCTTATGTAAATAAATCTCCAGATGGCTCATTTGTAAGACTGTGTTTACTAATTTGTGTTTTCTTTCTAGACAATCTGTTCCCAGTAACCATTCTATCATTGAAACTGGAGGTAATGCTTACAATTTTACTTAATAAAAAGTCTATCAGAAGACTTAGTCCACAGGGGTAGAGTTGGTAGTGCCAATGCCACACACACGCAAAGCCCCCAGGAAGGGCTAACCAATGCTTGTGCTGTTGCTTTTGTTGTTGGACAGGAGATATGTTAAATTAGAATCAGAAGAGAATAATTACTTTCATACGTAGTAGAATATCAGAGCTGGAAGGGGCCACAGGCTCATCTAGTCAAGGAATGGACATGTATGCCATGCACACTCTTTGCTCTCTCCCCCATCTACTACCCATAGCAGACATCACCAATCATTCATCCTTTCCAATTGGCATCCTTTCCAATTGAACTCAGAGGTGATCTCAACATGCCTCACCAAGTCACTACCAATCAATCACAGTTGACATGTAAGATGATACACATTTGCCATCACTTAGCCCCTCGTTTTACTGATGAAACAGTTGAGACTGTGAGGATGGGAACAATATTATTCAACACTTCCCAGCCAGTTAAGAACATTAGTTGTTAGGCTGGGAAATTTAAACAGGGATCTGTGACATTGGATGGGAAATTACATCTTTATTTTCACTACCTCTAACTACAATCTAGCATTTTCTTCATTTATGAAGAAGGTGACAAACCACAGTAGTACTAGCACATTTGACTTTGTCACCAGAAGTCACATTTTCATGTAATATTCAGCTGTTGCAGATATCTCAAAATATCACATGTTCATGGCTAGTTTTAAATTAAATAGTTATTAGACCTGCAGCCAGATCTTATATTTTAATACACATATATTACTATATCATAAAATTTTTAAAAAGTATTTTGATAACTATATTTCAATATATTTGGCTTCTTTTGTAATTCTATATATTTCATGTTATGCCTCTAAGGCATTGTTCTGAGAAGGGAGCCAAAAACTTCATCACACTGTCCTGAGGGATCATGGCACAAAAAAATAAGAAAAACCCCTGGTTAAGAGAAAAATCGGTTTTCTTAAATTCCTACCCTCATGTTCATCCCATAAAACAAGGGCCTCACCATGAGACCGCTGCCATCTTGGACTGCCCCAATATTTATCTCCATATTAATAAGAAGGTTTTCTAATTTAAAAAATTATTCATGCTGATTCAAGAGAGAGACAAAGCAGTGATGCGTCAAGCAAAGAGTACAAGTTCCCAAGCTCCACTCCCCCAAGATAACCATTGTGAACAATTTGGTATATGGCTTTCCCGACACTACACTCATTATGTAATAAACATGGAATAAAACAATTCATGCTCTTCTACAGCTGGCTTTTGTCACTTAACAACATAAAAGAATAAAGATGATATCACAGACATCTTTCCTTTTTACAGCTTTGCCGCATTCTTTTCAGTGGCTCCAGAGTGTTCCCACTCTATGAATGCACCCCAATTCATTTTATGAGCCCCCATAAACGAGATTCATAATCCAAAGTTTTCTTGACAAAAGGTAGCAGAGAGAAGTTATCATTTGAACTTGAGAAGCTTAGAAGTTTGGCTTTCACGGGTACCACAGCACTCTATGGAATAGTCCTGGTGATGAAGAGGTTGCCAGCGAAATAAACCACAGCCTGCAGCTCTCTGGACCAAAGAAGGTGCCTCTGTCCTTGGCAAACAGATGTGGCCTTTCCAGGAGGTGAGTGTCTCAGGAGGTGAGTGTCTCAGGAGGAGTTGGAGCAGTGGCAGGAGAGGTTCAGTCCCCAGCCGGGTGATTCCAGGGTGAGAGTGACCCAGTGCAAGGGCATAAACCAGACACTACACCCTACATAGTCTCAGGGACACAACAGCAAGCGTTACCATCTGCACTTCTTGGGTTGGCGAAAAGTCTCAAGTTCTACTGGACTCAGGGCTCCGCTTGAGAGGACACCCACTCACGGCCATGGAGCAATTCTCCCTCTCCAGCTCTGATTCTGTTCTTTCTACAGCTGTGTGTGATCCTCCTGCAAACCCCCCTACTTCAGAGCCACAGCTGACCGGGAAGCCTGCCACCTTGGGATCAGCAGGTTTGGAGAACTATTGTCAACTGCCTCTGGGTGGACAAATGGGGAGAAAAAATTAAAAGAAACTCTAGTCAAAATCGGTGAATACATAACCTGGTTGACCTCACCGTGCCCGACACTACTATTAAAATGAAACCAGAAAACTCAGGGAAGGCTGATACAAGAGCAGAGGCTCCAAAGAAAAGAGGAAAACTTGTTTGCAAAAGGTGAAGTAATGAGACAGCAAGGCACCAGGACACACGTGGAAACCCAGGAGAAGCCAGTCATCTCCTCCCGCAAGTGGCTTCAACGTGCAGGGGAGAACTGGCCTGAGAGTGTGAGACTCAAGCACGGGGCCGCTGGGCCCAGATCCCCCTGTGATTTGGGGAAGTGGCTTCCCGGCTTGGTTTTCATTTCCCCAGCCACAAAATTAAGGGTTGGATATGAGAACACTTTTCATCCGACCCCATTCCTCTACCTCTGTTCATTTATGCTCACCACCCACCCAGCTGGTTCTGCATTCGGGTCAGTGCCCACCTCTGCCTGGCTCCTTTTCCTGGACCCCCTTTTTTTTGTTTTCTTTGTACGCCTGTATTTCTCAGAAATTTGGCTGCCACCTCCTCCTCCTTCCTAACTCAGGCGTCTCTTCTCCCCCTCACAGATGCTTTCTTCTCTGTCCGTCGCATCTTGCTGTCTCCATTCTGCTTTGGGTTTCAGCAATTTTAAATTCCCTGGCTTGGAGTCAGCTCCTCTATCAGAACCAATGTGGCTCCAGACTGTGCTACCCCCGTTCCATGCAGGAAATAAAACAAAGCCGGGCTTGTTCCCAGTTTGATAGGCTGCAAGTTTAGGGAATGGGGGCTTCAAATCTTTCACAATTTTGTTTTGGCACCACAGCGTCTGTGTTTAATTCTGCGTCTCCTGCCAGACTTGGGAAGCTGAGGCGATAATATCAACATGTGGAGAGATGGGGAGCACAGACTGGCCTCTCTCCCCTCCCCGGCGGTGGGGGCAGGGGATAGGGTCACACGAGCACACACCAACACACATGCTCACATATACAGGCACACACATGCACATGCTCCCTCAAACACACAAACTCACCCACGCATGCCCAGACACATATACTCACAGACACACAAAGACACACGTGCACACACTGATACACAAACTTCCACAAATACACATGCACACAGTTATGTGTACACACACAAAGAAACATTCACCCATGTAGAGAGACACACACTCACCCACCCATAGAGACACATATAGCCACACCAAATACACACACAGACACTTGTGTGCACACTGATACATACATCTCCCCAGTCATGCTTACACACATAGGCACAGGTTCATATTCAATCACACATAAGACATACACACAGATGCACACACATGCCCACTGATGCACACACTTGCACACATACAGGCAGAGGGAGGCGTGTGCTTTGCGTGGCAAGGAGCTGGGAATATCACAGAGCAAGCCATCACGGCCGACCCCCAGCTCCCAGGACCTGAGAGAATAGAGTTTGTGATCACAAGGGCTCTCCAGGAGCACCCATCATAAAGTTCAACCAATTAAGCAGACAGTTTCTATGGAGACGTTTACTTTACTCAGCTCTGAAGTTCTGCAGCTCCTATGTCCTGGGAGATACGCTGTTGCTGCAAGTTGTGGTCAGTCTGCCGCGAACCCAAAGCCCCGTAATCTCTTTGCATTACTCTCTGCAGATAACTGAGTTGTCTTAGAAAGAACAGGCATGGGAATGAGATGACATTAGCTGACCTCATGTAGCACCCGAGAGGTGCCCGGAAAGAATCTGCCCAGAGCCCAAGCACAGCTACCACCAGGGACCACCCCATCGTTCACTCCTTCACTCACACATGCATGCACTCAGCAAACTACTCCTGAGGGCCAGCCAAGAGCCACAGATGTCCCTAGGCCCTGGGAGCACATCCATGAACCAAGAGGAAGGTCCCTGTCCTTCTGGATCCTACAGTCACTGTCGCAGGAGAAGGCAGACATTCATCCTATAATCACACAAAGGGATGTGAAATGACAACTGTGATGACAGCCCCAGTTCCATCACAGAGTGAGATGGGGCAACACCATCAATTGCTCTGGCAATGTCAATTTCTCTGGCATACCACCCTGTCCTGTGCAGCAGTGGGGATGCTGGGGACCAGGTAGGAAGGATAGGACACATCTACCTACAGACCTGGCCCATAGAGAAACCCAGTTACGTTAGCCTCATTGTTCTTGTCATCCACCTCTCTAGGCTCCAGAATCTTGGAGAGAAGGAACGAAGATCATTAAAAACTCATGATCACCTGAGTAGGGTAGGGGGGCTGTAACCATAGATGCCTTTGCGTGCTTTTAGCAGGAGAGACAGACATAGGAGAAACAGGCTACCATGAAGAATAAATAAGGTCATGAACCTGCAGCACCTAGCAGTATGCCTGGCACCTAGAAGCTGCCTAATAAAAGTGGCTGGTGTTGCTTTCATGTTATTTAGTGTCCTAGTTATGCTTGAGCTCAGGTCTTCAGTGAAGAGATCTACATCCCTCAGAGAGAAAAGAATTGCAGTGAAGGCTGGAGGGGACCAAACACCCCAGGGAGAGGGTGCAGGGCAAGGAGCCAAGCAAGCTGGGCAAAAATTTGGCACGGCAGATCCAGGAAAGGATAAGCCAGAACTGATTCGCATCTCCTCTTCTATCTGATACTTTAGAGCAATTTAAAATGTGTTATCTCACAATATAGAAAAGAGAACATTAGAGTGGCCATGTTGAAGAATGTTAAGAAATTATTGTTTTACAACAGATTATCCAGTCCTGACTTGGTGGAATCAGGACTTCTGTCTTTATTTGAAAAAGTCCACCACCAACAGTTAGCATTGCCTCCTAGAGCCGATAGCCTGTGGGTACTGGAGAGGGAGGGGTGCCTGGCTACTGGGGTGCCAACAGTGGCCATGGTGATGTAGATTCTGTCTCCACTGGGCTTGCCCAATATGTTTCACGGACGTCTCCCCTAATCTCTTGACCTGCCTCTAGTTCCTCATGGAGGTGGAGACCCGCCTTGAATCTCAGGCCACTGTGACCTTTGTCATCAGGAAAGCAGGGTTTTGAAATTTCATCTGCTAATCCGTGAAAAACAATACAAGTCACTGGGTCTGGATACTAGCAAGCCCCTGTTTAAATTCCTCTTTGACACTTTCCAGCTGAGGACCTTGGGCAAGTCACTAACCACTGTAAGCCTTACTTTCCTTATCTATAAAAGGAGAATAATAAGACCTACATCATAGAGTTATTGTGAGAACTAGATGAGATGATGTCTCTGAATAGCTTTGGTTTGTTTGTTTCTACTCCACCTTTTTCCAGAGTAGGGGTATGTGTAGTGTGTGTGTGTGTGTGTGTGTGTGTGTGTGTGTGTCTGTGTGTTGAACAGGGTGGATAGAAGGAAAAAAGGGATAAATAAAGCCTAATCAGGCATCCCATAATGACACAGATGTGGCCACCAACACAGCTCTTGTTCTAAGTCACCCCTCACAGTGTCTCTAAGTCAACGGTGTTCAGTACAGTGCTACATTTCTCATTTCTTAAAAAATTGTAAATATATTGTGGTCAGTGCCTCATGATCAAAATGGAATTCAAACCATCTCTAGTAATGGTGATTTAAGGCTTATTAATCACTGTAAATTATTTTGACACCCAAGTGAAAAGTCCTCTGCGATGCTTTTAGAATCCCATTTTCATTTAACATTAATTAAAGGCCACTAACCGTAAAGTATTAATAAAATCAAATTCCCTAAAGGAGCTCCCAGCTGACAGTCTTCAGCTCTGCACAAGTTGTGGGACCTTGAGCAAAACACAGGCCATAATGAAATTTTAACCATGGAAATGTAATCAGCACAACCATGATAAAGAGAGGGCATTTCTTGGGAGGATAATAGATACGTTCAATAATAAATTTTATGATCCTCATTAGCCTACCTCCAGCAGTTTATGGCTACTATGGCTATTTAGCAAAACACTTTCAAGTCAAACAACCTTACTGACACACTTTATTGTTGTTTCATGGTTCTATTTGATTATCCTACAAATATCAGGCCCAAAACATATATTGGGGGCAGGGAAATTGGCCCTGGTGGTGTCAGAGCAGAAGAATGTGAGGCTAAGACCAAGGACAGAACCTGGATGATGATCAGAAAACAGAGAGAAGGGTTTATGTCACTCTCACAGAGTTTATGTCCCTAAAAAGTAAAATGGTGGCCCACCAACTTCCTTCTTTAAGAAAGAGTGAATGTCAATTGCTATGGCATTTCTTCAATCTTGTCTTGTTGGGATTGACTGGCTCCTCACAACACACAGCCCAGCAGCTTGGCTCCTTGTGAAGGGATAGAAAATGGAGTTTGTCTCCTTTGACAGCTCCATTTCCAAGGCTGAACCATAAAGCCACTGTGGCAACATTCATGGAGCTGAGCAAAAAGCCCTGGGAGAATATGTACGCATGCAGTCTGGTGCACGTGCTCAAATCTGGCGTATCCTCCTACAAAGACCTGAAAGCATTTGCCATATTGCCTTTCCCCTCCCCTCCTTGAACAACTGAATGGAACCAAGAAATTTTTAATCTATTTTTCAGAAACTAAAAGCCATGACTGTACATCTTAAATACTTTTTGCTTTAGCCCATTTTCATCTGAAATCCTAATGACTTACTGAGAAGTTGTAATTAATAAAGCTATTAGCCCAGATTCTGACCTCAACTCTAAATCCTAGGGCTTTTGTTATCATGGAGACAGGGCTCTCAGATGCAAGGAAATATCTCCCCTTATCTTGGTGGCATAAAGTTCTGGTTGAGAGCTGTTCTAAAATTATTTTTGAGTGCTCACCCCAAATAAGGACACTGTTTGCACTAGAGGTGCCCATTATCTAAAGACTAGGTGTCCATTCCAACAGCTGATGCCCTCTAACTCCAATCCACTGCAGCCCCACAAAATTCCCTGGGCCATTTCTAGAGCTGTGCAGGGCAGAAGGAAGGATTCAGGACATTCTCCCAACCACATACATTCATGTAGGATAAATCTGAATAAAATGAACATGGAGCCCACATTATTGCTGGAGAAGCTTCAGACCCAGCCAGACCTTCTTCTAGGAGAAGGAAATGTATTTAGAGGTGTGTTAATTTCATCTATGAAAGCATCCAGCCCATTAATACCACCCTTCCCAGCCATTGCAGGGTCCCCCAAAGCATAGCTCCCTAAAATTTGAAAATCCCAGGAGAATTCTGAGATCCTCTATTTTTGACAGGCAGTTCTGTCCACTTAGGTAGGCAGGGCCATCCCACAATGTTCTGCCTGCAAACTTGTCAGCTGAGCAGGCAATGATGAAAATGTAGAGCAGATGGACAGTCCCATCTGCTCACAGAAGTGATGACAGGCCAGCCCCCGGCCCCCACCAAGTCACTTGAGATGGGATGCAATGATCATGTGACCAGTGTTTTCACAAACCTGTCAGAACTTATTCATCCAAATAATGGCTGTTCTCAAAGAGATCGCTCTTAAAGGAATTATAATTGCTCTTTTCCTCAAAAGCACTTAGAAATCACCCTGCATAGTCCATTTCCAGGCTACTCAGTAAGAGTGAAGGGTGATGACTAAATGAGAGGGTTAAATAAGGTTGGTCTAAAGCATGCCTACCATGGTGCCAAGCATGTAGTCGGCACTTAAGAGATGTTGACCATTATCACAATTATTATCCTTCTGACCTCTTACAATGTGGTTGGCTGCCCTTTAACAGGGAAGTGTAACCCTCAGCGAGCAGAGCCTGTCAGTCACCCAACTTATTTCCCATGAGGCACTGGGAGCACCTGATGCAAATTAAGGACTAAAACCACAGTCTTGGGTTAAATAATGTCACTGTGGTATAGAATGATGACAGGGCAAGCTTGGATCAATGTCTTCAGGAGCACTATGGAAATTACAAATTTTATTCTGAAATCTATCCAGCTATACCACGAAGGCTAAAGATAATCATTTGGCCTCTACCTCTTCCTGCCTTCAAAGTAGGAGGCAGAGTTTCTGTGGCAGAGATAATATGGCATGCTCACCAAACCTGCGTCTTCTTCCTGGCCACCCAGGAAGCCTGCATTCCCAACATCCTTTGCAGTTTGGTTGAGACCGCACGAATTTTAGTGCCATTTTCTTCACTCCCCGCCCCACTTCCCTTCCCTCTTTCAGGCCATAAGCATGGGTTGTGAGGTGAAATCAAAGGATGGAAGAAGCCTGGGCACAGCTCAGAGAAGAGGAACTCTCCCCAGTAGAGTCAACCAACCAGGAATATCTACATTAGACTTTGGGTGAGCAAGCTGTACAATGTTATTGTTACACCACTGAGATTGGGGGACTATTATCGAAGCAGCTAACATGAAGTATACTGATTAATACAGCCTTCCCACTAAAGGTTTAGACAACTTCCTGTTTATGAGAAGCCATCTCATATATGACAAATCCAGAGGAAGTAGATTAGCTAAGATCTGGGTAAGGACACCCAAGATTTTTCCCACCTGAAGCCATGTGAAGCTCTAAACTGCAATCTAAAACAAGTTCCACTTCTGGAGAAGGGCCGAATACATGAACAATGGTGGGTAACTTTGCAGATTATCAATTTCCTACCTCCAAACTAGTTTTGTAAGCAGTTGAGATCAAGATATCAATCACAGAAACAGCTTTAGAGCTAGAAATGCACCTTAGAGTCACAAGAAGCATTTGATTGTTCAGACTTAGAGGAATGTTGGCAGTTTTAGACCAATGCGAGATGGGGACACCGAATCCCAGAGCAGTTGAAATGACATATCTAAGGTCATTAGCCAGTGAGGAAAGAGGCTGGGACCCTCATCCTACAATTCTCATCAGTTACACCTCTCCCTTTACAGTCTAAAGAACAAAAGCCCAGATTTTTAAGTGAGAATGAGATAGTAGACTCAAATTTATGTATTTCTAGGGCAAGAAGCAGGTAGCTCCAGGGAATTCTTCATGAACCCAGTCTTGAAAACCCATTTAATGGTTGATTCAGTATTGTTGGGACTTAGGCCAAACAAAAAAAATTACTGAAGTGATGAGGGAAACAAGCAAAAGATAATAGCTTCTCCAAAGAAACTGCCCACCCTGTATCTGTGGTATACTTAGAATTTCACTGCTGAAGGAGACTTGATTTGACATAAAACATATAAAAACTATCTTTGAAAAAGAGCAGGATATCACTCTTTCATCAATGTTTAGGCCAGTTCAAATACTGGCTAAAGTAAAAGAGATTTTACAAAACTGTCTACACATAAATAAATAGCACTTTATTAAGTAATGAGTTATTAAATAAGAGGGCATTTTTTTCAGTTGCATATTCACTTGTAATTAGCAACTACTTCAGATGTTTGACTTGGTTGGCGCTGTTTCTTGGGGAAGAGGCTCCACATGAGAACTAGTGGCATTGACTGGAAACAAAGGCAGATGAAAAGTCAAAGTCTTATAGCTCCTCTTCACAAATAGGAAAGAGCAGTTGGAATTGGAGGAGGCATCATGAGACAGTCCTAATCCTTGAATGTTTACTTGGCGGAACCCAAATCCAATCCAACCAAGGGTGTGGTCTTTCCGATGAGACTGTGAACCTCTGAAACTCAGGCCCCTCGGCACAACTCACATGGGGGATGCAGAGGACTGAATAGTGGCCTCCAAAAAGATATATCCACATCTCAATCCCCAGAATCTGCAAATGTGACCTTATTGGGAAGAGTGTCTTTGCAGATATAATTAAGTTAATAATTTCAGGATGAGATCATCCTGGATTATACCGATGGGCCCTAAATCCAATGACAGGTGCCCTGATAAGACAGAAAAGAGGAGACAATGGAGAGAAGAGGAGAAGTTCATGTAAAGACAGAGGCAGAGATTGGCATGAAGCAGGTGCAAGTCAAGGAACACTTGAGCCGCCACAGGCCAAAAGAGGCAAGGGAGGACATTCCCCGAGAGCCTTCGCAAGGAGAGTGGCCCTGAGAACACCTTCATGTTGGACTTCTGGCCTCCAGGACTGTGAGAGGATCAATTTCCATTGTCTTAGCCACCCAGTTTGTGTGATGTGTTGCAGCCGCCCTAGGAAAATGACACTGGAGGCTGCTGGGAAAGAAGGCCCATGGAATGTCCAGGAAGCTCCTCAAAGGAAACCAGGAAGGCCCTGTTTCCTCTTTAGTGTAGGGTGAGTGGGAGATACTCAGCAATGACTCAAAAAATATTTATTCCCACAGCAAACATTTGCTGGTAGAGATGTCTCTCCATCCTCCACTGGTTCATGGGTTAGCAGAAAAGGGCAGGCTTAGGAAACATTCACCAGAGCACTGTGAGAAGCACTACAGGTGATACAAAATTGGTGCTCAGTTTTCAAAGGTGTCTCCCAAAGGAGTAGCATGCCCTATTGTCACCTAAGGTCCCGCTAGGCATGGATAGTTTCCAACTCATGAATACCACAGTGGTAAGCAATACACCTATAGGTTTCTCCTCCTTCTCTTTCTCCATCCCTAACTCTGGGCAGGGAAAGTGAGGTAGAAGACAGCAAGGAGGATTGTGAAGTGGAGGGGGCAAGACTCAAATTCTGTAAAAATTCTCTCCTAAGTCTTGGGTTGGGACTACAACTGCTATTGACCTGCAGCCAGATGGTAACACCTGTAAATTTAACACAGTGAAAGTAGGATTCTGTCCAACATCATTGAGAGCACAAGTGCCTACCAGAAGCAAGAGCTTGCATGAGAAAATCTCACTCAGCTCTGTCTACTACAGTCCTCAATTAAATATGAAGGCAAATGGGCGGGGTGGGGGGAATCTCCAGAAAACCCACACTTTCCACTTCGTTTTCCTCAGATTGAAAAATAAAAGGCCAGTCAGTGATAATCTGCTGAAAATAAACTGTTGGGAGAATTTGCAGATTCTGAACATGGAAGATTAAATGTTGCAATAGAAGGGAATGAGGATGTTTAAACTAGCCGGAAAAGATAGATCCACATTGCAGAGCAATCAGAATTCACTGAGTCTGTGCTTTTGTGACAGGAAACCACCAAGTTTAACATTAAGAATGTTCATTCAGAAATCCAAAGAGTTGGTTTTTTTATGGCTCGGGTCCTTAAAAAATAACAGCAGGGGCCAGACCAGCAGGAGTGGAGGGTGCAGAGCTGAGAGGGGAGAGGGTGCAGACATGAGGAGGGCAGATGCCCACAGGACATCCAGAGTCAAGTCCAAGTAGGGCCCGGGGTCAGCGACCCCAAATGAAATCGCACAACTGGTCAGCAGCCTTTGACTAAAACCAATTCTGGGAAAGAGACAATCTCCCTGGAAATGTTTATAACACGTACTGGCTCCATCCTTTTCTGCTCTCCAAGGACGACTGAATCCATTTTGCTCAACACAGCATTTTTAGACAATGTGGGTTTTATGGTTTTTGTAAAACAGAGGGAGGAATGAATTGCAAAACCAAATATAACTAGAAATGTCTTTGTAATTTTTAAATAAAATAAATGAAAACAGTTCAGACCAAGGATAGCCCTCCAAGAATGGAAACCCAAACACAATCATTTTCTGCTGAAATATAGGGGAAGGAGCAGAAGTAAATCCAAAGGGATTGAGATCCAAAACTTAAGCCCAATAAACCCAATAGTAGAAATTAAAGACAAGATATAAAAATCTTACCAATCCTTGAGGCTAGGAGAAACACACACAAAGAAATCTATTATCCTTTCAAATGTTCATGGGTAAGCATCAAATTTGGATTTTAAAAGCTTCCCACTATTTGGGGAGTATAGATATTTATTTTGTAATTACCATTTGTATCTGAGCAATCCTGTCTCTAGTAGCCAAAAAACCAAAACAAACTGCAAATGCTTTGCAAATCCCTCACTGTGGCAAGTCTTAGTTCTGTCTAAATTTTTCTTCTACCGGGGCAAGTGTAAGTATAAAATCCGAGTATTCTATATTTACTAAACCTGTCTAAATGTCCAGAAGAAAAACGATTGAGTAAATATAGAACAGCCACTTAAGAGAATAATATGCAGCTTTTTAGAAGATGGTTATGAAGACTGTATTGCCAAACAGAGACCGATCAGTTTACAATGTTAAGTGAAAAGCAAACTTGGGATGGAAAGGAATCACCCCAAAACAGGAGCTATCTCTGGGTGCTAGGATTAAGAATGATTTTTTTTCCTCTTTTCCAAATTTAATAATGCAATTACAGTGAAGAAAATTATTGATAGATAGAAACTTTCAGAAGCTTTCAGAAAAAATATGGCCCTAAAGTATTCTATTGGATGTCACCTTTCTTGTAAGGATACCAGGTGAGAAGTTGCAACAGATTGAAAACAAGGACTTATTTCTTACCCTGAACTCGCCTCTGTTTGAGTCCCTAGGGAGCAAATTTGGGGAAAATTAAGAATCACGTTTTGGGCATTTTGGGTCTGAGGCCCCTGAGATAGGATCATGGCAATGTCTATTAAGTAGTTGAGTCCATAAATCTTCAATGAAGAGGATCCTTTCTACTTTAAATATGACAACCGAGGGATAATGTTTTTAATCTTCAGTTAATGGTTCTTTTGACCACTTTTAATATACAAAATTATAATACAGTAAAAGAATTTGACCAACCAGTCAGATCTCATTTTAAATGCACTTTGGGTTTAAGGTTCTAGCCAATTGAAATTCTGTAATTCTTAGGCAAATGCAAATAAATATACTAAAACAGGATTCTTGCTTGCAGGTAATAGAAACCAACTAGAGGTAATCTAAGCAAAAAGATAAGTTATTGGGAAGATATGGGGGAACACATGGAATTGAAGAAAGGGGTGAAATGCCAGGCATCCGAGAAGGCAGAATCAAAATACCGTCAGGAGTCCAGGTAGAAGAAAATAACAACAGCCTCTTTAGGGGGCAACTGTCAAAAAGAATCAACTCAAACAGCTTCCATCCTTGTAGTCAATATGCACATTCTCAGGAGAGATCATCCTGACTGGGTTAGAATTATTATGTGCTCGTATCTTGGCCAAGAGAGGGCAGGGTCCCCCAACTGACAGTCCCACGAAGCCCACACATAAGGTAGGAAGGATGCCACCTAACCTCCAAGAAGAAATGGATAGCGGGGCAGGAAGATCACCCATATTCCCCTCACTGTCCACACCCGGGAACACATGTTCCGTGTGCCGTGTTTTGTACAGATGTGGTGTAAAAAGAAAACAAGAGCAATAGTTATAACTGGTCTACGGAGGCTTCTCTGGGTTACGGACGTGTTCGTGCCCACTAATACATGAATCACCCTGCCTCATAAAGACTTCCAGTATACACACTGCACACAAACTCCATGGTTCAGAGCTTTAGAAAATCAAACAAGAAATTAATAACAAAGACAGTGACTTTGTGGTTATGTTTATAAGCAACGAGTTCAAAATTAAATGAGCCAAATAGTGAGGGAGAAAAAAAGCCAACGCTTTTGAGTTCAATGCCTTGAACAGTAAAATTAACAACAGAACAACTCTCATTGTACCATGAGGCTGTCTTATTGACTTGTTTTTGAACTCCACGTTTGAACACAATAAAAGTTGTGTGTTTTTTAAATAAAACAAATATTTTTTTTTCTCTCACAATGCTACACAGAAACCTCCAGGGTAAAGTAAAATTAAACCTCATTATTTCAAATTCCACTCATTCCAGAATTATAATAATTTGGCTTGGGCTGCATTGAAGCCTGCCTTTGTACTCCCTTTGAGTGGTGGTTTCACTGAACAAATCAATAATACAAACAAGATTGCTGGGAGTCACGTTTAAGCCACTCGAGAGACTTCAACACACAGCTTACATGCAAACGACAGTGCTCCTTACGGAGGCATCTTAATCGTCCTTAAAGCAGAACTGGCAAGGCTTGTTAGCAGTAGTTCGAATGTCTATAGACCCTTTTATTTCTTTTAAAACTCTTCTATATTGAAATCTTCCACTCATTCCAATTGTTTGTTCTCTGTTGGTCCAATCAAATGTTGTCTGACATGCTGTTTAGGTGCAAAAGGGTGAAGAGTAAAGAACCTAGCTGCCGAGACTTTAAAAAAAGGCTGCTCCCCAGCACTTTGGGAGGCCGAGGCTGGCGGATCATGAGGTCAGGAGATCAAGACCATCCTGGCTAACACGGTGAAACCCCATCTCTACTAAAAATACAAAACCAAAATTAGCTGGGTGTGGTGGCGGGCACCTGTAGACCCAGTTACTTGGGAGGCTGAGGCGGAAGAATAGCGTCAACCGCGGAGGCGGAGGTTGCAGTGAGCCAAGATCGCGCCACTGCACTCCAGCCTGAGCGACAGAGCAAGACTCTGTCCCTCGCCACTCCCCTAGAAAAGGTTGCTCCTTCTACTTCAAAGCCGGGAAACAAAAAATAGTGAGTGTGTACAAATGCCAGCAAACATATCTAAATGAGTTCAGATCTTGAATAGGATATAAAGTAATATAATCCTGTTAGAATTCTCATAAATTATTTACAATGTGCTCTAATCTGTCACTTCATTTGGGTATCACAGAACATACGTGAGACACACGTGGCAGAGACAGGAAGTGCTCACCAGAGAGCCCACGGGCTCCCTTGCATTTCCCAGACTCCCTTGCGAGACATGGAACGAGAGCAGGAATAGTGAACGGCACTTCCAAGTCCAGGCAGATAACTGGAAGCATACTTCCTCTATCTTCCCGTTTCTCTGGCAGGGTAACTTTGGAAGCCCCTTGGTGAGATGGCAAGAAGATAAAGAGAGCTTTGATCTCTGACTTAGATTCTGATCGTCCTCACCAGATGGAAGAGGGACTTTGCAGAACACAAGCATGGGTGGCTCAAGAATTAAATAAATAAATTTTTCTCAAGGAAAAAAGATGAGGCTTTGTGACTAAGTCACAAGGATCTGGAATTGTATCAGTTACTGCGGTATAGCTTAGCTTGCTCTATCACACTACTATGATTGCTTCCATCTCACAGATAAGAAAACTGAGACCCAAAGAAGACATATGGCATGCCAAAAATCATCGTGCTATTAAGAGGCAGGACTGAGAATAGAATTCAAACCTCTTGATTCAAGTGCTCTTTCCCTTACGACCCAAATGTTAAGCTGTTGCCTGCATGCATAAATTAATGACCAGCTGGTATTCAATGACAATCTGTACAATTAATACCCAATGCCAGAAAACATACTTTTGTTCTTAATTTCTTTGTTCAATCCAGGGCCTCTTTACCTTCTTCACTTGCAGGCACTGGAGAATGGAGAGACAAACACACCAACAAAGCCTAGAACATACCACGAACCTCTGCTGCATTTCATTTTTTTGTATAAAGGCTTCTTCATGAAATCAAAAGAGTATTGTTAAGGGTGAGTGGTGAGAACAGATTTGGGAACCAAAAAAAGTAAATATAACTCCAATTTTTCATTCTGCCAAATTCAAACAAACATCATTTTAATGACCTGGCAGCCCCCACAAAGTCAGCAGCCACCAGTTAAATAAAAAGCCCATTCATTTAGAAAAAGAAGTGTCAACACAGGCATTTAACATAAGTCAGGTTTCCACAGCACAGTGACCCGACATATGGTGACATGCACATATGGACTGGGATTAAACAGCATCGCCAAATGTAAATGCAAAGAACATATCGAAATCCCTTCCCTCCCATCCTAAAGCCAACTCATACACCATCCAGGGACAGATCTTAATGTAAATATAAGAACTTAGTTGGGATTTGCACAGGTCTCCATAATGTATCAATCTGGGAGGTAATGTCTCCATCAGTGTTCATGAGTAATACAAGTAGTGACTACCAACTTTTCTTGGTAAAAAAAATAAAATAAATTGGCATAGACTATCTAAAACAATCCAGCATATGCCTCATAAAAACACAAAGCTCCTACGAGAAAAATTAGGAATACATCTTTACGACCCTGGAGTAGGCAAATACCATTTAGAGAGGACACAGTAAAGCAATACACATCAGAGAAAAACACAATTATTGAACACAGTCAAAATTTCACATTTTTGCTTATCAATAAACACCACTTTAAAAAAGTGAATAGGCATGCCACAGACTGGAGGAGAACATTTGCAACATATACATCTGATAAAGAACTTGATTCTGGAATATGTAAAGAATTCATACAACTCAGTAATAAAAAGACAAACAGCCCAATAAAAAAATAAGCAAAAGATCTGAGTAGGCTTTTCACCAAAGAAAATATTCAAATGGCCAATAAGTACATGAAGGAATACTCACTGTCATTAGTCATCAGGGAAATATAAAATAAAATGACAATGACATACTGTTACACAATCAGCAGTAATGGCTAAAATGGAAAAGACTGGTAATACCAGATATTGGCAAAGACACGGAGGAATCAGAACTCTCATTCATTGCTGGTGGGAGTGTCAAATGTTACAAACACTTTTGTTATATAGTTAAATAGACATCTATCCTATGACCCAGAAGTCTTCTAAGTATTTATCCAAGAGAAATGAAAACACATGTCCACAAAAAGACTTGTTCATAGCAACTTTATTCATACAGCTACAAACTGGAAGCCACCCAAGTGTCAATTAACAGTAGAAAGGATAAGCAAATTGTGGTAGATTCATACAATGGAATACTAGATGGCAATAAAAAGGTTCAAATTGCAGAAACATGCAGCAATATGGATGAATTCCCAAGACATAATACTGAGTGCTGAATGAAAACATTATGTTGAGTGAAGCCAGACACAAAATAGTCCATACCAGATGGCTGCATCTATATGGAGTTTTTCACATGAGAAAATTAATAGATGGTGATAGAAATCAAAGCAATGACTGCTTCCAGAGTGGGTGGTGGGTTGACTGGGAAAAGGTACAGGGATACTTCCTGGACTGATGGAAATATTCTATATCTTGCTAGGGGTATGGGTTACATGAGTATCCATATTTGTCCAAACGGACAGAACTAAATACTTGGAATCTGTGCATTTCACTAAATGTAAATTATACTTCAATTTTTAAAAAGCATTGGGGAAAAAGTATCTTTTCTATTTCAGGCCAAGACTAAGGATAGATCTCTAAGAGAGCTCTTATAACCTTAGAGAACAGAATCTCACCAGAAAACAAAGGCCTCATCCAGACCAGGGGAGGTGGCAGGGCGTTTCTCTTCAATTAATTTGCAGTCTTAGACCAAGGCAGGATATAATGATGACATTAACCAACCACAAATCCCAGTGACTGCACATCTTGGAAGGCACTGGATAGACTACGGCAAGTGTCAGACACCTCCTGAGTGCGAACCTCTTGAAATCTTCTTAGTTCAACCGCTTATTCCAGGTGCCTCCACAGTGACCAGTTCAGTGCAGGCTCAGTCCACTTGGCACTTAGGGGCAGCCCAATGGTGTCTAACCGTTCCCTCACCTGATACCTCTTTCTGCCTTAGTACTTCTCTGATGCCCTGGGGTGGGACCCAGCACATGCATGAATATCCAGGAACTGCAGGTGAGTTAGAGCCCATGTGATCACCTTGGCTAGTGCCAGATGGGGAGCTGGTAGGCCAATGCATCCCTCCACATTGCTTCTGCAGACATTTTTTAGCACACTTCCTAAGGCTCCTTAGGAAACCCCTTAGGATGGTGCCTCAGTCACCATTGACTACACAGTGATCAACTCAGTAACATATATCTCTTTACTGACTTGCCTTCCTTCCCTTTTTCACTCCATCCTTCCCTTCTGCTCCCTGGGACCACTTTTTCAATAAGCCATCTGCATACAAATCTTTGTCTCAGGGTCTACTTTCAGGGACAATAAGGCCAAGGCACAGTTTGTGTATACGTACAGAAATTTACATCTACATACACAAATGCTTCCCTGGGTGCTGAGACCATGTATAACACAGACCCCTATTCAACTGGCTGCCTGCCTGGAATGTTGTTCCTTGTATAAACTAGAAAGAGACTGATGGCCTCCTGCTAAGAGAGTCAACTCTTGCTAAGATACACACCTTGGTAGGAAACATAACAAGAATCATGACCAATGCCCACTCCAGAACCACTGCTTTTTTATGTAAATAATGAACCCATCCCTAGGCTGAATTCAACCCCAGGAGTGTGGAGTCACTAGGTTTAGACCACTGATTCTGCTGCTAATGACTAATAACTGAGTGATGGATGGAATAATATTGCTTCCAGGGAGACTGTCAAAGAAAAAACTCAAAACGTGATTTTTAACTTCTGAATGACTCTTTTTCTCATATACAGTGAATTACGATAAAGTATCAAACCAACATTGAAAGACCACTAATATGAGGCAAGCATCAGTGCTGTTTCCGGTTGCATCCCTTGTTGGGTTCCATGGCCCGGCCAATCCTCAACAACATGAGAGTACTCTTGACAGACAGAGAGTTTGGACTTGAGGGTTCACGTATCCTCTCTTCATTCATCTACTGTGTATACAGTGCATAGCTTCAAGCAGGGAATGTTGCCCTTTGTGTTTCTGTCTTTCTCCTGGGCAGTGACTCGCCTTTTTTTTTTTTTTTTTTTTCTTTTTTGGACTTACAAAGAGACTAGTTAGTGAAAGGCCTAGTGTAAATATGACAAAACCCCTTCAGTGGGGATAGTTCATTAAAATCAAATAGCTTGTTACAACAGGTTTTCAGCTGAATTGCTTAATGTATGTTTTATAAAACTTCACAAGACATCTGCCAATGTTTAGCCGGAATGGTGGGTTGTTGTATTGGTTTCTCTCTTCAGGGAAGATTCAAGAAAATGGTAATGGGATGTGAAGACAATTACATAGAAGCATGTTGATGAAGACTGGAAAAATAAATGAAGAGCTATTAAATCTGCTAGAATTGGAGCCAGGCTCTAACTATGTGTAGAAACAGACTGGCTTCGGCCCCATCAAGGCACGTTGAGATCAAGCCCATGAAGGATGCATCAGCTTCCATTATAATTGCAGCCACTGCTCTCAGTTTTACATAGTTCTCACTCCTGACACAGGCAGCGTTGGAAGCACAGAGAATCCGACAGAAAAGCAACTTCTATTTTGGAATTCCAGTGTGTGTGGAGGAGGGGGATGCAATGCATTCTGACTTTGATTGTGTTTTCTCTAGTTTATAGATTAACCTAAAATAGACTGTGTGTTTCATTAGAGCCAAAGAGGACATAAGATCTCTACTGAACGGAAAATCTTCTTTCTTCTTCTTCTTCCACTAAGTGCACAAATAATTGTTTGCCACTTCAGCAGCTCAAACTTACAGAGTAAGAACTGTTCATGAGTATGGCATCCAAGGCTGTCCACTCTCTGACCCCCCACTACTTCTCCAGCCACCTTCACCAAATAGACACATGATCCAATATTTTAGGTTCCCTGCTGTTCCCTGCACACACCAGGTGACTTCAGGCTCCAGGCTTTTGCTCATCCTGCCCCTTCACTTGGCAATGCCACTCCTTGTCTCCTTGTCTCCTCATCTTTCATGACATAATCAGCCTCTCTAGGAAATTTTCCAACCCAACTTTTACATTTCACACTAGGTTTGTCCCTTTCCTCTTTGGAAAGGGACAACCGTTCCCTGTACATCCTTCCATCTTGCATCCCAGAACACTAGAAAGCAAATTTTTTGGAGGTAGAAACTGTCTGACTCATTCCTGTACCTTCACTGCTTAGCACAATGTTGAACACATGGTATGTCTTATGACTAACAGAATGAATATCACACAAGGCAATTTGACTTCTTTTCTTGAGAAAGTGAGAAAATATTGGAGGATTGCTGTCTTGGAAAACATTGGAAGGATTTGGGGCTATGTTCATCCAGAGATTCCAGGATATTACACACAAAGCCTAATAAAGCTATAGCGAAAATACATTCTGCAAAATCACAAAGGCTTCTCCTACCCAGGGAGTCAATGTGGCTTAATCCACAAACTGCACCCTGTGCCGCTTCTCACTTCCTGATTAAAATTCACATTGGATTTCCAGAAGAAAAGTGCAGTTGAACAGATGAATGAGGAAGATAAGGGAACCCATTTGGATGGCACACACTGAAGCTGCTTAAAGTCTGCACTTCTCTAACTTATGAAAATATTCCTCCTCAAAGAATCCTTGAGAGAGTACTGTACTTTAAGCCTAAGCATGATCACTCTTGGAATCTGAAGGGCAGTATTGGAAACCACAAAGTTCCTAATAACTTCACGAATCCATAGACCTCCTAATAATACTTCAATTTCTTCCTGTGTTCTTCTTAACCAGATAATAATTACACAACAAGGTTCATTCAAAGATTGAAATTTTACCTCGAGCAAAATTTGGAGGTCAAATAGGGAAGGAACTCACTCAGAGAAAAGAATATAATTTAAAAATACTTTTCCTCCTACAAAGGGAACAACTAGTTATTTTGTCACATTAAAAACAATGGTTTCTTGCAATGCATCAAAGACATAAATCTGACCACACCAGACCTCTTCATTATCCCTGTGGCCCAACAAACTCCTAAAGGCAAAAGGAGCCAGTTTCTGAGCAGGCCAAGGGATTCAGGCTGTACACTCCACAGGGGACAGAAGGCTAAATCAGCCGGAAAAAGGTAGAGCTGTACAGTTGGGTAAGCACGAGTGCAGACAAGCGTGGATAATTTTAACTCCCAATACAGCTGGACTGACCACTAAACTGTCACCTCATATCGAGCTTGTAACTGAGAAACCACAATTATCCTTTTGAGCACATTTACGAGGAAGCAAGGGGAGCCCAAGGCGTTATGGGTGAGACTATTCAGAACAGGTGGATAGGGCAGTGAGGGAGGATTGTCACATGTGGCTCCCTGCAGGGACAGGGGAGGAAAGCCAGGAGGCCAGCTTCATGGCAGCCCTTCTAAAAAAGAGACAGAGCAGAGAAGAGGCAGGGATGAAAAGGAGATAAAAAAGCAAATAACAATGGAGGGAGGAAAATGACAATTGCTGTCATCTTTAGAAGTGCCAGCAGCTGATAAGTCTTTCAGGCCAAAGAGGGAACCCCGAAGTGACAGAAAAGCCTTACTTAATTTCCTTTTTTTTCCCCCTTGCACAGGAAAAGTTACCCTCAACTATATTTGACTCTTCCTCCTTTCCAATTGCTAAGCCTCAGTCAGAGACGCGTGATTTTATCTATAGCTCAATCCAATATTTAACGACAACTTCAGAATATGATATGTATTCTTGACACACTTGCTGACATGTTTTGGATCACTAAGATAATGAATCATTTATATTTTGCGAATTCCTTTCAAACTTTTTCAAGGAAATAATTCATAAGTGCCCTCCCTTCCTCCCTCCTCCCCTCCCATCCCCCCACTTCATTTTGGAAGCATAGACAACTCCTGTTTCAAATTGTTCCTAGTGGAACTCCTGAGTATCAATTTAAAAAGATAATTAAGGCCAGGCGTGGTGGCTCATGCCTGTAATCCCAGCACTTTGGGAGGTTGAGGCGGGCGGATCACGAGGTCGGGAGATCGAGACTATCTTGGCAAACATGGCGAAACCCCGTCTCTACTAAAAATACAAAAAAAAATTAGCCAGGCGTGGTGGCACACGCCTGTAGTCCCAGCTACTCGGGAGGCTGAGGCAGGAGAATCACTTGAACCCGGGAGGCGGAGGTTGCAGTGAGCTGAGATCACGCCACCGCACTCCAGCCTGGGCGATAGAGTGAAACTCCGTCTCAAAAAAAAAAAAAAGATAATTAAGCAGTACAATTATCTGTTGGTTTCACCATTGCATGATTTTCTTACTTGTTCTTACTTGAAAACACTGGCAAGTGAAAATTCCCACAAGTTTCACCTTGATCATAAATGCATTTTCTGGACAATTTTGTGTTTGGGGATTGATAACCCAGGGCACTAGTTTACTTTACATAATATGAGGACTTAAATTTAAAGCATTCTCAAGGAGTGGCAAAAGACTGAGGTGCCGTTTTCTACAAATGAAGTCATCCATTAAATGTCTACTAGTGTTAGGCATTCACAAACTCATAGACAAGTGAAGAGTTAAATTCTAAGATGTGTCATAAAGAATCAATCTACAGAAACAGGAGAAATTTCTATTGATAAGGGAAGTGGCAAGTGTTGAGGCAGAATAAACAGGCATCAAGAGGCTGGAAGGAGAGGTCACAGTATCAAGAAAATAATGCACCAACCCCGGGATCTTGCACCAGACTGCCATGAGCATTACATCGTTAAGTCTCTTTCTTACCTAAGTTTTCCTGTTTTGCTCTCCCAGGGAATTTCACTTTAAGGGAATACATCCCTGACTTTATAGCAAAGATCAGGAAGCAAACAGGATTCATTTGTATAGAGATCGTTTTGTTCTCTTCCACGAAGCCAGGAATGTCTGCATTCACATTTAAAACAACAACAAAATTATCTTTCATAAGATATTTTCTCCTTCAAACAGGACAAGAGAATCGAAGTATTATGCCCAGCATTGAATTTCTGTCCCCTTCCCTTTTGACCTCAACTGACAAGGCCCTTTGTGCCTTTTATGTAATATTAGTGGTTTTCAGAATGTGCTCCCTGGACCAGCAGTGACAGCAGCATCACCTGGGAAGCTGTCAGACATGCAGATTCTCTGAGTCCATCCTACCCATGCCCAAGTGAACCAGAAACTCTGGGGAGACTGGGTGCTCAATGCAAGATGTAATACATTCTCCCAGTGATTCTGATGTTTGCCAAAATATGAGAGCCATTGCTTTATGTTAATTGACTTCCTTTGTTATTTCACACCCACTATCTATAAGCTAATTCCCACTGCAGTGGGGCAGAGAGAGATGGCTCCACACTGCACTCTTAGGTACAATCGAGCGTCCCCATTTGGTGTTGAGAGGTCTGCTTTATTTTTCCCATTTATTTGATGGGCACATTTTTAACTTAGAACAATATTTGTCTCCAAACAGTGTGAGCATCTTACGGTAAGTTTTTACAAACATTTTTTAGCCATTTCAGGTAACAACCCCCAGCGTAACAATCCCCCACGTGGCCTGTAACACCCAGAACTCTGGTGAATGTAATGATTGTTTTGCAGACAGGAAGTGACTGCAGCATTAACACTATCCAGAAGTGAGTGGTGATAAACTCTGGCACTGCTACAGAAAGGAAAAACCAGGCTCAGAGATGCAGAAACTCAGAGAATACATTCTGTAGCTGAGAGGAAAAACCCACACAAACTCAAAACAAAACCAGTTCAAATAAACCTCGCTCCTTGCCATCTATAAACAGAGTTAAGTTCAAGGGAGAATCTTCTGGCCCCAACAAGAACCATGGAATGAGATAAGATGTTTTCTCCTTTATTTTAATGTGTGGACTGCATTGGCGCCCCATTATGAAGGCATTTCAAATATCCATTAATGATTTAATTGACTAAGTGCCATTCTTCCCTGACTACCATGTTGGGTTTATCTGTGCAGAGCTTCCTGCGATTATCTTAAGTCTCTGGCAGCTTAATGAAGGCTGTATGTCGGCAAACACTATTTTGTAAAAATTAGAGGATAAACTTACAAGGAGTAAATGCTCCATTAGATGTTGAGAGGTCACTCATGCCCCAACTTGACTCGGATGTCTGACACAGCTGCTTCAAGAAGTCCACGTGGCCCCAGGCGATGGAGCTGTTAAATCATGTTCACGTAGGACATTCCTCTTCTGGCTTGAAATACAATCTGGTTAATGAATTTACCTTCTTCACATCCCAGGTACCGGTCAGAATACTCAACCTGAAAATCTTTTGTGCCGAGTATTTAAAAATCTATCTCTCATAGGATTCCTACAGGAGTCAACATTTTGTTTCTCTTAAAAAGGAACACTCGCTTCCAGTCTGTTGTGACATATCTGAAATGTTAGACCCGGCTGTGTTTTCCAGGAGCAATAATTGGAATTCTCTCTAACCCAACCAAACTCTTTTTAATGAGTTCAGGGGAATCAGCGTGTTTGTGTTGGCTTGCTGGACCTTTGAAGCTCACAGACCTAGCCAGCTCAGGCACAGATCAGCAGCCGGGGAAGGCATTAGTCTCCCCCACATATCTACCCTGCGAGCTTTATGGCCAAGAGCAATGCCAGGGAGTTCAAGTGATTACTTATGTCAGGGAAACGAAAGCCAACAACCCAAGAATCAGCGTCCCCAGGAAAATGTCAATAGGCCTTGGTGCTGTAATGAATGTAACAAATATTTAAATAAGGATAATATTGAAATGTGTTCAGTCATCTTGATTTATTTCCAACTACTTGGCTTTTGCTCCACTGAGTAGTTCCGAAATTCAAAGTTGATTTCTGCTGACTTGTGGAGCCACGCCACCTGTTTTTCTTCCTTCTACGTGCCTTTCAATCCTATTTCACAGTCACTTCCAAAAGGACCACAAAGCGTGGCAAACAGAGATAGACTCAGTCTACCAAGTGGCTACAAAGGATGTTGTTTTATAAAGCAGAGAACCTGAGCCAAGCTTCTGCACAATGCAGAGGAAGAGTCAAGGCTCTAGACAGACTGGTCCAGGCCATGGTGAATGGCCAGGCCCATTCAATCCCAATCATCAGAGGAGCTTTTTTCCTTTCCAAAGCATGAGTCCTACAGGGATGAAGATGAGAATCTCCTTGAATGTAGAATTGTAATATGTCTCAACTGGAGGAGTTCCGAAAGATTCCCCACTATTAGCTCCAGGAAGCAGAGGCTGGGCCGGATAAAATGGATTGCCCACGATTCTCAGCGAGTTGAGAGGAAGGGCACTGGCCCAGGGGATGCTTCCCTGTTCTCCCTCCTGCCCACCCTGCTGCACGCGTGCATCGAGTTAATAATAAGTGAGCCTCAAACCATGGCCACGCACTGTTCTGACACTTGCTGGGAAATAATCCCAGTGCCTCCTCTGGGTACAGTGCAGTAGGTAGGGTGACAGGGTAGGTGCCAAGTGGAATCTACTACACAGACTGGTAGTTTTACCTACCTCCATATCTGTCCCCACTCACTCTTAGTCTGTCTTAGGAAGCCAGTGGGCAGTAGAGCTTCTCTCCTAACACTTTACCATGAAAAAGTTTCAATGGGCACGCCAGCACCATTTTAAGATTGTTGGCTGCATCCTCGCCGTGATGCCTACTGGTCTCTCAACAAGGATGGAAAAAGTGACAGCCTTTGACTATGGTTTTTCTTTCAACCCAAGTAGTTACCATTTATTGAGCACATACTATGTACCAAGAACTACAGAGGTGCGTGTCTCTGATCCTTGCAACATCTCCATTGGATAAGTTTTATAACTGCACTTTAAGTATTATTATATTTGCACTGTATCACTCTTTTTTTTTTTTTTTTTTTTGATACAGAGTCTTGCTCTGTCGCCCAGGTGGAGTGCAATGGTGCATTCTCAGCTCACTGCAAGCTCTGCCTCCCAGGTTGACGCCATTCTCCTGCCTCAGCTTCCTGAGTAGCTGGGACTACAGGTGCCTGCCATCACACCTGGCTAATTTTTTGTATTTTTTAGCAGAGACGGGGTTTCACCGTGTTAGCCAGGATGGTCTCGATCTCCCGACCTCGTGATCCGCCTGCCTCGGCCTCCCAAAGTGCTGGGATTACAGGTGTGAGCCACCGTGCCTAGCCTTCTGTTTTGTTTTTACTTTAAATTTTAGCAAGAATATAAGTTCCACAACAGAAGTGACCTTGCTTCTCTTGTTAACAATTCCATTCCAAGCACCTACCGTGTGCCTCACACGTAGTAGTTATTAATAAGTGCTTGCTAAATGAATGAGGGAATTCTCATCTCATAGGGTAGGAAACTAAGTCTTTTTAGAGAGGTGAATTAACTTATTCAAAGCCTCCCAACTGAATAAAGGAGAGGGTGCCTTTCAAACACCCTCTCCTCTATATATTTTTATAAATGTAATTAGATACAAAGATGTGCTTATGATAAATGGAAATGGAAACTATCAAGATTCTCAATGACTCTACCCAAGGCCCATATAACACGTGTGTTTACTAAAGGCTCTGACCTCTACAACCCCTGAACTTGACATAGTGAGAAATAACAAAGTTTAATACTTTAATAGATAGAGTATTCTGCCTTATTGACACATTTCTACTACTCAGGAGATTGGCAATTTGTTGTAAAATAGCATCTCCTGCTACTGACCTTAGTTAAATGACGGAGGCTAAGTTAACACCAGACCTATAAGAAAAACATTGAGTTCTTGAGATGCAGTATATATGATGACGAACTCCATGTGTGCCCACAGTAACGAATGGGGTTGTTATTAGGAAATCTGCTAAATACCTAGAATTACAACCTTCCACAGTAGTATCATCACTTGCAAAGTTGATATAACAGAAATTGATCAGGGAAAGAAATAAAGACTGCGTGGGGAACTACTAGTAGGCTTCAGGACCATGAACATTTATTTGAACAAAGGTGCTTTTCCAGATGCTCTGTGTCCTCACAGAACAAAATAATAACCGAAGCTGAAACCTGCAGGGTAGAGCATGTGGGGTCGCTATAAAATGGAAGCAGCCTCATGAGGGGGCCAAATGGAGGTGGGAAAATATTAGGTCCAAGGGTTTTCTGAAAATAGGACAGTGGGATAATTGCAGCCTAAGCTTAAGGCAGGAGTTAGAGCTAGCCTATCAGAGGCCCCATAAGTACTTATTTTTTTACTTTAGGAAGGGATAAAGGCCATCTCAGAAGAGAAAGTCACTGACTTTCAATTATCTGCTTTCTACCATATTACAAATAAAATTTAGGGAAACTAACAGACTCTTAATGAAAAAAAATAAATCTTCAGAAGTTATTATCTGGGAAACCTGGACATTGTCTGAGGACCTGGTTGCCTGTGACAACATACATTTGTCAGGAGGGATTGCCAGGGGGTCAGATATCAGCCCATAAAGTTGCTAATATAACTGATGCAGCTTGATGAGAGGAAAAGCATCAATCAAAGTCAAAAAGTCTGTGTAGGTGAGGTGGGGGTGGGAGTACCAGCTCTAAAGCCTTGATTCTGAAAACAGAAGGTCTCCGTAGAATTTTTCTGTAGGAAAAATGGGAGGCCAAGTAAAACCAGGTGCTGGGAACAGGTGATGAGCACTAGACTTGACCTCTCTAAATGAAGGATGTAGACCACTCGTTTCCTCCAAATTACAACCACCAGAAATTTAGTTCTTTCAATAATGACTTCAAAGTTTAAAAACCTCTCATTTTAAGTTGTCCATGTTTGGTGGCAAAAAAAACAAAAAAACAAAAAAACAAAAAAAAAACCAGAATATATACATAGACAGAAATATACAAATGTAGAGTCATTGCTTTCTAGATGTCAAATGCAGATGACTGAGTTTATCTTATGCCTGGGTTTATGGCCTAGTATCATCATTGGTCCAGGGAAGTTTGCTCTCTTACTTTACTTGTGTATTGACTTTTTTTTTTTCCTTATCCACTACTCCCAATCTCCTCTCCACACAGGCAACAGTTCTAATGCATTTAATATGTATCCTCAAATTCGTAGGTATCCCTATAAAATGTAGAATTGTTTTGTGTGTATATATATTTTTTAATTTATATAAATGGCATTGGACTAAGGATCACATTTTTCCCCTTTTAAATTCAGTAGTATGCTTGAAAGATCTGTCCCTGTTGCCATTATCTACTGGGTTTTACTTCATGATGCCCATCCACTACATTTTACTGAATGATTTCCCTTCAAATTGACCACAGGTTAACTCTATTTCCTTTATGACACAAGCAGTAAGCAGCAAACATGTGCATCCATGTCTTCCTCTAGATTTATGCAAAGATTTTTTTTTTTTCTGAGATTACCCATAAGTGGAATTCTGAGTCCTTAGCAGAAACAATCATTTAAGTAAGCCCTGCCTCAGTTGCTCTCCAGGATACTGGATCAGTTCCCATTCCCACCAGTAGGACACAAAGGTTTCTTTTATTCCACATACTGCTAACCCATGGATATAAATTGGATATAATTTTTACCAATTAAAATAGGTAGAATATGTTATCCCATTCTTAATTTAATTTGCATTTATCTGAGTATTACTGAGTTTAAGCATCTCTTTATATATATTTTTAGCCATTCACATTTCCTTTCTAGGAACTGTTGTTCATATCCTTTGGTCATAATTTTTTAAGTTTTCTCTTTTTCTTGTGAATCCGCAGAGTTCCTTACATTCTAGATATTGATATCTCATTGGTCCTGGGCAGTGCAAATATATTTTCCTAATCTCTCATCTGTCTGTTAGCTTTTTCTATGTTGTTTTTTTAAAACAAAAGTCTACACTTTGTGTAATCAGAATCATCAATTATTCACCTAATGGTTTGTTCTACTCAGGTGATGTTAAAGTTCTGCTTTTCCTGTAGGTCCCATATTTTCTTCTATTAGCATTCTGGTTTTACTTTTCACATTTAGGTCTTCCATCCATCAAGAATCTACTTCGTATATGGTGTAAGGTAGGGCTCTAGATTTGTTTTTCTTTGTATCATGAGCCAATTTTCTTAACACCTTCTATTAAATCATGTGTCCTGTTGCCCATTGACCTTTATCATCTCAAGTTGCCATGTATCTAGGTATGAGTCATAAGTTATTTTTGTTCAATTGGTCTACTTCTCTGTTCTTGTACCACTAGCACACAGTTTTTATTTCTATAGTTGCATACTATATCTTAATATCTGATCACAGAAATTTGCCTTCTTTTGTTTCTTTCCCAAAGTAACTTAGGTATTCATGGACCTATACTCTTCTGTATACAGAATAGCCTTCTCACATTCATTCCTAAATCCACTGGAATTTTGTTCTGGATCACACTGAAACTGTACATTAGTTTAGAGAGAATTGGCATGTTTATCATCTTAAAGCATCCCATTTATATACATGGTACAGTTCTCCATTTACTCATATTTTCTTAAAATGTTATCCATAGATACTACATATTATTCCTTGTTAATTTCTATATATTTTATAATTTTTGTTGCCCTTATGAAGGCATCTTGTTTTGTCTTTTATTTACTGATTGGTTACTGGTGGTATGGAGAGATGTAACTAATGTTTCCAAGTTGATCTGTGTCTTGCAAATTTCCTGAGCTCTCTTATTCTAATCTTTTTCTGTTGATTTTGACAGATTTCCATTGAGATCATATCATCAGCAAATGACAATTTAATACCCTTCCTCCCAACCATTAGGCTGACAGTGTTTTGTTTTTATCTTAGAATTGTCCAGAGCTTTTGCTACTGTATTAAGTAGCAGCAGCATATGTTTCTAGTCTTAAAGGAGATGATTTCAAAGTTTAAAGTATGTTGTCTACTGTAGGTTAGGGGCATAAATCTTTATCACATTAAAAAGGTCCTTTTCTAGGCATGGTGTGCTAAGAGGCTTTTAACATAAATGGATGTTCAACTTTATAAAAATGCTTTTTCTGCACCTATTAAGATGATCAAGATATTTTTCTTTTGTGGATTAATTTAGCAATACATTTTCTGAGGTTGAACCATCTTTGCTTTTCTTGGCTAAACCCTCCATGATCATGTTTGTTACTTTACTTTCTAAAATTTCATTAGCTAACATTTCGTTCTGCATTTTTACCTATATGCTCAAAAGTCACATTGGCCTTTTGTACTGACCTTGGCAGAATTTGCAATAAAAAATAATCTCATAAAATAATTTCTAATGTTTCATCATTTTTCTATTTCCCAGAGTTGTTTATTTTCTAAAACTGGTGGAATTTACTTATAAAACCACTGGATCTGGGGCTTTTGTGGAAGAAAAGAACTTTATCACCATTTTTAATTTCATTATTGCTTATTGGTTTATTAAATTTTTCCAGTTTCTTTTTCACTCTTTTTAGCATTTTAGATTTTTCCAGAAATATAGTTCTCATGGAAAACTTTCCATGAAAGTTTCCATTTCATGTAGATTTCAAATATATTGGATAGTTTTTCATAATATTCTTCCATAATATTTTTCTCAGCTGTGTCTATTTTATTTCCCTCTTATTCACTCTGTAATTTTATTTATTTTCTCTTTCTCTCGATCAGTCCTGCCAGAAAGAAAATGCTTCTCTTATTGATGTTTTCAAAGTACTAGATTTTGGTTTTATTAATCTTTATTTTTAGTGTACCTTAAATTTTATCATAAATTTATTATATCTCTATAATAAATTTTGTTCCTTTTGGGGAACAAAATTTTGGGGGAGTTTGTTCCTTTTCCAACTTCTGCATTTGAACACAAATAATTTGTTGTTGGTCTTTGTTGTTTTCAAATAAATGTGTCTAAAGCTATATCTTTCCACTGGTTACTATTTAGCTGTCTTACAAATTTTGATAGCTTTTAAAACATTTCTGGGCCGGGCACGGTGGCTCACACCTGTAATCCCAGCACTGTGGGAGGCCGAGGCGGGCAGATGATGAAGTCAAGTGTTCAAGACCAGCCTGATCAACATGGTAAAACCTCATCTCTACTAAAAATACAAAAATTAGCCAGGCGTAGTGGTGTGCACCTGTAATCCCAGCTACTCAGGAGGCTGTGGCAGGACAATCACTTGAAACCGGGAGGTAGAGGTTGCAGTGAGCCAAGATAATGCCACTGCACTCCAGCCTGGGTGACAGAGCGAGACTCCATCTCAAAAAAAAAAAAAAAAAAAAAAAAAACTGTGTTTAGTTCTAAATATTTCATAATTTCTGTTAATCATTGTTTAGCCCAGTTGTTTGGGTTTCAGATATATGGGTTACTTTTTAGCTTTCTGTTGCAGCTGATTCCTTATTTTACTGCATCTTTATCACTGAACATATGATGCATTAAACAGGATTCTTTTTGGAACATAGAACTTTTCTTGGTAGCCTAGTAAATTGTAAATGTTTTATGAATAATCCATTCTCAAAATGTACCTTTACTGTTTGTTGGGCATAGAATTCCATACATATCTACTGGTTTCTCCACTTACTGTATTATTTGGATCTTTTATATCTTTGCTCATCTTTGTTCTGCTTAACCTATCAGTTTGAGAAAGCTGTTTTAAAATTTCTGTCCACAATTGTTGGCTTACCTGTTTCTTCCCATAGTTGACTGTCATTTTACATATTTTTAAGACAATATTATCAGGTACATTTATGTTCATTATGATTATATATTATTCTATTGCTACACTTATAAATACGTCACATCCTTCTTTGCCCTTAAATGATTTTTGTTTTTAATCATATTTCATCAGATATAAATATTGCTATCATGGCTTTCTTTTGGTTCACATTTCCCTACTACAGTTGGTCCTTTAACAATACAGGGATTAGGGGCACTGACCCTCTATGCTGTCAAAAACCCACAAATAACTTTTGACTCTCCTAAAACTTAACTACTAATAGCCTACTTACCTATAACAGAAACTGGCTATTAACACATATTGTGTGTGTGTGTGTGTGTGTGTGTGTGTGTGTGTGTGTGTGTGTGTGTGTGTGTATATTTTGTATATGTTTTATACACTGTATTCTTAAACTAAGCTAGGGCAAAGAAAATGTTATTAAGAAAATGAAGAGAACATATATTTACTATTCATTAAATGGAAGCAGATCATCATAAAATTCTTCATCCTTATGATCTTTATGTTGATTAGGCTGAGGAGAAGAAGGTAGTAGAGGGGTTGGTCCTGCCCCTCAGAGGCAGAAAAGGCAGAAGGGGCAGAAGGGGCAGAAGAGGTGGAGAAGGTGGAAAGGGAGGCAGGGGAGGCAGGGGAGGCAGGGGAGGCAGGGGAGGCAGGGGAGGCAGGGGAGGGAGGGGAGGGAGGGGAGGCAGGGGAGGCAGGCACATTCAGTGTAACTTTTATTTTAAAAATTCAGTGCATAAGTGGACCCATGTAGTTCGAACCCATGTTGTTCAAGGGTCAACTGTATTTTTTTATTCTTTTGTTATTACCCTAACCAGATTGCCCTCCATCACTGCTCTCTTACTGACAAAATATTGCTGGATCTTAATATTGTATCCAATCTGAGTACTTCTGTCTTTTGATGGGTCAATTTATATGTATTGCAATTATGGATACATTAGGATTTACTTCTGCCATTTTACTTTTTTCTCAATTTATTACACTTTCTTTTGTGTATTTTTTTCTGTTTCTTGCTTTCCATTGGGTAAACTTTTCACCTGTTAGAAACTTATACATTCTAGTTTTGTTTTCTGGTAGTTGCTCCTAACTTGTTAAGATCCATAGTTACATTCTCCCCATCTATTTCTTCATCTTAACAATACTTAATCTTTCACTGAACAAAGAAAGTGCCTGTCCCCACCTGCCTCTATCCTCACCTTCTTCTCCTAGCCCATCATCCTAGGTTCATTATGTTGCAAATTTTATTTTGGGTTGTTATGCACATCAACAATGGTAGTTCTGAGGACAAACATCAATCAATCTTTCTTCTGGAGGCGGATGACTTCAAAGACATTTCTTTGGGGTCTTCCTTCTTCCCCTAAGTAAATTTGAAAGACATATGCTAGAGAGTGGGCTGCTTTCTCCTGGTAGAGTATGATATAGCTTTTGACTCACAGGCAATTAACACAAATAAACCTTACCACATGAATAAACATCAAATCATCACGAACAACACTTTAGCCCTGGAAACCTGGCGGGTGAGAAAGGAATGTTTCACCATTCCCAGGAGACAAGCAATCTCACTTCATTACTGGATGATAGCCCAGGGTGCTGCCCCACGTCCCAAACCACACTCTTCTAAACAGCAGGGTACCTATGTTTATGAAGGGTTGTAAGTGAAAGGTACACATTAAGCAAATATGCATAAGCCAAGACATGCCCATAGTGATAATTTCACACACATATACTGCAGTACAAACATACCTCAGTGGTAGTTATATGTGTTTCTACACACACACACCCCCACACACTCATACACACATACTGTCTCTAAACGATACTTTAGTTTGACAATACAGTACTTAAACTCCCCTAGACTCATTTTTTTAACATAAGTTCCATATTATCATAAGCGCTGGGATTCAATAGCAGGCAAAAGCTATTATGCCCGAGGAGAACCAAAACCTAAAACACCTAAATAACCCTTTTACTGAGCTCCCATTAACAGAGCTTCCTATCAGCCAACATTTTAGCCCAGTCCCCTCCTTCCATGTGCTCTTTAAAATCTGATTTTAATTGTCTCATAACTGGAGTTTCCCGAGGCTTCATAAGCCTTTGGATATAAATGAGATTATATTAAATTAATGCCCAGATTCTGCTGACTCTTAAACTTCACCTGCTTCTCTGCAAGAAATCAGCCCTCTGCCTTGGCTTTCTGCAGTTATTTCCAAGAGACCACAGGAGCATGTCACCTACCTCCTCATTCCAGCCTTCCTACTTCTCCCTAAGGAAGGCACATCTGTCATGCCTTCCCCTTCACTGCCAGGGTGATGTCACACCCACCCTGAGGGATCTAATTGCATCTCTACGGAGGAATGAGGAGGTGACTCTTCTTCTCCAGTCTACAGTGGTCCATCACCATCAAGGCACCTAAGCCACACTACTGATGTTCAGAATCTTACAAGTGCTTTGTTGAAACAGCTCCTTCAGCTCTTCGTTTGCAGCTTTCTCTCTCACCAGGGCTCAGACCTCATGGTCCATGGAGGCAGGCTGGGAAGGAGGGGGCGGGTCACTACCATCTCCAACTTTCCTCCCAAAGACACACGTACAGAAACCTTCACACAAAACTCTGATTCCACCACCTTCTCCAATTGGGATAAATATTAAGACATTATATTTAGCCGTGGGATATTAAGTCATGGCAAAGTTGAAACCCAAACAAACCCCGAATCTTGGTTTAGACTTGGTTGAAACATCTGCTATGCTGATGACTCCTTTTGTAACTTTCCTCTCCCTGAAAAAATTCTGGATGTTTTGAGATGCCCATTTTATTCCACAAATATTTTTGAGGTCTTGTCATGAAGGCAGGATGACATCCAATGAATTGTTTATATATTGATTATTCCATAACAGCTTAGTCATGATAGAACCATGTTTTGTATTTCAAAGCTGTGATGGTTATTAGGGCTGTTTACAAGAACCCTGAGTCACCTCCTTCCAGGTACATGGTGAGATTGTTTTTTCATGGTTTCTTGAAGTTAGGCATAGCCTTGTGGCTTGGTTTAGACCAATGAAAAGTGTGCAGTCTGATGACTGTCCCTTCCAGAAAGATATAACTATCAGTGTAATACACCGCAGCACACACTTTTCTCTGCTATAAAGATTGTTGAATAACATGAAAGACAAGCCTCCAACAGCCTGGGTTTCTGAATATCTATAAGGAGCAGAATCATCTGTGACCCTCACAGGATATGTAGCCTGAATGAGAAATCTTAGATGTTTTAAGCCACTAAAATGTGGGGAATGTTTGTTAACATGCATAACCTTATCCCTCCTGACTAATATAAAGGTAGAAGCATGCTAGAAATGTCTTTAGGATTGAAAATTCAGGGCCATTGCCTTGCACAACTTCAGGTGGCACCATTCATGCTGTATCCTATGAATAGCATGCATGAAAACACAACCATTCATTCTGTGTTCTATGTCCCTGGAATTAGGCAGTACTTTGAAACTAAATAAATATATATATTTCCTGAGTTTTCTGTCAAGTTTAACTCATGAATGGGGGCATTCCCCAATTTTGTGCCTGGGGAAGAAATATTCTATTTTACCATATATGTAACTTTTAGATCTTCCTTTGCAGTGTCATCTCAGTACCAGAGGCTAGAGATGGGAGAATCTTGCCCCCCAGGAGATATTTGGAAACGTCTTGGGGCACTTTTGTCCCATCTGAAGGCAGGGGGCACTAATGGTATGTAGTACACAGAGGTCAGTGATGCAGTGAACAGCAGCCCCCACTTCCCAGGTAGACATTTCTCCTTTGTACTGGCCAAATGCCCTCCTTCATTGAGAATAGAAAGGAGAAAATGTTTTGATGGTCTAAAGCGGAAGTCCCCAACCTTTTTGGCCCCAGTGACCGGTTTCATGGAAGACAATTTTTCCACAAATCAGGAGGGGTGGGGAGATGGTTTCAGGATGAAACTGTTCCACCTTTGATCAACTGGTATTAAATTCTCATAAGGAGGGTGCAACCTAGATCCCTCCCATGCACAGTTCACAGTAGGGCTCGCGCTCCTATGAGAATATAATGCTGCCACTGATCTGATAGGAGGCGGAGCTCAGATGGTAATGCTCGCCTACCTGCCATTCACCTCCTGCTGTGCTGCTCAGTTCCTCACAGACCACAGACCAGTACTGGTCTGTGACTCAGGGGTGAGGGACCCCTGGTCTAAAGCTCAAGGAGGTGGAGCATAACGTTCCACTCCAGTGTGCACCTTACCCGGTGGCTTCCTTCCCAGGAGCACAGTATGTAAGCAGGGAAAGGAGTAACCTGCTTTGCAGCAGAGAGGCCTGGCAAACACTCCTCAGCAGGCAGTTAATGTCAGCATCAACAGCCATGAGTCATGTTGATAGAATGTACCCTAGACACGGTATGATGAGAATAGCACCTTACCTCCCCCAAACCCATAACCCTACCCTGATCATGAAAAAAAGAATCAGAAAAAAAATCCCAATTGAGGGACATTTTATGACATACTTGACCAGTATTTCAGATCAAAATGAGGAAAGTCATCAAAAACAAGGGAAGTCTGAAAAACTGTCACTGCCGAGGGGAACCTTAGGAGACATGACAGCTAAACGTGATATGAGATCCTGGGTGGGATCCTGGATGGGATTCTGGAACCAAAAAAGGAGATTAGATGAAAGCTATGGAAATCAGAATAGCACATGGACATAATAATGTATTAATATTAATTCATTTCTTATGACAAATGTATCACACTAATAAAACATGTCAGCTGGGCATGGTGGCTCATGCCTGTAATCCCAGCACTTTGGGAGGCTGAGGCAGGCGGATGACTTGAGGTCAGGAGGTCGAGACCAGCCTGGCCAACATGATGAAACCCCATCTCTACTAAAAATACAAAAACTAGCTGGGCGTGGTGACACATGCCTACAATCCCAGCTACTCTGGAGGCTGAGGCAGGAGAATTGCTTGATACCGGGAGGCAGATATTGCAGTTAACTGAAGTCATGCCACTGCACTCCATCCAGCCTGGGCAACAAAGCAAGACTCCATCTCAAAAAAAAAAAAGTCAATAACGGGGAAACTAGGTGTGAGGTATACAGGAACTCTATTATCTTTCAATTTTTTTGTAAATCTAAAATCATTCTAAAATGAAACACATTTTAAAGATGATATGAGGGATATAGGAGAACTATAAAGAATCTTCCAGCAGTTACAAAGGTCAAAAGTGAAATTGCTCATAAAGAGATATTACAGAAGTATACAATGAGCTGGACAAATGACCAACTCATCAGGTTTGACTCCCAGGAGTCCTGAGGACAAAAGAATAACCCTGTGTTTGAACAAATTTTTGAACACATATTACAGGTAACATGCTGAGAAATGACTCATATGTGAGCCACAGTAAGATTGTAATCTACTCACAAACTTACATGATATGATTGAACAAGACTGAATAGTGTCTGATAAAACAACGTGAGCAGTGGTTTCCAAACTGTGCTCTGTTGAACCTGTGACCCACTGAAGTCTGGTCTAGGTCTGCTTAAACATATTTTAACTATTTTTACAACTGTAATAAAAAGCAACACCATCTCACAACTGTCTCCTATAACCTAACACACAGGAGATCAATAACACACATATTTATACTTGGTTCTAAGAACTAAGCTTCTGCTGCCATCCCAGAATACAGGTTGGAATTTATAAAGGGGCATTAAGCAGAAGGGATGACACCTCATGCTCATCTTTTTACAAACACCCACCTCTGTGTGTGCTCTTTAGATATAGTTGTGCAAGTGAAGATTCCACACAACGTTGGACAAATTGCCTTCTCTCACACCAGCTACATTAGTAATGAAAACTGGAAAAACAAAGTTGGCCGGGCGCGGTGGCTCACGTCTGTAATCCCAGCATTTTGAGAGGCCAAGGAGGGCGGATCACGAGGTCAGGATTTTGAGACCAGCCTGACCAACATGGTGAAACCCCGTCTCTACTAAAAAAATACAAAAGTTAGCCAGGCATGGTGGTACATCCTATAATCCCAGCTACTCAGGAGGCTGAGGCAGGAGAATCACTTGAACCTGGGAGGTGGTGGTTGCAGTGAGCCAAGATCACGCCACTGCACTCCAGGCTGGGCCAACAGAGCAAGACTCTGTCTCAAAAAAAAAAAAAAAAAGAAAAGAAAAGAAAAGAAAAAAAGAAATTAGAATTGTTGGGAGAATTAACCTAATTGACACAAAGTCCTTAACATGCTGCCTGGCCCATAGTGATGCTCAATAAATATTAGTTTGCTCTTTTAATTGCATTATACCATTTTTAGCCTGTTCTACTTGCCAACCTTGCAAGAGGTAAGAGGTCTCACGTTTCAAAAACAAATCATGTTTATTCACGTTTCCATACTCACACCTCCCTCTATGTGGAGCACCCTTCTTTCAAGATCCTTACACATGAGGTCCTCTCCTTCCACAAACCTGTCCTTTCCAACACGCCTAGACAGGGGCAGTCTCTCTCCACCCATGTCCCTACAGTGCTGGGACCACACATCTCATATAGTCCTCATTAAACCATAAGTAGTTGTCCATATTTTTTTTCACTAATATATTGGGGTAAAATTGATATAATATAAAACCACTTAAAATGTATAATTTAGGCTGGGCGCGGTGGCTCACATCTGTAATCCTAGCACTTTGGGAGGCCGAGGCCGGCAGATCACGAGGTCAGGAGATCAAGACCATCCTGGCTAACATGGTGAAACCCCAACTCTATTAAAAATACAAAAAATTAGCCGGATGTGGTGGCACACGCCTGTAGTCCCAGCTACTCAGGAGGCTGAGACAGGAGAATCACTTGAACTAAGGAGGCGGAGATTGCAGTGAGCTGAGATCGCGCTACTACATTCCAGCCTGGGTGACAGAGTGAGACTCCATCTCAAAAAAAAAAAAAAAAAGTACAATTTAATGGCATTAAGTACATTCACAACGTTGTGCATGTATTACCGTTAATTCTAAGAATTTTCATCACTTCAAAAGGAAATTCCGTAGCCATTAAGCAGCCACTCCCCATTCCCACCTGCCCCCAGTTCTGGCAACCACAAATCTTTCTGTCTGTATGGATGTACCAATTTTTGATATTTCATGTAAATTGAATCATTCAATATGTAGCCCTTAGTGTCTGGCTTCTTTCACCTAACATAGTATTTTCAAGGTTCATCCATGTCGTAGCATGTATCAGCACTTTGTTCCTTTTTATGGCTGAATACTATTCCATTGTATGGCTTTGCCACATTTTTATTCATTTGTTGATAGACATTTGAGATGTCCACATCTTTTGGCTATTGTAAATAGGTCTGCTGTAAACATTCATGTATTTTTTAATGTCTGTTTTCAATTCTTTAGGGTATATACTTAGGAGTAGAATTGCTGGATCATAGGCTAATTCTATGATTAAATGTTTGAGGAAACTCCAAACTCTCTTCATAGTGGCTGCACTATTTTACATTCCCAGCAGTAGTGTGTGAGGGTTCCAATTCTCCATATCCTCACCAGCACTTTTTTCCTTTTTATTATTTATTATTATTTATTATTATTATTTAATTATTACTATTGCCATACTAGTGGGTATGAAGTAGTTACTCATTGTGGTTTTATTTTTGAGACAGAGTCTAACTCTGTTGCTCAGGCTGGAGTGCAGTAGTGTGATCTTGGCTCACTGCAACCTCTGCCTCCCAGGTTCAAGCAATTCTCCTGCCTCAGCCTCCCGAGTAGCTGGGATTACAAGTGCGTGCCACCACAGCCAGCTAATGTTTGTAATTTTTTTTTTTTTTTAGTAGAGATGGGGTTTCACTATGTTGGCTAGGCTGGTTTCAAACTCCTGACCTCGGCCTCCCAAAGTGCTGGGATTACAGGTGTGAGCCACCGTGCCCGGCCTCATTGTGATTTTGATTTACTTTTTGTCAGTGGCTAAAGATGTTGAGCATCTTTTCATGGGCTTGTTGGCCGTTTGTATAACATTGGAACATGTTGGTTATTGAGCTTTACACCCTCTGTGCCCTCGAGGCTGTGAGCTCAATGACAGTGGAGGATGCCGCTCCTTCTCCTTTGTGTCTTCAGTGCAAAGGGCAACTGACATCGTAGGGGAAAAAATACCCAAAACCTCTTCTCTTAAAAATGAGCCGAATGAAGTAAAGAATAGCCCAAGAGATTCTGCCAATGGTAGAAGCTGTGAGAATCAGGGTGGAGAGGACACCAACCAGGTGGAATGGGCACACCTATGAGGTGGGACATCAGCTGGGACTTGAGGCATGAGCAGATTTTGATCTAGATCCCCAACTCCTCCTTTCATCTCCATTAATTCATTTGTTCATCAATGCAATAAACAGATCCTGAGTGATTACATCGTGCTGGGAGGCAGGAGCTTTGGCGGGCTCTTGCGTGTTTGAGATACAGGGAATATCTGACATTGAGGCCTCACACCTGCCTCAGGTCCGCCCCCGTCTGTGGCAAGCACCCTCCCAGCGCCCCATACCTATAGCTGCTCCTAACCTGGTGTTTCACTCTCTATCACAAGCTGATGGACCTATAACATGTAGAAATGAAAATAACATGAGGGTTCAAAGTGCTTTATTGGTTTACGTGATTCAAAACTACGTCATATTTAAACTTCATGCAGATGTATTCTCTCTTTTTTTTTTTTTTGGTTACAATCTATTTCCCACCATCTTCCCGTCACTCCCGAAGGGCTGGAGTTGACACATTTGCCCTGGCTATTTTCTTTGATTATTCAATTAAATAATCCCAGGGATTTTCAAAAATGTTGAAATTCTTATTTCCTAATTCTATAATTACAGTGTTCAGAGATGACCTTCTGCTCATTGATATCATGAATAATAGTTATCATACATATCTGCACACACCTGAAAGTTTAAAGAGGCCTCTCACAAAGATGATCTCATTTATTTTCCTCAAAAACCTGGAAAGTACACACTGCCACTCTCAGTTGACAGAAGAATAAACTAAAGAACAAAGAGGTGAGATGCCTTGCCCAAGTCCACACCATTGAAAGCCAAGTGACAAAGCCAAGTGACAAAGCCAAGTGACAAAGCCAAGACTTCATTTTAGACCTTTTACTTTTAAATCTTCTGATATTTCTTATCTATAAGAGCATTACAGAAGTTGTAGCACAGGAACAAATTATGTTGTACCTGTGATAGTATTTTTTTTTTTTCTTTTTTTGAGATGGAGTCTTGCTCTGTCCCCCAGGCTGGAGTACAGTGGCGCAATCCCGGCTCACTGCAACCTCTGCCTCCCGGGTTCAAGCGATTCTCCTGCCTCAGCCTCCCGAGTAGCTGGGGTTACAGGCGTAAGCCACTACGCCTGGCCTGTGATCATATTTTTTAACAGGTGAGTAATAGTTAAAATTTGGCAAGCAGAGCTCCCTGCCTTAGTTTCCAATTCTCTTAACATTTTTCATATTTGATTTTTGGAAGCCAATTTCTTGGCAAGTGATCCAAACAACATTTCAAACCCAAGCCGTACCCTTGACGAAATGACTGTTTTTCCCAAAATAGTCCACGGGCAAACTGTTACACATTGTGCTCAATGACCAGGGACACAGCTGGCAAAAAGCACCATATAAAGTTTTTCTATTTGCTGAGATGGTTTCGTGCTTGATCCTCACAGATCGCTCTTAATAATTTAGTCACGCACTCCTCTGCAGTATATTGCTTCCACAATGCTAATTTAAACCATGTCAGTGTGCTTGCAATATGACTGACAATAGCCAAAATTTAAGACAAGGAATCGTTTCTTCAAATTAAATGTGTACTATTCAACTGTGAACATCATGCTTGAGATGCTAGTTAGAATTCTCTCTCTCCCTCGTCCCCCTTTCTCTCTCCTCCTATCTCCCTCTTTTCCCTCTCCCCCCTCCCCTCACTTCCTCTCCCTGTTTCTTCTCACCCTCTTTCTTTTCCTCTATCCATTTTCTCTCCCTCCCTTCCTCCTCCTCCTCCTCCTCCTTCTCTCTCTCTCATACACACACATACACACACATACACATGCACACACATGCACACACAAAATGCTCCCTGGAGAATTTCCAAGCATCTAACATACACTTTACTGAAACAGGCTGGACTGGACCACACACACAATAGCAAATTGCCTAAATAAGTCAGATGCATAAGCAACAGCCACTCAAGTGCAGAGAATGTTTAAACTTTAGGGAAAAAACAATAAATTAAAGCACAGCCTTTCTTCTAAAGTGATTCCTTATTGAGGCTTCTGCTCTGAATTAGAAGGAGGTCGTGTCAGAGTGGTGTGCAGCATTATCTGGGGCCCACCCTGAACTCACTCTTTCTCCAGGACAAGTCAAGTGGCCCATGGAGTGGGCCAGCCCTGAGAAACAGAGTCCACACTCAGCAACAGGAAGACGGACTAAAGCCAGGGCTAGACTGTCTTGCAGTTTACTGAGATCATCTTTAAATCTTTCAGAAAGACAAGCCGTTGAGGTTTAAGGTCATTCTTCATGTAGGTTTTCAAAGCTGGCCTGCCCTGTTTGTCTTACCTGCTAGCAACAGACATCAAACACAGCCAGAGTTTTGAAAATACAAATAGATGTGTCACCCCACCCCCCACCACCATTCTTCCCATTGCAAAACCCAAACCCCAGATTGTGGCCTACAAGACCTCAGCACCATGACCATATGACCAGGCACCTGCCTACCTCTCCAAGCCTCCTCTTGCTCAGTCCCATCCAGTCATACTTGATTCTTTTTGTTTCATTCACTCCTTCAAGTCTGTTCCTGCCATGGGACCTTCTCCCGACTGAGTCCTCTGCTTGGAACTAGTCCTCAAGATCATCACAGGGCTGATTCCTTCTCTTTGTTCAGGTGTCAGCTTGAATGCCACCTACTCTGAGGGCTTCGCAAGCCTTCTGAAATACACTAGATTATGGGTCACAGTTCTTTGTTCCCCAGTAAGACATCCACATCCTTGCCAGATATCTTTGCAGTGCCTGTCCCCTTGAGCAGGGCAGCTGCTTCTCTCTGTCAATATCAGTCATGTGATTTGCTTTGGCCAGAGGAACATGGGTGTAAGTGACACTGGGCCTCAGCTCAGGTCTGAGCTGATGTCCTAAGAGCTGTTACATGGTTCTACTCAACCACTTACTCTGCTGACAACCACAGTGAGAAGTACAGGCTCACATACTTACCAGTCACCATTTGTCTAAGGTGAATGAGGAGCCCATAAATAAACAAGAAGCCCTCAAATAAATCCTTGTTGCCACAAGCCACTGAGCTTTCAATGTCACTTGTCACATAGCAAAAACGCTAACGTACTATGCAATTGTAAGTAACCCTCCTCAGGCTCTGTTATATCACTCTGTTTTGTTTTCATTGTAACATTTACATGCCTAACATGTCTTCTGATTTGTCTGTTGCTCATTTCCTTCTATGAGTTCCATGAGGGCACTGTATTCCCAGCACCTGAAACAGGGCCTGGCTCATGATAGACATTCAGTCAATGTTTGTTTAATGAATGAATGAGATCCCAAGTCTTAATCATGGAAGGATTTGTATGTTTTCCAATCTGAAGACCCAATTCTATGAGACAGGAAACAAAAGCACTTTTTTTTTAGTTACAAATTCAACAAACATTGTAATATCAATATCTGAGATAAACCTTATCAGAACTCTGATATTCCCAAGAAGTTAATAAATGACTGGCTGTGTTTCATAATGCAAAAATACCAACTTGTCTTACGGTGACACAAGGGCTAAAATAACCATGATGATGATGATATGATGATGGTGGTGATGAGGATGATGATGATAGTGGTGGTGGGAGTGCCAGTGGTAGTAATGACGAGGATGATGATGAGGATGATGATGATGAGGATGATGATGATGAGGATGAGGATGATGATGATGGTGATGATGATGATAGTGATGGTGTCAGTGGTAGTGATTATGATGATGAGATGCTGGTGAAGGTGCCCATGGTTGTGATGATGGTGGTGGTAGTTCAGACCAGTTACCCCTACTGAGTTATCTGGGATTGAGTCTACCACACCATCCAAAACATGCAGAGGAAATTAGCAACTTCTGACTACCCCCAATAAGGAGATCTCTACTCAGTCTACAGTGCCAACTACTATACTGGCAGTGAGGGCAAAAGTAGGCAGGGTTCTTGTTCCCACAGAGGTCACAGGCTAGTGGAAGAGGGAGATTAATAATCACATACATAAAATTTCTCAATTGTAACTTTAAGAGGAACTACAAAGTGGCAGTGCAATGTTATAAGAGTCTGTAAGAGAGGATTCAGCCCAGCCAGGAAAGGCATGCCTGGGCAGTAATAAGGAATTAGAACTACAAGATGAGTATGACTCACCCAAGGGAATGAGGAGTCTAGACAGGGGGAACGGGGTGCATGGAGCCTGTGGTGTAGAAAAGAAGATCAGCTTGGCTAGAATTGAGAGGGCATGGGAAGGGTGGTTTAAGACAAGGCTACAGAGGCTAGAAGTGGCCAGACTCAACAGGGCCCAGTAGGCCAAGTCAATAAATTCCATGTTTGTTCTAAATAAGAAACAACTGGAGAGTTTTAAGCCATGGAGTCACATGATCAAATCTGTCCTCTGGAAGAACCACTCTGGCTGCTGTGTGGTGAATGGGAACAGAGGGAAGATTGTTCCCAGAGCAGCTCGGACCAGGGTATAGTGGGGGGGAGAGAGAGAGAGAGAGAGAGAGAGAGAGAGAGAATCACGCACATGCCAGAGCTCTTTAGGAGCTAAAATGGTGCTGGATTCAATATGAGGGATAGATAAAAAAGAGAAAGGTGTCAACAGTGAATTCCCCGTCTCCTGGCTTATGTAATGAGATGAATAGTGGTGATATTCACTGAGATAGAAGACACTAGCTGAACAACAGGTTTGGGGAGTGAAAAATCTGTTTGGACAAGTTGAGTGAGTTTCCTTCAAGAGATCAAAGAGACAATACCAAGTAGACGATCAGATATTCAGGCGAAAGGCAAACTCTGATGGAACGAAGTTAAGTTTGTGACTCCCCTGCTCAGAGGAGGTAACAGCAGCTGTGGCCATGAATGAGATGCTACAAGAAAGAAGAGGGAGTGAGGAGACAAAAAGAGTCTGGCACAGCCTTTCAAAACTTGACATCTCCTGGCCAGGGAGTAGATTAAACTCACAAGAGCCAGGGGAGACCAGGTAGATGGCAAGGAGGGAACCCAGAGAGAGTCTGAGCCTAGAATCCTAGGGACACCCACCCCATTCCCCAAATCCACCCTTCACCCATTAGAGAATCCTCTTCACTTGTTTTATGTTGTGAAAAAAAAATTACTAATAATAACTCTTTCAAGAGTAGTAACAGCTCTGAATGAGGCAAGTTTCTTAAGACCAGGACAAACCTGCTGTTTAGATGTAGTTCAGGGAAAGGTTTCCGAATCAAAAAGTCCTTCTCACCTACCAGAGGATGCTTAAAGTGTCCACAATGCCCAAGAAAGGTGAGGCATTGATTCAACTCACATGGCGGGCATCGAGTTCCAAGATTAGATCCCACCCTGTGGTTAACAAATCCATCAAATCAAACTGCAGTTATTAAGGATGTAAAGTACTTTTCTAGGGGCCTGGGTGTAAGGAGAAGAGTAGCTGGAGGTGGGAAGGACACTAAGAGGAGGACGGTGGGTGGAATAAGCAGGATTTAGACCATGAAGACCACATTCAAGTCCTATTCTAGCCACTTGATATCTACGCAGCTCGGACAGTCATTTAACTACTCTTCAGAACCGCACGGTCTCCATCTATAAAACAGGATAATGTTTTTCCAGAGGGTTGGCATGAGTATCAGAGTATTGGTCATAAACGTGCCCTGGAAACCATGAAGGCTACAACAGAAGTCAGTCACTGTGATTGTTTTCAAGTTGTGGGGCAAGGGAAATGCTTGGACTTCAGGCTGGGAACAGAAAGTCAGTGTAAACTGACTCCTCCGTCCCAGTCATGTTAGCGACTACATAGTTCCAGAGAAACACTGAAGCCCTATGTCAGCATATGTACTGTAGAATACAGCATCAAGCAGATACCCAGATGGTCTAGCATTAATTCTCAATTCTCTTAAGTCATCCAAACAAGGTAGATAATTTATTACTCTACTTCATGGAGAGTAAAACCATCAATGAAGTAATATTGGGAAAGAATAAGGACTGTGGAACCAGGAAGACAGGTTTTGATTTCTAGTTCTGCCTCTTACGTGCTCTGCGACCTTGAGCAAATCATTTAACTTCTCTGGTCCTTAGTGTCCTTAAAAGTAAAATGGGGACAACTAAGTAGGTCAGCTAACTCCTTCCCAGTCACTACTTATCTATTGCTCTGTGTCTTTTCCCCATAGCACTTATCACTACCTAAAGTTATCTTATTCATAATGCTTTCATTAACTGACTATCACTTCCAAGTAGACCATAAGCTCCATGAATGCAGGGAAAGCCTCATCTGTCCTGTTCACAGATAGATATCCAGGGCCAGTTACATAGTAGAAATGCAATCAGTATTTGTGGGATGAATGAATAAATCCCACTGAGGGCATTAATCCTATTTTACAGCTGGAATCTGAGGCTCAGAGAAATGAAAGACTTGCTTAAGATCATGCCTGGTAGAAGGTGGAGAGGAGATTCAAGCCAAGGTCTGTTTAATTCTCAAGCCCACAATTCCTCCAGGACTCCACTCAGTCTTCCAAGAGGAATGTGGAGCCTGCATGTCTGGGAAAAGCCCAGCACCCCTTGGAACAGGGAAAAAAAAAATCCACGCTCCCATGTGGCCCATAAGATCCTGCCTGCTTTAGCCCCACCTCCTCCTCCAATCTCATCTCACACCAAGTTTCTTGTTCATTAAATTCAAGCTACTTCAAATATACAAAGTGTGTTCTCACCCCAGGGCCTTTGTACTTGTTCTTTGCTAAGCCTGGACCACTCTTCCCCCAGATCTTCCTCAGAACAGTGTTTTCTTACCATTGGAATCTCAGTTCATAGCAGGCGGCTGGGAGGCAGTAGGGAAAAGGCACTCCTTGACAGCATCAACTACAGAAGCCTCTCATCTCCACCTTCCCCTGCCAACTCCCCAAGTCATTCTCTAGTTTGCCTACCTGTTTAAATTTCAGTGTTTATCAATACCTGAACACATCATGTATTTTACACGCTATTGTCTGCATCTTTCTGCCTCACTAGTAAAGGTTTCATGAGACCAAGAATCTGTAGCCTTGACATCAACACCTGGCAAGTAAATAGTACCCACTGACTTACTGCACAAATGATATTATCCCTACGACAATTATTCAGACCAATTTCTGCTCTAGAGTTAAAAGAAGGAAAAGTCCTCTTCCCAGAAGCAGTCACTCCATGTTGAAATTACGATGAATTGATTTAAAAGGTTGTTATAAGGACTCAAATGAAATAACATTACATTTTTATTCAAAATCCAGACTAGGATAACATCTTTCAATGCTGTTTTAAAATATTTATTGCATATCAAATATGTCCTAGAACCACGGTTATGACAACGAAAAGAAAGTTCCTGACTTCATTGAACTTAGAGTCAAAGACAGAGGTGTAAACACGAAATTCCAAGAAGGCGTGGCAAACACCTTGTAGCAGGCTCTACGTGCAGAGCCAACTAATCTCTCACAGGAATCAGGGAAGGTGGGGGTGGGAGATGACATTTCAGTCGAGAACTCAAGGAAGAGGCAGGAGAAAGTACTTCAAGCACAAAGGACACAGGTATGAAGGTGACAAATACAAATGAATTCAGGGACCCAGGGAGAATTACAAATGAGCCTGGCCACCAGATATTGGCATATGAAACACAGCACGCTCCACATTTTGTTAAGCATACACTCATTTGGGTAATCTTCTATATTTTCACTTTTGGTAAAGAAAGATAAATATTTCTCTAAGAAAAACGAGTTATGATAAATTACAAACTGACAGCCTCAGAGTCAGGGAGACAATAGGGAGTGGTGGAGATGGTAGATTCAGAAAGAGCACAGGCCCTGGGTAGACCCAGTGTCGCTAGATCTTTTGATATTTCAAGGGAAGCTAGAAACCCAGATTTTTACTTTTAAAATTGCTTTTTTATGCTGACTCCTAAGATATTTAAACGATATATAAGCCAAGCAAAACACAGAAGGCAAGGATCGGGCTTATGGGTCCATAAAATGGAATTTTAAAAAAGTTTCTAAACAGGTTCATTTTGAATTTGATAGAATTGTTACCATTTGAAACTACATTCATCTTGAAAGTGCCCACCAGGCAGTAATAACAATAACCTATTCAGAAAGTAGGTAAGAGTAAGAATTTCATTAAAAGTTTTACCTAATAGCATAATACTGATAATCTACCTCTTTCCAAAATTACTATAGCACCATATCCATGCACAGGCTAAATCTGATAGACAATTAGTAGAATTCCATGTGCAAAAGCATCTGTGAATTTTTTTTAAGTTTTTAATTTCAGACATGTACATTTAGAGAAAACTTTCTCATGAAGTTAATGTTCGGTGCATCAGCCTAGCATGGTCAATTTAAACATGATACAGAATGCCATAGAGTAAACATTTAAACCCCTCCCTTCCTTCTTAGAATGGGGGTGGTCTTTTGTAATATATTTTTTTCCCATTTTCCAAGTATGAAAACTCCAGCGAGCAAATGGTTTCTGTTCAACTGTTCAACTCAAACACCCTTGTCATTCTTCAGCAAGAGCTTTATTTAGAAGTTCCCAGAGAAATGAAAGTGAGAAAACCCGGTTCATAAAGAGAATGGATATAAAGAGCTCCATTAATACAGCTGCTGGGCCTGGAAAGTCAACAAAGCCTGATAATGTGTTTTATTTGGACCTATCCTCTACTGTGTGCTGGTGATAAGGAGGTGCTTGAAGCGTAGACATTCACTGTACTACACAAATTCAGCCCCTTATTGATTCTGAAACAATGCTCCCTTTCAGATCACACCCACTTAAGTGAATTATAATGAGGCAATACAGGGGAGAAGACGTGGTACGGCACTTGGAGCACAAGGAGCCAGCACAGTGGGGCTTTATTTCAGGTGCTGCCCACTGTCCAGTTGAGTCAATTCATTTACCCTCTGCATACACTCGTTCTTTGTGTGCAAAACGGGGCTGGAGCTCTTGCTTGCAGCCACATTACTTCTTCTTCTTTCATTTTAACCATTCGTTGAGGTACAACTGACATGTAAAAAGCTGTGCATATTTAATTATGCAGCTCGATGAGTTTGGGGATAACCATTACCACCATCAAGGCCATAAACATAGCACCTCTCGTTTCTTCCTGCCGCCATTATTACTATTATCATTATCATTTCCCCAAGGAACTCTGCAAGACTCAAGTTCTCATTTTATAGAAAGCTTGGCAGCCAGTCTCCATACAGGCCATGCAAGCATCAGTCAGAGTTTCAGAATCAGATTTAGAAGGGATGTCAACAGGCACCTGGTCCAACCTTGGGTACCACACCCAGAATCCCCTTCAGGATTCCTCCTGCGGTTTCCACAGCCTGACTGCAGACTTCAAGTGCAACCATTGTGGCACTGTCACTGTCATCCCTTCTGTTCTCCCTGTCACTCTTTCTGCTCCAGTCACACTGGACTTCTGCAGTCTCATTCCAGCTGCTTGACTTTGCACTTGCCATTCCCTGTCACGGGGCTTGGCTCAATGTCACCCTCCCTCACCATGCCACGCAAAGTTCTTTGTCACCCTCTCCCACGGCACCCTCTACTAGTCTCTAGAGAGCACATAGCACTATCAGAAGTGATGTTGGTAATTATTTGCTGGGTTGTTCAGTTTCAGTCTTGCATCCTGCAACAAACACTTCAAGGCCAAGGGCCTTGTCCACAATTATATATCCCCAGTGCCTGCAACTGTACCTAGCAGAACCTCAAATGCCTTCGGATGTCAGGCAGGTGATAGCAATCAGTGACAAGCACTGGGTGTAAGGCAACAGGGAGGAGCGTGGACTTCTGTGAGTCCAAGCTTAGTGAAAAACATTCAATATGTAAATCTTGTTGCAGGTCAAGCAAAAACACCAGGAGGCCGAAACCCCTCTCTGTCACCAACTCTGACTTGGCAAAACTCCTCTTTAAATGCAGTTCCCAGCGTGGTACCTGCTAAGCCAGATGGGGCCTGGCAAGCCCAGAGCAGACATTCTCTCCCCCCAGCATCCAGTCCTCTCCTGGCTTTTTGGAGTTTTCTTTATTATTGTTTTCAGTGACTACACCTCACCCTTAGCAAATATATTCAACCAAAGAACCAGTCAGGTTTGTTTCCAAACTTGCCCCCGAAACACAACTACCTTTTTCAGAAAGTGTAACTGAAATTATAAATCAAATTTTAATTAAGAAAACTGAAGAATTAGAACAGAAAGAAATCACAAATAGATTTAAAAACATCAGTGATCAGAGGGGACAGAATGTGTGGTTTATTTTCAACGTGACTTATCTTCTAAATCCCACTTGGTTTAGGCTATCAGAAAGAAATTTCTGTCTCAAGTCTCAGAGCACGTACTCACAGACACACACTGCCCAGAAGCAGAAAATCCACATCAACTGGGATTAAACAGTTTGCTATCAGTCACCCGCAATCAGTATAATCAGCATGGAGTGCTCTGAAATAAACTACTTGTATATTCACGAAAAGTAGAAAACCCTCAAAGATAAGAAATTCATCATCCCCAAGCAAATTTTGGGCAGACCTGAATCAAAATATCCTTTTGAGGTTGGAAAATGTGGGCATTTCCCTAGCTTGGAAAAAACTGAAAAGTGAAAGTATATGTCCTCTAAAAAGACAGCTCTAGATTTTCTGTTCAATTCAAACCCCGCAGCTATGGAAAGACATCAGAAGCAAAGCTATAGGTTTCATCCCAATTTCCACTGTGGTTGGGTACTTTTATGCAGGCAGAAACATTTAAAGTCTCAGGGTCTACTTCTCCAAATAAAGCTAGACTTCTGCAGCTCTTCCATCACTAACCATTATAATGCATGAATGGAGTTAATCTGAAACTTCAGTTCTCTGTATTTCTTCAATCAGAAATTGATGTGAAGAGAGTAAAGCTAAACTCACTGAAAATCCAAACACTGATAACCAAGTAGGATCCCCCCATCCCCAACACTCCCAAATACTTTGGCTGGGAGAAGTTTGTCAGCTCTTTAATAAGACTGATTTAGGGGCTATCCAGCACTCCTTAATTTTGCCAATATTGAATGATGACTGAAAGCATTTTTGATCTGCAGACTTAAGTCTGCTTCAAAGCAATGTCCTTCCTAGACTGTTGTGGAATCAGGAATAGGCAGTGATCTCAAAAGACTAAAAGAAAATCAGAAACTCTTAGGATCATGACCACCACTTGCTGACAGAGCCATCACCCCGTTTCTTGTGGCCTAACATGGATTACCCTACACGAAGACCCCCTCCCTTCATTGACTTTCTTCCATCTGGAAACAAGACTTCAAGCAGAACTGCAAAAACCCTGGCAAAGCTGCTTAGATTTTGGCATTCCCACAATTCCATTGCTTGCTCTAATTTGGGGAGGACAGAGGAGGGGAGTTCAGAGGGGCACAGGATTCTGAGTTACAAAGCCCCCAGCCCCATTGTTCCCAGAGCCGGCTCACTCCCTCCCCTTCCTCTGAAGTGGCAAATCCCCCAACCCCCCTCAGTGGCCTCTCAGTCTCTGAAAGGCTCAGGCATCCGCTTCACATAATGCTGGAGGAGGAATATTTAGGTTCACTGAGACAATGCTGCGAACAGCTCAACACCCTCTCTCCAGGACTGAGCATCAGACAAGAAAAGGGCCAGCCTGTCCTAAAGCCCCTGTCCCAGTGGTAGACTTTTAAATAAAGTCCTCTGGTGTCTTCATCCCATTGCACTTGTTTAATCAAACGGGTTAAACGTTAGTGGTGTCTTTATTATCACATTATGCTCTCCTAGGCAGCAGCTTGGAGGTGGGAAGAGGGGACACAAAATGCTACTCCACTTTACCTCCCCTCTTGCCCAGAGCTACAAATCCTGACAGTGGAAAAAGACAAGTGGAGGAGGGGGCAGAAGTCCACTTTGTCTCCCATTGTCATTCAGCAGGTTTATAAAAGTGGGGGGAGAAGAATTTGAATGGGGTGAGACCAGCCTATGGGAAAGGGAGACAAATCACTAAAAAGCCAGAAGGCTGAGGATGCAAGTCATAAAATGACCCCTTTTAGAGGTCTTATTGGGAAATGCTTTTTGAAGATTCATGTTAGGTTCAAGACAGATGCTGGTGGGGTTGATTTTTACAAATTTTAGAGTTGGAAATAGTCAATAGGTTCTGAAAGCATTCTAAATCTCCATTGTTAACCAGGAATCAATGCATTACTGATTTTCTCAAGAGTTTCTCTTCCGGCAAAGATGTCTTTAATAGAGAGGGAAAAAATAGATACACATGTATACATAGACAAATGATATATATACATATAGTACACATAGGTATATGTATATACATACACGTGTGTATCTTGACAGGTTACAAAATTCCTGCTAAAAGAAAACTAGTCAATTTGCTTTTTCTGGTTACCCAGAAAATTGAGGGCCAAGGGGAGAGCTCATTGCAGGACTGATCTATTCTTCAAGTATTGCCAACTTGTTTCCCATTATTTGGGACAGATCCCAAGACAGTGACTCTAGGTGGACTCCAGGGGGCTTCCTGGGGTGATAACACAAAAGCAAACTTGATGGTGAAGGGAGCCCCTACCGGATCTCAAACTCTGGGCTCTGCTGGCCACAACGTGGTGCAGCTGAAATTGAATATGGAGTTCTGTAAATTGGTTACAGAAACACAGCTCAGAAGGAGAAAGCCAATCAAAATCATCAAATACAGAAGGGTTTAATACCAATGGACACCTCAGTAAAACAACTGTAACATTTGAGCCACTGCCGGGAACACAAAGATATGTGAGGATCTACACTGATACCCGGAGCTGGAATCTGAAGAGCAAGACGTAAAGATGGGCTTGCTTTTTGTTTTTGGTTTTTTTCTTTTTTTTTTTTTTTTTTGAGATGGAGTCTCACTCTGTCACCTAGGCTGGAGTGCCACAATCTCAGCTTACTACAACCTTCGCCTTCCAGGTTCAAGCAATTCTCCTGCCTCAGCCTCCCGAGTAGCTGGGATTGCAGGCACACGGCACTGTGCCCAGATATTTTCTGTATTTTTAGTAGAGACAGGGTTTCACCATGTTGGTCAGGATGGTCTCGAACTCCTGACCTCGGGATCCACCCACCTCGGCCTCCCAAAGTGCTGGGATTACAGGCGTGAACCGCCGTGCCCGACCTGTTTCCGATCTGCCAATGACAATACATGTTTTTTAACCTCTGGATTGACTCATCTCTTTTAAACTTGGGGAAATCATCCCCCAAATATGACTTCTTGAAGTTTCTCCAGATTATTAACATCAGCTCCACATTTTTAATTAATAACATTATGGTATATCAGGTATTTCGATTATGGAAGACGAACACACGAAACATTTTTAATTATCTGACTATTTGGTGTTCTCTAGAGGGGAAGAGGCAGGAAGGGGGAGCATCTGTTACTGCCCAGAGCCCTCACCCCCAGTGACAGTTGAGTCTGACCCTGTTCTGAGCCTGGGCAGGCACTTCCTGGGAATGAGCCGCTCAACCATGTGAGATGAATTAACTGTTTAAGGCCAAGAAACCTGATACTGTTAGTTTCTTCTCACACCAAAGTGGGGCTGTCAAATTGGAGTTAAGGGCAAGGCAATGACCCACATAATTTTGAGATGGAAGAGGGGGATTGTTTGGATATATATTTTATGGTTATATACCCAACAAAGACCACTGTCTACGGCGGAATGGAACAACCAGAAATTAATGAGTTAAAAATGTTTTGTGCATTCTTCTATTCTGAAAGATAATGATTTCTTTAAGGGAAATCTCATCTGTTGATTGCAGGCATCAACACTTGAGAATGTTGACTCAGCCTGCTAATTTTAAGATCATAATCCATTTCTGGGAAGACAAACAGGTCTTCCCCTTCCCCGTGATCACTACTGTCCTTAAAAAGAAGTCCAGTGGCAGGGTCAGTCATTTCTTGGAAGACACCACCATGGAAACAGAATGTTAGGTATGTAGGGAACAGGCATCTTGTTTTTCATGTTCAGGTGCACTAGCTGGTAGGGCCCCTCCTTCCTGATGGTCTACATATTTCACTGATTTTCCTTTTTTTTTTTTTTTTTTCTGAGACAGAGTCTCGCTCTGTCGACCAGGCTGGAGTGCAGTGGCATGATCTCAGCTCACTGCAAGTTCCGCCTCCTGGGTTCACGCCATTCTCCTGCCTCAACCTCCCGAGTAGCTGGGATTACAGGCACCCGCCACCACGCCCGGCTAACTTTTTGTATTTTTAGTAGACGTGGGGTTTCATCGTGTTATCCAGGTCTTCATCTCCTGACCTTGTGATCTGCCCGCCTCGGCCTCTCGATTTTCCTTTTTGAAACTGGTGTTGCTCTTTTGTGCCTCTCTGCTGGAATGAAGAGCCAGAGAATCTCCTCCTCCATCTCCTCTGGGTGCCATCTTATTTCTCTTTCAAGTCTCAGTGCAATTGTCACCTCCTATGAAAGTTTTTCCTTGACTAGTTCTATATCCCTTCCTCCAGTATAATGAACCACATCATCTTCTGTATTCTGACAGTGCTTTTTGTTAACAATGGAGATGTCACTTTTTCTCTCTGAGCCTCGGTTTCTTCACCTATAGAATGGGGATCATGCCTTTCATGCCTTACAAGAGTGGTACAAGAAAAATACGCCACATGGAAGACAACAAACACAGTATCTAGTGCATAGGGGTAGTTAATAAATGTGATTTCTTCTTTCCTTCTATCTATATCACTACCATTGAAAATATTTGTTACTGTGTTAGTTTCTTGAGTGCAAAGGACATCACATTCATTTTTGCATGCCCAGAATTTAACTCAAAGCCTAGAACATAGTGGTATATAATGTTTCATGAATGACTTATAAAATAATGAGTTATTAATAGTACCTTTATTTGAGGAATATTTATTTAGCATCTACTATGTGCCAGGTGGTTTCTCAGTATTGAGGACACAGGAGTGAATACGACAGATAGGGCCTGAACTCTCATGGAAGTTATCATCCATGGTACACGTGGGAGAGTAAGGACAATAAATAAGCAAGCATATAATGACACTTCCATTTGGAGACAGCATTTTACCTACAGTGTTCAGAGATGGATAGGTAGACAGATGAATGGATTGATAGGTGGATGGCAAATGAGAATTTTTGAGTGTGGTTAAAAACAGACCCAGTAATCCCATGTGGACCAAGGAAAAACCAAACTGCAAATCTGAATCTTCACTAGCCACTCATTGGCAATTACTGACACAATTTACACTGCCATCTTTGAAGACTCCTAGTTCATACAGAGGCCTTTCTGGAAACAAAGGAAGGTCTCTAGTCTTGGTGGCACCTGCTTTGCTGCTCTTCCTGCTGCCACCCCTGGGGCCAGTCGTCCTCCCTGCTCAGGCTTGACTGGCCTTTGGTATATCTTCTGGGTGCTTCTCTCTGCCCCCCCTTGCTCAAGCCTTCTTCCTCTTACGCCAGGACCCTCTCTAAGACCCAATGTGCATCTTCACCAACCAGTCCAGTTTGAGTAATATGTGTAACATGACCCCCCTCCAAAAAACATAAAGGTGCTTGGATGAAATTTTCCCGGTGTCATTGTAGCTCTCCCTTGTTTGGCTTTAAATCATCAGATGCTGGAGGGGAATTCACTGCCAGAGAATAGTTTACTTCTTTCAGCTCACCACAGAATCATAGCCCCAAATAACATGAGAAGTGCTTTGTTTTATTTTTAAATAAAAGAAGTGCCTTTTAAGTCCAAGACTTCCAAGTGCTCTTCACACATGTCGTATTTATTCCTCCATGTAAGGGGATTTTTGTCAGAGGGGAAGGAGAAGCAAGTACAACAAAGTGGCTTGACCAAGGGAACAGTGAGTGTCCTTAGCAGGCCCCACGGGAGAAGCAACATTCAGAAGCCAATCTGATGAGCCCCTCCCAAAACAATGCCCGTAACTTGATTTCTGCCTCATGACCCAGAGCCACCCCTGCTTTCTGTTTGGTGCCCCATTTTGCCTCTACATATCTGGTTTCATATTCCACTCTGCCCTTTCAGGAGCTCCATGTCAGTCAGATGGCAGTAGCCATCATGCCTCAAGCAGACCAGAATCTCTGCCACTTACTGTCATTACTTGCATACATTGCTACTTTCCCCACATAAAATACTCTCCCTCATCTTTGCCTGCTAAAGGACCAACTACCCTTCAAGGGACAACTCCATGGTCATTTTTTCTAAGAAATCTTCTCCAATCTCCCCAACCAGTAAATACATTTGCCCTTTATATAGGATTTCTTATGCTAATTATAGGGCACATTTCTATCTGCTGTGTATCACTACTACTATGTCCCTTGAATTCTCAATAAGAACCATGATATCAAACTCTCTCTCAGTCTTTGGATCATTGGAACTTGGAGTGATGTAAGGCAGATGGATGCTGCGCAGAACATGTTTACTGAATAAATGAAGGTGCAAACGAATGACTCAGTCCTTGTTTGAGGAGGGCTCATCTTTCACACAGATTCTCCTTCATCACAAATCTAGTAACTATAAAGATGAGGGAGTTAATTTTTTTTCATCTTTAGGGTTTAATTGTAAGTCTCCCGAGCTAGATTTTTCTATTAAAACACCTTTCAGAAGTCCCCTAGGTTTTGTTAATAAGACTAATGGAAATTTCATTTCCACCGTCGCTACCTTCTAATGGAATTTTCTAGAGGTATTTCTTTCTTTATTCACTTTTTCAGGCAAAATACTATTATTTTATGTCAATAACTTTCAACATTCAGAAACACTAATTCTAATGCATAACCAAAGCCAAAACTGTCATAAAAAACCTTAGATCTCAGAGATAGTGAAAGATTTAATACCATTTCCCTATAATTAGGAGATTTCCAATGAGCAAGCTATTTGGCAACTCTTACAGAGATGTGCGAGCATATTTTGCTTCTGAAAATTGAGGCCAGGTGAGCTAATTATTAATTTACACTCAGGTTTTAATTCCCAGAGACTCTCTCTAGCCAAGTTTATAGTTGGTAACTCATTCCCTCATGAAATAGGCCATTAAAGAATCAGGGAGAGGTTTTGCAAAGATGAACTTCTACAAGCAAGTCAGTAACATGGACTCGGGGAATCTTTACATAACAGCACCCTACCACCATATTGAAACGTTGGCACTTCTGGCTGCCTTTAAAAAAACATTTTGAGAAAATTAGATTTGTCCTATTAGAAAGTCTCTTTGAAGACAAATTAAACGCTAAGAGAAATGCTCTGTCTTTAAATTTACCTGGAGAATTACTAGAAAAATAATTGTCCTCTACTGGAAGAAAAGTACTGATCTAGTTTCTTCTGTTTCCAAAAGGAATGTACTTTTCTTCTCCATGACTCTCGACTGGACATGGTAGTAGCCAGATAAAAAGGGCCTTTATGATCGATCCTTCGTATGTTCCCTGCTGTGGTTCCCTGGGCAATCATACACACAACAGATTTTTCATTGAGATAAAACTCACATCACATCAAATTTACCATCGAACCATTTCGAAGCACAGAACTTGGTGGCATTTAGCACATTCCCAATGCTGTACCATCATCACCGCTACCTAGCCCCGAAACATTTTCCTCACCCCAAAATGAAATAATACTCATCAAGCAGTCACTCCTCATTCCCTCTACCCAGGAGGCCCTCCCTGCAGCCCCTGGCAACCACTAATCTACTTTCTGTCTCTATAGATTTGCCTATTCTGGATATTTCATATAAATAGAGTCATATAATATATGACCTTTGTGTCCAGTTTCTTTCACTTAGCATAAAGTTTTCAAGTTTATCCACATAGTAGCGTATCAGAACTTCATCCCTTTTTATGGATAAATAATATTCTCTTGTGTGGATGTACCACATTTTGTGTATCCATCATACCAGGTAGATTTATTCTATGATCTGTTAAAAGTGCAAAGACAGCCATACTTTCAGGCATTGGAATTTATTCCTGGTTTGGGAAATTGGGAGAAGAGCATAAAAACAGTATCCCTATGGTAGAAGTAAGCTTACCAAATGAGGAAATTTTTACTCCCATCTAAGAACAAACAGGTCAACAGTCGGTCCCTAACAATTTAATATAGTGCACCAAAAGCCTGGAACATGTTTATAATGGTAGTAATTACACATCCAGAAATTCATTCTAAGGAAACAGTGAGGGATTATGTTCCAGGGTATTTATCTCATGGTTATGTATATTAGCAAAAGTTTGAAGGAAACATATATACCTAACAAAATGAGAATGAATAAAGAAATTGTGGCATGTCCTTTTGATAGAACACTCTGCAGCTATTAAAATATTATCAGAGACCATTTCAGAATATGAAACAATGCTTATGATATGTAATTAAGCATAAAACATAAAGTTTTAGTACTATGAACTCATTTTTTCTTAAAAATGATGTACATGACTATATGTCAATGCACACATGCATGTGTCAATAAGTATACTCAAATGCAGTGTCCACAGATGTCATCCCAGAACAGCAGGATTTTGAGCTATTCTTCCTGTTCATAATTTTCTGTATTTTCTCTATTCCCATATTGCATATGCATGACTTTTAGGATTAGAAAAAAGCTCGCTGATTAGTGTAAAAATCAACAAAACACAACCCCTAAGGCACCCATCCTTCCTTCCCCATCCAGAGTCTGCAAGTTTCTCATCCACAACAGTCTGTTCATTGTATCTGTAGTAGTCAATCCCCCATTCTCAAAAAGTCATTTTCCAAATAACATATGGGCTCAGATGACCCTCATTAAATAAGACCATGGTTTTCCCCACGCAGGACCCCTGACCATGCTGTGTTCCTGTCTCCACCATGGTCTCTTTCTTCTCCTCCCTCCTCCATGCCTGCCCATGAACCCTCACCTGACATTCCTTCCGGCCAATCCTTCCTCCCCTCTTCCCCCTTGCCCCACCATTTCCCCTTGCCCACTGCATCTCTACCACTCATCTCTACATCTGAGCCCATATTTTATTTGGAAAATGACTTTTTGAGAATGAGGGATTGACTACTACAGATACAATGAACAGACTGTTGTGGATGAGAAACTCACAGACTGGATGGGGAAGGAGGGATGGGTGCCTTAGGGGTTGTATCTTTGTTGGTTTTACACTCATCTACAGGCTTTTTCCTAATCCTAAAAGTTATGCATATGCAATATGGGAATATGCGAACTCTGGTTCTTTTCTGTCTGAACTATCAATGTGATGCTTACCTAATCCAACTTTTGGGTGGAAGAACTTGGGTTTTATGTCATTTGATCGTAAGCTCTGTAAACACAGGGTGGAATCTTTTCTTGGGGGAGTGAAGGAGAGGTCCTTTAGAAAAGGAGATTGTGGCACATCCTTTCAATAGAACACTCTGCATCTAATAAAATGATATTCTCAGAGACCATTTCAGGCTGTGAAACAGTCTTTACAATATGTAATTACACATAAAAGTTATGGCCAGGCGCAGGAGCTCACATCAGTAATTCTAGCACTTTGGGAGGCCAAGGCAGGTGGACTGCCTGAGCTCAGGAGTTCGAGACCACCCTAGGCAATAGGGTGAAACCCTGTCTCTACTAAAAATACAAAAAATTAGCTTGGCATGGTGGTGCACGCCTGTAATCCCAGCTATTAGGGAGGCTGAGGCAGGAGAATCACTTGAACCCAAGACACGGAGGTTGCAGTGAGCCAAAATCGCACCACCGCACTCCAGCCTGGGCAACAGAGCAAGACTCTGTCTCACAAAAAAAAAAAAAAAAAAAAAAAAAAAGCCGGAAATACTTCATGTACTTTGGCCGGGCGTGGTGGCTCATGCCTGTAATCCCAGCACTTTGGGAGGCCGAGGCAGGTGGATCACGAGGTCAAGAGTTCGAGACCAGCCTGGCCAACATGGTGAAACCCCACCTCTAATAATACAAAAATTAGCCAGGCGCAGTGGCAGGTACCTGTAATCCCAGCTACTTGGGAGACTGAGGCAGGAGAATTGCTTGAACCCAGGAGGCAGAGGTTGCAGTGAACCGAGACAGTGCCTCTGCACTCTAGCCTGAGCAACAGAGCAAAACGCCGTCTCGGGAAAAAATAAATAAATAAATAAATAAATAAATAAAAGTTTTGTAGTACTATGAACTCATTTTTTCTTAAAAACTGTGTATGTGGCACATGGCAGAGTTCGCTACATACCTGTTGAATAGACAAATGGAAAGTTCTTCACGGCCAGTGTTGTGCCCTTTTAAACAGCATTTTGGTAGGACATTTGGCAGAGTAAAATTTTCTTTTATCCCTTCACATAGTAGACAACTCAGAGAATCAAGGTCAGATTGCTGCTTTACTCATAATCTCCCAGTGATTTCTTCTTCCAAGGTGATATGGCCAAGCTCCCGGAGAACTGACCACAATGGTGGAAGAGAGATATGTGGAGCTTCATTTTATTCCTATGTTCTTACTTGGAATGTCTTTGGTAATGGTCTCCGTCAAAGCCTCTGTCTGAAAAGTTTGAGAATGGCATTGGCCCCTAGGATATGAGCAAAAATATTTTTTTTTCTGAAATCTGTGTATTTCAAAATAACTGAAGGAATTTTTATATTTTACTGACATGAAGAAATCTAAACAAAACTGAATGAGGTCTGTTGCAAATTTTCCCAGAAGATCAACTCCAAGATGAGCCTTGTTTCTTCTCGGGCTATTCTAGTACAATCAACAGCAGCCATAGAATAACTGCAACAATAAGTCAGAAGTCCCCGCACACACACTGCAAAGTGATTTCTATCAGCAGTGGGTTGGGTATTCCCAGTCAGCTTCAGTAGAGAAAGAAATATTTGTATTAAATTGTGTTAAGGGCACTTTATTTTCCAAAACTGGGTGAGAAGCTTCACATAAATTGAAAGGAGGTCCCATTCTCTTCCTTGCAGCAAGTGAGAAATGTCTCTGCTTGGGACAGACTTGTTGCTCACAGCCAATCTCTTGTTATCCTGGCCCAGCCCCTCACTCTCTGCATCTTTCACTCTGGGATCCAGCTAAGACCTTCGACAGGCCTAGTTTACCCCTACACCATGGCCTGTGCACATGCCCTTCCCTTGGCCTAAAAAGTTTTTCCCTCTCTTCCTTGGCCACTTACACACTCCGGTCTCAATTTAAATGCCACTTTTGGAAGGGTGGTCCTTAAATTCACCCAAATCCTGAGAATCTAAGTAAGGTTTCATAGTTTTGCTCTTATGGAGCATCCTGTACTTAACTTTAATAGCAGTTACGACAGTTTATAGTTACACATTTGCCTGATTATTTATTTAAAGTCTGTCACCCCTACTAGAATGTAAAGTTTGCAAAAGCTGGGAGTTTGCCGATTTTGTTCATCCCAGGAGTTGGCGCATAGGAGGTTGATATGCTTTAGCTGTGTCCCCGTCAAAATATCATCTTGAATTCCCATGCGTTGTGGGAGGGACCCAGTGGGAGGTTATTGAGTCATGGGGACAGGTTTTTCCCATGCTGTTCTCATGACAGTGAAGAAGTCTCATGAGATCTGATAGTTTTAAAAATGGGAGTTTCCCCACACAAGCTCTCTTTCTCTTGTCTGCCACCACATGAGACGTACCTTTCACCTTCCACCATGATTGTGAGGCCTTGCTAGCCACATGGAACTGTAAGTCCATTAAACTTCTTTTTCTTCCCAGTCTCAGGTATGTCTTTAGCAGCAGCGTAAAAATGGACTAATACAGAGGTGCTCAGTGAACATTTGTAGAATGGAAGAATCAATGACAGCTTCCGAAAGCTGCACTCAGGCACTCAGACCCTGCTCTTTGCTCTAACCTTCTCCCACTTTATCAAACAGGTAGTTTCTGACCATTTCAATTTCCTACCCTGCACAGTTAAAAGGAGGCCAAACTTAGCCCACCTTATGTAGGCACAGAACAGACTTGTGCTTGTTTACTGGGAAACTCTGAGACACGCGGAAGAACTGACTTATTATTAATGTGCTTTCCAAATTTCCAAAAGAAAAATATGGTCAGACAGATGTGGTGTCATACACATGTGTATGTTGGAGCAGAAATACTCTCCGTAGTGTCTGTTTACTTCCTGAATTTTATGGTTCTTTTGGAAACTCAAATGAATAGTGAATTGAATGTGGAAATGGCTGCTCCACTGGCATCCCCCAGAGGATATGCATGCAACTGCGCCATGAAAGAGACAAATCGATGCCCTAATTGTAACTATAAATCCAAGATGGTGGCTGCAAGGAAGGCCAGACTGAAGCTATTAGAAGTTTAGAAGCTGGTTTTACGGATGATTGTATTTTTAGCTCCCTATAATTCACTGAGTCTCCAGTAAATAATTCCTTTACATCTGCTGCTGACAGTTCAATATTCCCTCTGATAATGTTCTCAGGTGTCAACAGAAAGAGCATTGAAGCTTTGATCTCAAGGCAGTGATTTGTCATCGGTTGCCACACTTTGAAGACATTCCCCCTGGAAACCCATCCAACAAATTGGAACGTGTACAGGGTGAGTGTTTCAATTGTGGTCAGACTCTAAGGCCCCTGCCTAAAAATGGGCCTAAATGGCTTCCACTGAATAATGCCAGATTCCTGACAAAAAATAATAACCCGTCCCCCCACCCCCACCTGTTCACCTCTCTCCCTCCCTAATCTGTACCCCCACTCCTCCGGAAAAAAAAAAGAAAAAAATTTTGCAGCACTGCCAAAGTCTTTTAAGAACCATTCCAAGGAGCCTCGGACAACCCTGGCTCTCTAAAAGGATACCATTGTAAAGGCAAGTGCTCATATTTCAATGACATACGTGTATGTCTCAGAGAAACCAAGGTTTATGTGTCTCAGGATTTCTCCATAGTTAACCACAATTGCAGGGAAATGGTACCACATTCCTAGAGTTAAATGTGGTAGCAATTACTTTGCTGGCAAAGGAGAAGGAGGGTCTTGATGGCCTAAGTCCTATGAGTCAGGATTAAATAAACGTGTCTTTTAGAGTTATGCTGATAACTTGGAACACTCCCTCTGTGCTGACTTTGATGCCACAACTGCTGCGGAACCAGCATTTCTCATAGACAAGCCCATTCTGACCTGGCCAGAAGGCACGTGGGACGAGTTCAGGAAAAAAAAAAAATCAGTTTAAAGAAAAAGTAATACATATGTGTGCATATATGCATACACAAACACACACACACACACACACACACTGAGAAAACTACAAAATAATCTTGAACTTGTAGATTATTAAATGCTTTTAGATATCAGGAAATAACTTGAAAATTGCTCTCCTGTATCATATTTACTAAAATGGTGCTATCGAATACTTTAGGAAAGGAAAGATATGGGTCGGGTAACCTGAGCATTGTTTAATGGTCACTGATTTTACTAATGGCCAGCCAGTCTTTTGGCTTTCATTAGAACACAAGAATGCGATAAGATTCCTGTGAGCATGATAAAGCTCGAGGGGCCATTTTTAAGTGCAATATGGTTTATGTTTAAGATCCCAGTTCCAGTTGGAATGGAAAATAATTCCCTCTATCTTTTCCCTGGTGGCTAGAATGCCACATACAAATAATTTAAACAAAGAGCTTCACAAGTCAAAAAAATATAAACAGAAATATAGATCCTATCACTTTGACCACTAAAATGTGTCAACTCCTAGACTGGAAGGAACATAGAGTCTATATATAACAGGACACAGTAAATCATCAAGTCAAGAAGGAAGCATTTTTCCAGCATACAAAATGATGGAGAAGTCAGAAGTTTTCTTCTAATTGGAAATGGCAGAGATACTGAGTTCATAAATCTAATAATCCCACATAGTCACCAATGTGCCTAATGACTTTGGCTGGCCAGCCCAATACTAAAAGGCAATCCCTAAGAAGAATGCTCTGAAGGAAATAGATGAGGTGGCTATAAGGGAAATAAAAAGTATGTATACAGTAGAGAAAATTTCTTAGAAGAAAAAATTGTCCTAAATGAGAAAGGTGCATTTAAATAGATAGGTAGGTAAGCAGGTTAGGTAGGTGAATAGATAGATGGATGGAATGGACACATAGAGAAATAACTAGCTATGTAGACAGATGCAGAGTTAAAGACAAAAATGCAAGCTTGATTCATTTCCATTTTCTCCCAGATTCTGAGAAGTAGAAATGTGTTTCTTACCTGGAAACTGACTAGATCCAGTTTCAAAGAACTATTTTCTACAAATCCCTTTGACACCAAGTGGATATGACCAACTGTAACATTGATAGGGCTCAGAACAAGAGTAAAATGGAGGTACAAATTCCAGAAGTCTAAACACTTAAAAGTCATAAATGATGGTAACAAATTGTTAAATAAAATCCATTCTGTCTTCCCTTGACAACTATACCTACATAATGAATTAGAAGGCCCAGTTTGAATTTAGAATTCTGAGTTTCAGCCAGGCACGGTGGCTCACACTTGTAATCCCAGCATTTTGGGAGGCTGAGGTGGGTGGATCATGAGGTCAAGAGATCAAGACCATCTTGGCCAACATAGTGAAACCCCATATCTCTACTAAAAATACAAAATTAGCCAGGCATGGTGGCATGAGCCTGTAGTCCCAGCTACGCAGGAGGCTGAGGCAGGAGAATTGCTTGAACCCAAGAGGCGGAGCTTGCAGTGAGCCAAGATCGCACTACTGCACTCCAGTCTGGCAACAGAGCAAGACTCCATCTCAAAAAAAAAAAAAAATTCTGAGTTTCTTGCCAGAATGTAGAAGAGGAACCAGACCTGAAGCCTGCCCTCTTCTCTCCTCCCTGCATCACCAATCCACACCATGGTGCTCACACACTGGATGCCCTAGCTCACACATCCCAGATCGGCCCGCATCTACAGTAACAGTCATCCTTTACCACCCACAGACCTGGGTTTGCCACCAGCAGCATAGTTCATCCTCAGAAGGCCAAGCCAAGAGATAACACCACCAGGTCCAGGAAGCAGGTTTGGCTGCCTTTGGGCAAAGAATCCAGGTACCTGGATGGTTAGCAGCTGGGGTACATCAGGCAGGACAGGCTGCAGTCCTCTTTGCCCTGTAGATTCTCAGTCCCTGGAAAGAGGCATGGCAGCAGAATGGCCAGAGTAAGGCTCACAAAAGCCTGGGGCCTGGGACCAGACTTCTCTTGCCCAAATTCAAGGCCAATACTTTAAGCAACCAAATACCTGATTAGCCACTGTAGACTTTAGAAAGTAGGAACAAGAAAGTTAATGACAATAAGAGAAGGTAGACTTTATATTCATTATCTATTGCTATATTGTAAATTATCTCAAATTTTATCAAATTAAAACAATCAACATTTATTATATCAGATTTCTCTCAGTCAAGAATCTGGGAGCAGCTTAGCAGGGTGATTCTGGTCAAGAGTTATCGTGAAGTTTCAGTTAAGCTGATGGCTGGGGTTGTAGTCTCAACTGAAGGCCCAAAAAGGGAAGGGAAGATGACTCCACCTCCAGGCTCACTCATGGGCTCGTTGGCAGGCCTCAGCTCCTCACGAGATTTTGACAGGAAATCTTCATTTCTTGCATGTGTACCATTGCAGAGACTGCCTGAATGTTCTCTTGACATAGCAGCGGCCTCTTCCCAGAGCAAGTGATTTGAGAGAGGAAGAGCACACCCAAGATGGAACTGCAGTCTTTTTATAACCTAATGTCAGAAGTGACATTCTATCACCTCTGTCATGTGGTATTGGTCCCACAGACCAGCCTTGGTACAGCGTGAGAGGAGACCACACATTGTGGTGAATACAGGAGGAGAGGCATTGGGGGCCAACTGCTCCACCCCGTGAGATGAGGATTTGGCCTACAGCTGTGGTCCACAGCAGCTCTCAATAAATACTTTTGTAAGAAAGGAGAGGAGAAACCGGGTGCAGCGACTCATGCCTGTAATCCCAGCACTTTGGGAGGCCGGGGCGGGCAGATCACTTGAGGTCAGAAGTTTGATACCAGACTGGCCAACATGATGAAACCCCATCTCTACTAAAAATGCAAAATTAGCAGAGTGTGGTGGCAGGCGTCTGTAATCCCAGCTACTTGGAAGGCTGAGGCAAGTGAATTGCTTAAACCCGGGAGATGGAGGTTGCAGTGAGTAGAGATTGCACCACTGCACTCCAGCCTGGGCAACAAGAGCAAAACTTGTCTCAAAAAAACAAATAAAAATAAAAAAGGAGAGGAAAGAGGGAATGACGAAGGAAAAAGGATAACTGGGAAATCATGGAATTCCCTTCATCCGACTCCATTTCCCACGCCCAGAAGTTACCTGAAGGATCAAATGGCCCTTTCCCTCACTTCTTTACAAAGAAATCCTTGGGGCTTAGACTTGAAGGTGGGATGCCTTTCACTAACTATCCCGGTCACCCTTCAAACCACTGCACACCCCTCATGTACAGCTCAAATGTTCCTTGCCCTATGAACAATTTCCTGGGTCACCAAATCCCGGTTGGCCATGGCCCTCCTCGTTATTATACTCCTGTGTGGCGCTTTTCATATTCTGTTACAATCATTTTATTTTAATTTTTAGCCTCCTTACTGAATATCTGGCCCCAAGGCTCAGCTCTTGAGTGGCTGTGGAGCACCTCCCCTTTGGATGGTAATATCACAAATCCTGCTCTCCACATGGAAACCTCAGTCCACACACCATCCCCTGCCCATTCACAAACTCTCTAGTCTGTTTCGTGTAGGTCAGCCCTGCAAAGCAGGGGTCTCCAACTCCTGGGTCACAGACTGGTCCTGGTTCATGGCCTGTTAGGAATGGGGCTACATAGTAGGAGGTGAGTGTGGGTGAGCAAGGGAAGCTTCATCTGTATTTACAGCCACTCCCTACCGCTTGCATTACCACCTGAGCTCTGCCTCCCAACACATCAGCAGCGGCATTAAATTCTCATAAGATCGCAAACCCTATTGTGATAGGCACATGCAAGGGATCTAGGTTGCATGCTCCTTATGAGAATCTCATGCCTGCTGATCTGTCACTGTCTCCCGTCATCCCTAGATGGGACCATCTAGTTGAAGGAAAACAAGCTCAGGGCTCCCACTGATTGTACATGATGGTCAGTTGTAGAATTATTTCATTATATATTATAATGTCATAATAATAGAAATAAAGTACACCTTAAATGTAATGCGCTTGAATCATCCCAAAACCATCCCCCACTCCCCACTGCCGGTCTGTGAAAAAACGGTCTTCCATGAACTGGTCCCTGGTGCCAAAAAGGTTGGGGACTGCTGCTGCAGGGCACCTTCCCATCTGCTAGCTCCGAGCCCAGGCTCCTTGAGCCACACTGAGGCTCTGTAGAATCCCAAGTGCCACCTGACAGATTCCTGTAAAATGGGCCCAGCACAACACCAGTGCCATCCATGGAAGAGATTTCAGCCTAAAGAGAAAATGTTAAATTTCTCTTTTCCTCAAATTCCCTTATATCTAGCCCCGCAATCCTCTTCCCTAAGTTGCGCTGGAGCTCAACTTCAAACTTTCTGGGAGTCACACAGAAAATGGTACAATGCTTGTCTAGACTAAAAACCATTCTCTGGGTAACTCTGTACTGAAGCAACATCATAAAAATGTGAATATGTAGAAGTCATTTTAAGACATATTTCTTTTCATTACAGCCTTCAGAAACAGTCACTTGAAAGCTTTTTGTGCCTCTTAAAAGGATAATCTTCCCCCCCCCACCATAAGGAAGGCACCTGAGTGTAACAATATAAGTGATCCCTTACGTAGGAAAAATGGCTGAGACATTTATTGATTCTCTACTTAGCCTCTATTTCATTATATTCATAAAATCTGTTGTAATTTTTAATAAAATCTCAGACAGCTTATGACTACAACTGACTACTTAGCAGTTAGTAAATCATTTCTTATTTCTAAGGGTTGCTCAGTGTAACAATCCAATGGAAGCGTAACCATGGTAAGCTGCAGTTCAGATAAAGTCTAACTTGCTGGCTCTCCCATCCCTGCTGACAGTCAATGGAATGCAGACCTTCTGTTTCTAAGAGCCGTGTCACATCTGGTTCAGGTTGCTTGTGGTCCACAGTGGCGCACGTTCATTACCATCTAATAGCCGCTTGGCCTTTGTCAGGCGCTGTCTCAAGTCAAGCCTGAGGCCTGACACCCACATCTGCTGCACTTCTCTGAATCTTTGAATCTCTCCCCTCGTGACCTTCTCACTGGCTGCCACAGTGTCAAATGCACAGTAAGTCAAGCAGCCAGTCATTTGAATTAAGAGTCACAGACGTTAGTGCCGATTGGGACCCCGGAGATCACAGGGTAGAACCGACTCCTGTGGCAAACAGGATGGATGAAGCCATTTGTCCCAGGACAGCCCAGGAAGGTCTGACCTGGGGGACCACTGTGACACCTGGGGGGTAGAAGTGCAGTCTCAGCCAGACAGGGTGAGGGCCAGCTCAGTCACAAACCAGAGCTCTATTTCCTCTCTTGCCTCAGTTTCCTCATTTGCAAAATGGAGATAATAGGAGTACCTACCTCTCGGGATGTTTGCAAAAATTAAATGAGTTTATATTTGTGACACCCTTAGAGCCCAGCTACCGCTGTTTGTTAAACGAACGAATAAAAAGTAAATAGATTAATAAATAGCCCTTTTAAATATAACAGTGATTTTGAATTTTTCTTTGTTAAAACTGAGGAAGTCTTTCTTTAAATAAAATCTCACTCAGAAGCCATGTATCTGTACTTTAAAAATGTGTGCATATATACATATATAATGAAGATCTTTACAATGATTAAAATCAGAACTATTATAAATACACACACAGCATTTCATCTGAGACTTCATTCTCCTTTGTCACGTGAAAGCAAAGCTCCTCCTGTTACAGCCACTGCTCAGGCAGCTCTGGACTGAGGCTCTCTGAGGAAACTCTGGACCACTGTCTACCAAGCCTGAGAGCTTTGAGGTGACAGGGCCAACGCCAGGAGTCAGGTGGCAGTGCATGGGCAATGGTCTGGTCAGCTCAGGAATGTTTCCAGGGGAATGACCACTTTGCCTGATGCCCTTGACTGGCTCTAGATTTCCCACAGATGCCACGAGAAGGATGTGGCTTCTGTTCTGGAAGCTGATGGGCCAATATGGCTGATTGGGAGGGTGAGAGCTTCCCCCATTTCTAAAATCTCGCCATGGAGGTCACAACTGACCACAGTGGGCATCTGAGTAGAACCTAGGATCAGCCCGTCACCCACAGTGACGGGACAGTTTCATGGTCAGGCAGTGGTCATGTAGGTGTCTCAGGAATGTCCTGGCAGCCTTCAAAAAATGGGTCTGGGACGTTGGGAGGAGTGGACTTTGATCTCAGAAGCAGACAGCACAGCACCTTCAGGAAGCCATATATTCCTTTTTTCTCATCCTTTTGTAAATGTCATGTAAACAGAAAAATATAAATAAAATTTTAAATTCAAAAATTTTTTTTAAGTTCCAGGATACATGTGCAGAACACACAGGTTACATAAACATGTGCCATGGTGGTTTGCTGCACCTATCAACCCATCACTTACATATTAAGCCCTGCACCCATTAGCTATTTATCCTGATGCCCTACCTCTCCCCGCACCCTCAACAGGCCCTGATACATTAAAAATTAAAATACAAAAAAAAAAAAAAAAGAACTTTTTTTTTTCCCTTTTTAAGGTCATTTTTTTCTTCCTTCTCCCTTGACTGTCAATTTTATCTGTTTTGCATGTGGTAAAATGTCATTACTTCAGATTCTGCTTACTAAGAACCAGGATAATTCAGACAGAAATGGGACTGAAATTAACATGAGCCTCCTTCATTGGAAAGGGAACATGCAAAGCCAAGACAGGAATCGCTTCTAGGTTTATAATTCACACCACTGCCGGGGCGTCCATTGATTTCATTGGTGGGGCTTTACGGATTGTGGTGATCCGTGTTGCAGACCACCCAATATGAAAATAAACTCAACCACTAATTCTTTCAGCACACGCCAAACTGAATGAAACCAAGAGTAACAGCGGGCAGACCACCCTCCATTGCAAGAGGCAGTGTGTGTGTTGGATATGTGTGTTGGGCATGTGTGTGGAGTCTCAGAGCTGCTGGTCTGCTGCCTCGCCAGACCCAGGAGGGCTGTGGACCCAGGCACTCCCCAGAGGCAGCCGAAGCACCTGGCCCAGTGTGAGCCTTCGTCCTCTTACTTGTTAAGAGCATCCTTCCATCCTAAGAGGTGACAATCCATTTATTCAATGCCTGTTTGGAAGATCATTCAACACTCATTCAATAAACATATTCTGAGTACCCAAGAAGTACAACATGAGAACCAAGAAGAAAAAAAACAAAGAAGAGAAATAGGAGGAAGAGAAGGAGGAGGCAGCGGCAGCAGCAGAGAAAAGATAAACTTCCTGCTCTAAAAAGTCCCCAGCCCTAGGGAACAACAGAAACCCCAAACTAACAAGAAGCCTGCAGGCACTAGAACCTGAGGTGCAAATGGGTCTCAAAGACACACACAAGCAAGAAAGGGATGTGTGGCACTTTCTCAAAGAAAGTGCCCTTCTAAAGAGATAGGAAGAACGAGCCAGGTGCGGTGGCTGACGTCTGTAATCCCAGCACTTTGGGAGCCCTGAGGCGGGTGGATTACCTGAGATCAGGCATTCGAGACCAGCCTGGCCAACATGGTAAAACCCCATCTCTACTGAAAATACAAAAATTAGCTGAGCGTGGTTGTGCATGTCTGTAATCCCAGCTACTCAGGAGGCTGAGGCAGGAGAATCGCTTGAACCTGGAGGCAGAGGTTGCAGTGAGATCTCACCACTGCATTCCAGCCTGGGCAACAGACTGAGACTCTGTCTCAAAAAAAAAAAAAGATAAAAAGAAATTCATTTAATGCAGGAGTTGGAAGAAAACATTCTCAATAGAGTAAACAGAATAAGCACTCTTCCTAGTACACAGTAGGTGCTCAACACACTCGTGTGCAGTAAATATCAAAAGGCGCATTCTTCTCTTATCACCAAAAGAAGCCCCCAGTATTCTAATCCTTGGAAATCCAGAACATTCATTGAAAAGGATAAGTCAATATTTAAAAGAATTCATTTACACTTTATCCAAAAAGCTTTTGAAAGTGGCATATACAGGGAGAAGAAACCTAATTTAGACTCCACTTTCTCATTGTTTCATTAAATACTTTTTTAAAGCTGAATATATCTGTGAAAGCATGTCTTCAGACTCCAGAAAACATTTCACAACTGTTATATCTGACAAACTTAGATAAGGCCCCCAGGATAAAACATGATTATCTTTAGATTTCCAACAAAAGTTTCCTTCAGATAAACTTGATTAGGAGAATTGGTAGATGGAATTTTGTTTTTAAAAGGGTATCAGGCCGGGCGTGGTGGCTCATTCCTGTAATCTCAGCACTTTGGGGGGCAGAGGCGGGCGGATCACTTGAGGTTAGGAGCTCAAGACCAGCCTGGCCAACATGGTGAAACCCTGTCTCTAAAAATACAAAAATTAGCCAGGCATGGTGGTGGATGCCTGTTAATTCCAGCTACTCAGAAGGCTGAGGCAAGAGAATCGCTTGAGCCTGCGAGGCAGAGGTTGCAGTGAGCCGAGATCGCACCACTGCACTCCAGCCTGAGCGACAGTGCGAGACTCCATCTCAAAAATAAAAAAAATCAAAAGGTATCGGAGGATAGCCATCCTATCAGGAATAATGTTAGAACATTCCAGGGAGAAATCAAAGAACAAAGTCGCTCTTTGCTTCACTCTAAAGGGAATAAAGTTTGTTTCGTCTAGCTGATTTCATTTAAAAATATTAGTAACTCACTGGACCACAAATGTATTGATCCTAAAGGTCAGCACCTGTCCCTAGTTCATGCTATCCCAACTGGGCTCTCTATGAAGGTAAAGTATATCATATGAGTCAGTCACTTCCTAAGATCAAAATTACACCTGCATTCAGTAAACATAGGTCTCCTTGAAAACCCTCACTGGAAATCCTAAGAGGGTTGGGAAATACAGGAAACTCTAACTGGTACTCAGGATTTTATTTTGGGGGGTGCAAATAAAGACTGAGAGAAAGAGACAAAAATGAAATACCCATTGCGTGGAAGAGTATACTTAACACATGAGAGGGTTGTGCAACTATAATGCCCCACAATTCGCCCTTCATGCAGAAGCATAACCATTTCTTTGCCCAAAATTTGAAATGAACCCAAACAAAAAAATGTGAGATTCCGAAAGTATCACTTCACTCTTTCGATATTATTCTTGAGTTCTGCATGTCGCCCTGTTTCCCTGTTCCGGCCAACCCCTGCCAAAATACACAGGGAGGCCTGTTCTCACGCTGCTGCCCAGACCAGGAGCAGGAAGCTCCAGAAAGCCTTCTTGTGAAATCAAAGCTCCATTTGCATACCCAAGAGTTTAGATAAAAGCCATGTGATGTGCTCAAGTGTGAGGTGCTCCTGGGAGCCCAGTTTCGCAGAATGGAGATTTATCTGAGGTTGTCAGTGCCATCTCCAGAGGCTTTCTTCAGGCACAGCCTTGAATTCTCTCCTCCCTTCTCTTCTAATGGCATCAAGAGGGCTTTAATAAGGTCCTCACCACCACGTTGATTCCCTAGAACCCAACAACCCAAGTTCTTGATTTACATAATTTCTTACTTGTACACTGCTTTCATTTAAAAGGGGATTGGCCAGGCACGGTGGCTCATGACTGTAATCCCAGCACTTTGGGAGGCCGAGGCAGGTGGATCACTTGAGGTCAGGAGTTCGAGACCATCCTGGCCAACATGGTGGAACCTCAACTCTACTAAAAACACAAAAATTAGCCAGGTACAGTGACATGCACCTGTAATCCCAGCTACTCAGGAGGCTGAGTCAGGAGAATCACTTGAACCTGGGAGGCAGAGGTTGCAGTGAGCTGAGATTGCACCACTGCACTCCAGCATGGTGATAGAGTGAGATTCCATCTCAAAAAAATTTGAAAAGGCAGGGGGGATTGAGGGTGACCAACAGCAACAGGCTGATAATGAAATCATGAATGTTTTTGAGCACTGAACCTTCACCAAACACTGTACCAGGTGCCCAATTAAGTCCTCACATCACTCTGTGAGGCTGGTAGAATTATTAGTACCATCTTACAGATGAGGAAACTGAAGCTGAAAGAGCTTATGTGTAATTTGCCAAAGAAATGTAGTTTGTTAGTAGAGGAGCCAGGATTCAGAACCATTTATCCAGAGATTTCCCACTTAGCTCCATGCTGGAGTGGTGACAAGGTTTCATTCAAAAAAGTCATGCCAAGGTCTGTTCAGTTCACGTCCTGAGCACTGTTTACCATTAAAGACAACAGAAACTGATACCCAAGAAGTTCTAGGAGGAACACATTTTTTTAAGTTTCATCATGTTCATTACACAGCACTGTACCATCAGGAAAGATTCGACAATCATAGAACAGTTTTCCAACAAGAATTACAATTTTGAAGGCTTCCTGGTTGACCCCTAGAAGGCTAGATCACTGAGAGCCCCCTTACCCCAAGACCTTCACAGCGATCACTTCACAATGCACTGGGCATGTCCATGTGACTTCACACATCAGCCAATGAGGTCTGGCCTCTGTCACCAAACAAGGACTTTTACTTTAACCATCATCATGCCAGCAGAGGTATCTGAATGTGATTATCCAGAACACAAACACACACAAAGGATTTCTGTTTTTTTTGAACCTGAGATGTGAGGCCCAAGTGTCTCAGCCACCATGCTTTTTGCTATGATCAAGGGTGCAATGTCTTGTTGTCATTTTGAGAACTGTGTTGCAGAGCCAAGGAAACCTGGCTCTACGTCCCAGTCAGAAGCATGAATTTCTTCCCAGAGGAACCCTAAAATGGGTACAGAGTATCAGGAGACAAAAAACGTATCGGGAGCAAATAGGATGTAGGGTGGGAAAAGATTTGGAAGAGGTACAACCTCTCTCTTCCCTTCCCAAACAGTTCCCACCATGGACCAGACAGCATAAGATGGAATGGGGATGATATGGGGAGAGAAAGGGCCATAACTCTAGAACAATTAAACAGAAAGGAGGTTTTTCTAGTTTATCTGACATTTTCAGGCGTCTGACTTTTTCAGCATTTGTTTTTGTTGGTGTTCATGTTGTGGGGGGACTGATATGGATTTGGCTGTAATCCCCACCCATATCTCATCTTGAATTGTAGCTCCCATAATTACCATGTGTTGTGAGAGAAACCCAGTGGGAGATAGCTGAATCACGGGGGCAGTTTCGCTCATACTGTTCTCCTGGTAATGAATAAGTCTCACAAGATCCGATGACTTTATAAGGGAAAATCTGTTTCACTGATTCTCAACTCTATTGCCTGCTGCCCTGTAAGATGTGTCTTTCGCCTTCCACCATGATTGTGAGGCCTCCCCAGCCACATGGAACTGTGAGTCCATTAAACCTCTTTTTCTTTATAAATTACCCAGTCTCAGATATGTCTTTATCAGCAGTGTGAAAACAGACTAATACAGGGGCTTATTGAGGGCTCTTTGTTACAGAAGTTTGTAATACTTGTCAGCCTTTAAACATATGGAGAGTTCTAGAACTCCTAGCAGGAGTGAGGGTGTATCTTCCTGTCCCTATAGCGTTCTTGAAGCTCCCTCTGCAAAAAAAAAAAAAAAAAAAAAAAAAAAAAAAAAAAAAAGCTTCTAACGTCCTTAACAACAGATCTTTACCTGGTGCTTGAAGCACCACGCACATTCACACAAGGTGACTTCCGCCATCAGAGGCTGCTGCGGGGAGGCCTCTCATCCCTTACTAAGTCGAACACGGTCTCCCTGTAGCTTCCACCCGCTTGTTCTGGTTTTGTCCGTTGGCACTGCAGTAAATAAAGAAGTCTAGCCCCTCTGCCAGAGTGATGGTTCCCGGTCCCTGTCTTTCATGATGAAGTCAGCCCAGCTGGGTTTGGAAGACATCTGTGGTTCAAATCAAATGCAAGGGACAGTTTTACAAATAAACTATGGAGGAAGGAAAACCACTCACTTATCTACCACAAGTCATTCACTCTCTTCTCCTGTAGAAATAAAAATGCCAAAACACTTGATAAAGTTCCTTGTCTTCTCTTATTTCTAACTTCTTCTATAGCCCATCCCTGTATTCCCTAGAAGGTTAGAATGTGAGAACTGAAAGGAGAGATCATAGGGCTTATTTTACAGGGAGAGGAGACTGAGCCCCAAACACCAAATGTCCTGCCTGTGTACCTAGGATGACTGATTTCCTGAACCAAAAGCAGGGACACACTGTCTGGCAAGCATGGATGAGGCTGGGGAGGCAGTGGAGAATATTTGACACTGGAACTCTTCCAAATAAATTGGGATGTGGACTAATGGCTGCAGGAATAAGACAATAAACTATGCCTTCCTTACATACCTCAAAGGATTGAGATAAGAAGAACAAGAGATAATAAATATAACTTAATGTGAGATAAAGTACAAAGCAAGAAACATTTCCTATACCCGACTCCCCAGTTGCTTTTCTCACTCTGTCCTTGCCCCTGGGACACCCTCCACCCCTCCATCCATTTTCGCACGTTCAGATTGTAGGATTTAGGTCAGATAACAGAGCAGGAGTTTTAGAGTCAATCTGACCTGGATTCAAATCTTATCTCTGAATTTTGTAGTTCTATGACCTAGAGCAAATTCCCCCTCTGAGATTTGGTTCCCTCATTTATAAAATGATAATAATTACTATTAAGAATTGAGGCTGGGCGCAGTGGCTCACACCTGTAATCTCAGCATTTTAGGGGGCTGAAGCGGGAAGATCACATGAGGTCAGGAGTCTGAAACCAGCTTGGCCAACATGGTGAAACCCCATCTCTACTAAAAATACAAAAAAATTAGCTGGGCATGGTGGTGGGCATCTGTAATCCCATCTACTCGGGAGGCTGAGGCAGGAGAATTGCTTGAACCCCGGAAGCAGAGGTTGCAGTGAGCCAAGATTGCACCACTGTATTCCAGCCTGGGAGACAGAACAACAAGACTCCATCTCAAAAACAAACAAACAAAAAAAAAAAAAAAGAAAGAAAGAAAGAAAGAAGAATTGAACTAGAAAATCCAAAATTTAGAATACATTGCAATTCCCTTCAATGGATTATGTTCTTAGTTAGCTAACAGTACGTACACAAATCACTCCAGAATGTTGACGGTTGCTTTTATTTTCTCAGCTATGTATTTGTAATTTTGGCTCAGGCCCTGCTTTTAGACGTTCTCCCTCCTGGACAGGTAGCATTAGCTGAGTCAGTATAGTAAGGATATCGGGAAGACAGGAGTGAAATAAAAGAGAAAAATGCATGAGTGAGGAAATGAATGAAGAAAATAACACCTCTGAACCCCCAGTACCCAGCACATAGTAGTAAAGTTTTATATTAATGTAATTTTTTTAAATGACAATTACATGTATAATGAAAAAGGAAAGCATAGGGCTGGGGGCGACGGATACAGAGAAAAAGGGCAATTTGGCTGAGTCCTGAAGGCTAAATGATCCACAACCAGTAGGGTGGTTGAGAAGGATAGGGGCGGGGATGGGTCCTGGAAGCTTCTTCCTAGAGGAGTAAGGGTGGAAAATGAACAAATACATAGGGCAGGCTTCATGAATGTGTGGTCTATACAGTCATACAGGGTTCTATGCTCAGAAGGTACCATGCTTGGCTTCATTTTCTGCTGTCGCCATCTTGAAATGCTTAATATCTTTTGAACAAGAGGCCCTTCATTTCTATTTTATACTGGGCCCTGCAAATTACATAGATGGTTCTGAATATACGATGGTGCTTTTTCCCCTTATGCCTGAAAAACATATTAATTCAAATGTTTGAGATACTTATACAGCCTCATCACCCCCTACATTGGGTAAGTTGATTGAAGCAATGCTTAAAAATGAAAAAATAACTATGAAGTGAGGAGGGCCTAAGGACATGGAGAGAGAAAGCAATTTGAATCTGATTTTCCTGGACATGCCCCTCTGTGCAGGAAAACAGTTTGTACCAGGTGACAACCGGACTATTATAAGCTGGAGTTAAGCAAAAATCCCTATCATAGAATATAAGTTTAGGGTTTGGTGACATTCCAAGAGACATTAAAAGGAAGGTCATTCGAGTGGCCAGGATCCAAGGGGTTAACTTTTTTCCATGCAGAACAGTAGGGTCTCAAAGAGTTTTACATTGAACAAAATATATATACACAATATGACAGCAGGGGGCTGGCCTTCAAGCCTCTATGTAAACATCACGACTGACTTCGGAGTTCTGGAACCCTTACTCCTGAAAACCTTATATTTTCAAATGGCATCCCAACCCCCCACCAAGAAGTTACATTTTTTCCCTTCTTTAAACAACCAGCAAGAGTAATAGCATGATGAACAAATTTCATTTCTTCTGTTCAGCTTTTTCCATCCCGAACACGGCCTCCCTGAGGCCAGATGGCACCAAAGCAATTGCTAGTAAGTCAATACATCTGGCGACATTCCTGAAATGACAAATCTGATGGAGCAACGTCCAGCTCCTACACAAAGCCTCTTTTCAGAGCATTTTCACTGGTACTTGTCTGCTATAAGCAGAACCTAATGTGTGAAAACAAAATAAAATCCAACTCTTTCACCGCCCCATTCTGCAGTTTCATTTTGGCTGCTTTTATTCACGTGACTCTCCTTCCCACTTCTGCACCTCAACCTGAAACTAATGAGCATTCTCTGACAATGACAGCCTGCACCACAGCCTCTAAATGCTGACTGTGTTGGAACTGCTAAGAGCTCCGCAGACAACAACTCTGTTGCTCTTTGCATTATACGCTATAAGTTCATTTAGGGAATTACCTGCAGAAAAGAATCAGTGAGAACGGCGAGCTTGGGAAGGAATTGGAACCCGCCCCACATGCAAATCTTTCACCAGTGGAGGTTGAGTTGGGCTTCATGAGTGACCTCTGACTCCCAGAAGGACTACAATATGTTAGAGATCTACTGGCATGATCACAAAAACTGATGAGCTATGGCGCCACACACACACACACACACACACACACACACACATACACAAGGTATGCTGGAATTTAGGGCTTTGTAAAATCTTCAAGTCACTACCTAAAAATCATCCAGGTGAGTCTGCTCCATTCAATCAGTGGTCTATTTTCAGCACCATCCTTCAGTGAAGTCTCAACCTGGTATAAGATGTTGTTACATGGTCTACTTTAGCCAACATTTTTTTTCATAATTCCATTCAACTGAAATGTATTGAGTGCCAATAAGGTGTAAGACTTCAGATACGGTAAAAAGAAAAATAGACATGTTTTCTATTCTCAGAAGCTTACTCCCATATGGTAAATTACTTAAATTTACTATAGTAGGAGACAGAAAATAAACAAGAAAACAGAAGAATACACTAGATTATTCTAGTAAGAATAAGCATGATAAAGGAAATAAATAAGAAGACCCAGAAAGACAGACAGACAGACAGAAAGAAAGACAGAAAGACAGACAGAAAGAAAGAAAGACAGAAAGAAAGACAGACAGACAGAAAGAAAGGCAGGCAGGCAGAAAGACAGACAATACTAGTAAGGTAGGTGGCTTTAGATAGCAAGCAAGAGCAGGGAAGGTCTTTGGCATGAGCCTAAAGGATAAGGAGGAGACCATCAGCCGTGCAAAGATCTGAGCAAAGGGCCTCCCAGGCCGAGCTGTTTGCCTTGAGCAGAAACACTAAGAAGGGAATGAGCTTGGCTCAAAGAACAGAGGGATGTAATGAACCAGGAGAGACAGCTGGAAGAAAAGTCAAAGAGGAAGCTAAGGGCTTTGTTGGCCGTGGAAAGGACTACAGAAATTACTCTTAAGTCAGTGGTTCTCACTGGGGAGCAATTTTGCCCCCCAGGAGTCATTTGGCAATGTCTGGAGACATTTTCTTTTATAATAATTGGGGGGTGTTGGTGCCACTGATATCTAGTTGGGTAGAGACCAGGGATGCTGCTAAACATCCTACGACGTGCAGAACAGCCCCCAATCCCGGCAAAGAATTCTCTGGCTGAAAATGTCAAATAGTGCTGACGCTTTACGAGTACCGGAAAAACAATGAAGAGATTCAATTGCAGAAATGGCATGATGTGGCAAAAATACTGGAAAGCAAAATATGATGTGAAACTCATCACTTATCACCCTGAAACATTAACTTGCCAGCAAAAACACTTGTTCTCCTTCTGGAAGAAATCCTATAAACATCTTAGGGCCACAGTTCCACCCCCGAAATATCCCTGAGTATAGGCACCACCAAAGCCCAAACTTGCTGCAGCCATAGACCACTTGGCTTCACTTTACTTCTTGGCCCATTGGCCATCTTCCGCTGGCAAAGGTGGCTTTGCTTCCCAATTGTAAGTGACAGTTGAGCTTCCCATGGGTTGCCTAAGACTGTTGAAAACATGAGCGGCAGGATACGCTTTCAGGTTTGCACACGGTCTTGATGATGGGCTCAGATGCCCCAGCAGTAACTCACTAGCAGGAAGTTTGGTCCCCAGGGTGGAAAGGGGAGTTAAAAGTTCTGGCTATAGGCCAGGCACAGTGGCTCACACCTGTAATCCCAGCACTTTGGGAGGCCGAGGCAGGCGGATCACGAGGTCAGGAGATGAAGACCATCCTGGCTAACATGGTGAAACCCCGTCTCTACTAAAAATACAAAAAAAAATAGCTGGACGTGGTGGCATACACCTGTAATCCCAGCTACTCGGGAGGCTGAGGCTGGAGAATCGCTTGAACCTGGGAGTCAGAGGTTGCAGTGAGCCAAGACCGCACCACTGCACTCCAGCCTGGGCGACAGGGCAAGACTCTGTCTCAAAAAAAAAAAAAAGTTCTGGTTATAGCCAGCCCATTGGTTCCACTAAGTGAAAGAAGGTAAGAGTCACCCTGAAATGTAGTCAACACCAGCAAGGCTCTATTTCCTTCCTTCAAGAATGTACAGGTTTAGAATTATTCAACATCACCAGAACCTATTAATCAATGAAGGTGAAGATAATAAATGGCATTTCCTATTATACTATATGAGTTTCCTTCTATGGCTATTAATTTCCCACAAGACCCTTTCAAGCTAACTCTACTCTGCTCTACCTTTCTTATTTCTTATTTCCTCTATATCATAAAATATAGAAAACATGCCTGCCATGTACTTGTTAATACATTGCTATGAAGCTGTTGCTTAATCATTTTATGTCAAATAATCTATTACCCACAAATAGATTATAAATTGCTGAAAAGAAGAAACAATATCTGGCCATCTTTGAAATGTCTTCCACCTAGCTGGGCTCTGTATACTATTCCCCTTCCTCCAGCTTTGCTGTAAAAGATTAAACTCTTTGCAATAGTCTGGATTTGTTTTATTAATACGAAGCACTTCTCTCTTTGAAGTCAAACACTGGAAGAATTTAATAAAGTATGTGGGGTATTTAGCATTTTAGAAAGAAATGAAAAACACATTCAAAAACTCATACTAATTTGGAGATTTTTATTATAGGCCTAGCAAAATTAAAGCTATGGTATAAAACTAGGGGCATACATTACATTTGGCAGTAAGTTCAGATGTTATTTGAAATTCAAAAATGTGAGATTTGTAATGTTTCTGTTCAAATTTTGCTAAATGCTTGTCTCACCAACTCATTTCACAAAAATATTTAAGGTTGTTTTTGGCTTTTGGTTTTTGACATAGGGTCTTGCTCCGTCACCCACGCTGGAGTGCAGTGGTGCGATCACGGTTCACTGCAGCCTTTACCTCCCAGGCTCAGGCAATTCTCCTGCCTCAGCCTCCCAAGCAGCTGGAACTACAGGCGTTACAGGCATGCACTACTTAAACCTGGCAAATTTTTTTATTTTTATTTTTTAGAGACAGGGTCTCACTATATTGCCCAGGTTGTAAGGTTGTTTTTGAATGCCACCACGCTCTTGGTCTAAAGGAAGAAACATGGCAAAACTATTTTAAAGGACAATTTGTCAACACCTAATAAAGTTGAAGATGTTCTCCCTTGCGCATCCCACACTCCAAGTATCCCGCTTCTATAGACAGTTTCACACACATGCACCACCACGTGCAGTGTACGAAGCTGCTCATCACAGCTCTGAGCAAAGGAAAACAAAACCAAGCTGTGCCTCAAACACTGGAAGAATTTAACAAAGCATGTGGGGGTATTTAGCATCTTAGCAATAAATAAGAAAACATTCAAAAGTCATACTAATTGGATTTTGGATTATGGGGCTTAGAAGGTATGTGGGTAAATACGGACTATATTTTAGTCATATCATAGAATTCCATTTAGCAAGTAAAATGAATGAACTAGACTTATATATAGCAACATCATTCATGTAAAGTTTAAAAACACATGAATACTTATTGCTTGTGGATACACAGACACGTACAGTTAGAAACATACACAAGAGGCCGGGCGCGGTGGCTCACGCTTGTAATCCCAGCACTTTGGGAGGCCGAGGCGGGCGGATCACGAGGTCAGGAGATCGAGACCACGCTGAAACCCCGTCTCTACTAAAAATACAAAAAATTGGCCGGGCGAGGTGGCAGGCGCCTGTAGTCCCAGCTACTCGGGAGACTGAGGCAGGAGAATGGCGTGAACCTGGGAGGCGGAGCTTGCAGTGAGCCGAGATTGCGCCACTGCACTCCAGCCTGGGCGACAGAACGAGACTCCGTCTCAAAAAAAAAAAAAAAAAAGAAACATACACAAGAATGATGTATATCAAGTCCAAGAGGTAGAACTGTAGCCTGGAGGCGAATAATAGTGATAGTATCAATAGTTAAAGAACTACCTGGTATTGACATAGCATGCTGACCGTGAAAGGGTAGATAAAGGATTGAACTTCAGCTGTATCTGTAGTATGTTGTTTTTTATTTCCCTTTAATGGGATCAGAAACTAATTTGATCATGATTACCTTTTTTCTTTTTTTTTTTTTTTTTGAGACAGAGTCTTGCTCTGTCGCCCAGGCTAGAGTGCAATGGTGTGATCTCAGCTCACTGCAACCTCTGCCTCCCTGGTTCAAGCGATTCTCCTGCCTCAGCCTCCCAAGTAGCTGGGACTACAGGCACGTGCCACCACACCCGGCTAATTTTTTGTATTTTTAGTAGAGACGGGGTTTCACTGTGTTAGCCTGGATGGTCTCGACCTCCTGACTTCATGATCCACCTTCCTCGGCCTCCCAAAGTGCTGGGATTACAGGTGTGAGCCACCACGCCCGGCCTTTTTCTTCTTTTTCAAGATAGAGTTTCACTCTTGTTGCTCAAGCTGGAGTGCAGTGGCGTGACCTCGGCGATCTTGGCTCACTGCACCCTCCACCTCCCAGGCTCAAGTGATTCTCCTGCCTCAGCCCCCTAAGTAGCTATGATTACCGGCACCTGCCACCACGCCCAGCTAATTTTTTTTATTTTTAGTAGAGACAGGGTTTCATCATGTTAGCCAGGCTGGTCTCGAACTCCTAACCTCAGGTGATCCACCAGCCTCTGCCTCCCAAAGTTGATCATGATTACTTTTGATGCTGGTATGTAGGTGACTGTTTTGTTGTTTTCTGTGCTCTTATTTCTGTTGAAAAGAATAATAAAGTTTGAGTGTTTTAAAGCTTAAACTAAAGCTCAGTTTTAAAAGTTAAATGCTGCTGTCTTACATTCTAAAGCAAAAGGAATAGCTCTCCTGATTATAATTTCTACTTTCTAGTCACCTCAGCCCCAAATTTCACAATTACCCTATTTACCCCAGCCTATCCCCTCTACCTGGAAACTAGTCTAGAAAGCCCCATCATCCATTCTGAAGATGCTCAACCCACAGAATAAGTGGCTTATGGGAAAGGCGTTTGAGAAAACAGAAAACCTAGATGTCCTTTGGTTTCACTTTTTAAAACCAAAGAAATCCTCCCTCCAAAGATGCAAAGATCTCCATGGTCCTGACACCCGGGAGAATAATCATGGTAACAGCAATATTAACAACATTCACTGGCACATGGAGAGCCCTTGCTACGTGCCAGGCCTTAGCCCAGTGCTTTTTACCTTCATTAACCATGTAAGCCACACATCAGATGGGGAAGGTCCTATAATTGTCCCTCTATCAGGGATGGGGAAACTGAGGTATAGAGAAGTTAAATCATTTGTCCAGGTGGCACCGCTGGTAATGCTGGCAAAATCTCATTGATCCTCTCAGGATGTTAACTACAAAATCACTCATCCCTTCCATCCACCCCGAGCTATAACTAAATAGGTTAAACTGTTGACTGGAACTTTAGTATTTTACTCATGAGGATACTACAGAAAGTTGGCCAAAACTGATGATTTGAGTTTTAGCATACTGACACTGACCTGTACCTTCCTGCCTGTACCTTAGAGTACATGTTCTTTGTGTGTGTGTGGGTGTGTGCATGTGTGACCATCTCCAGACTTAGATCTACATCAGCACAAGCCTCAGGCACTGCTGTGGCCAAGGACAGAGCACGATCGAGGTCAGCTCCACCCCTGAGGCACCAGAAGGGACAGCAATAACAGAGAGGGAAGGAGTCTCCTCGTCCAGGTGACACAGAGTGGTTCCATTTTATAACCTACTGGACACACCCAAATCGTAGCCATATCAAGTCAAAACACAGTACCTTCACGTGAGGACAGAGAAGACCAAACCCTGGCTGCCCCACACTGTATCTGGCCTTGAAAACAGTAAGTCTAGCTACCATTTATTGGGCTCCCTTATGTCCCAGGCTCTGTACTAGGCACATGCTTTACCTCTTCTTCCTTTATCATACAAAAACCTATAGGTTCAGCCTCCTATCTTCGAGTCATAGATGAAAACATGGTAGCTGGGAAGGGTAAATAATTCTGCTCAGAGGCAGAGCCTCACGGTGGCAGAGCTAGGATTCAGATCGGTTGCTCTAATTCCAAATCCATGCTCCTTGCCCCATACCTTACTGCCTCTTCTTTGTGGGGTGCTTATAAGTGGGTTCAATAGTATTCCCCCCACCAAAATATGTTCCAAGACCTAACCCCTAGTAACCCCTGGTACCTATGAATATGACCTTATTTGGAAATCAGTCTTTGCAGCTCTAATTAAGGATCTCTAGATAAGATCATCCTAGATTTAGGTGAGTCCTAAATGCAGACACTAGTGTCCCTACAAGCAAAAGGAGAGGGAGATTGTCCCACACAGACACAGGGAAGAAGGCCATGTAAAGAATGACATGATGGTGGACGCAGAGGTTGGAGTTAAGTTGCCACAAGCCAAAAAACACCAGAATCCCATGAGGGAGGCCAGGAATGGATTCTCCCTCAGATCCTCCAGAAAGAACCAACCCTGCCAACACCTTAATTTCAGACTTCTGCTCTTTTCCAAAACCGTGAGACATAAAATTATATTGTGTTAAGCCACCAAGTTTGTGGAAATTTGTTGCAGCCACGTCAGGAAGCAAATACTCAACTATCTCAGAGCGCAGGAACTTTGTAAGTTTCATCACGAAATCCTGCAGACAACCACTGAAAGCAGCATCCAGCTCAACAATTTAGGTCCCAGCTGGTTCTTAACAAGAATGCCAGTAATTCTGCTCTTTAGACTCCCAAAGAGGAGGGAGAACACAACAGAAAGGGTGCGGTTCACAAAGAACTTGCAATTTCTGCACAAGACGGTTACAATTTGTATCGTTTGGGGCTCTGTTTTCAAGGGCTAGGCAACAGCCACAGGAAGAGTCTGATTTATGAGGCTGTCTGCTAAGATGCAGCACCGATGCACACGGATCTTTCATGCCATCTCCTCTCCAGACCAAAAGGGGGTAAATACAATTATTTGTAAGCACCGTGACACATTTTCCTCACACTACATTCTGACGTCTTTAGTCATAGTCGTAATACTTTCAGATAGCCTTTGAATTCCAGCAAATTCACATGTTTAAATATCACTACCTTGTCCTGAGCCTCAAGCTGTCAGAAAAAAAAAAGGAAAACGAGTCTGATTTCACCGCCCAACAATGTGGCCCACTTGAAATTCTCTCCTAAGAAAACAGCTAAAGTCGCCCCAGGCTCTCTACTGTGTTTGGTGCCTGGGTTATCAAGGAAATGACCATTATCATTCTCACTTGGAATAAGACCTCATAGGATCATCCTGTGTAGGAAAGTCAACAGAAAAGGGCTCTGGTGACCACGGTCGCCTGTCATAACAGCAGAGATTACAGTTTTATAGTCTAAACACTTTTAAAAGTAGTGTCTTCTTGATATATTTTCATATCCTTAATGAAGTGCCGGGTTATTAAGCGGGAGAAACTTTAACTACATTCAAGCTGTGGACAATGTTTTTTCACCCAAAATAGACTGTGGGTGACGTTTCTAAATAAGAACATTGTCATCGAACGATATTTCAATGACATCTCAAAAATCCAGAGATGCAATGCTTCACCGATACTATTTCTCCATAGCAAATGTTACGAGAAGCCTTATAATAAACGCATATGCCTTACAGCGTACTTTACATGCATTAGGGCATACCTACACATCTTCTTGTCCCACAGCCATTAGGGTCTATGGGGTTGCCATGAGTTGCCTAAACTCTAGTTCATTTGTCACCTAGAGCTTTCTCCCTCAGGTCCTCCCCTCACTCCCACACAAAATTCTGCTGAATCCATCTTCCCATGATTTACAATGGACCAGAAGGGTCTGAGTACTGCTCTTGATTTATCTGAGTAATGCCGTCAGCAGGGATCACTGACCACTGTTTTTCTGTCCCTGTTCCCAACCTCCAAAGTCTAGAAAAGGCGCAGGCTGGCTAAGGGATTCCAGGGGATCTTAACCTGAGTTCACAGAATTCAGAGGGTCCATGAACTTGGATGACAAAAATATTACATCTGTATCTTCCCTAATGCCTAACAGAAAATTGGCATCTCCTGCATTATGAAAATAAGCAGCAAACCACGACAATATTAGTAAGATTAGCTATCTAAATTACTTCATATCACACGACAGTTGTTGCAGATATCCACGTTTCATTTGTACTCATCACTATTCCAAAATTACATGAATGAGTTGACCTGCCTCTAGCTCTTATTTAATGTCTTCAATAAAATGACATATATTGTGGTTTTTTGTTTTTTTTTTTTTTAGATGAAGTCTCACTCTGCCGCCACTCTGCAGAGTGGCACGATCTCTGCTCACTGCAAACTCTGCCTCCCAGGTTCAAGTGATTCTCCTGCCTCGGCCTCCCGAGTAGCTGGGATTACAGGCGTGTGCCACCACGCCCGGCTAATTTTTTTATACATTTTTAGTGGAGACAGGGTTTCACCATGTTGGCCAGGCTAGTCTTGAACTCCTGACCTCAGGCAATCCGCCCACCTCAGCCTCCCAAAGTGCTGAGATTACAGGCGTGAGCCACCGCGCCCGGCCCCACATATTGTGCTTTTAATTTTTTTTGGTAATTTTGTTTGGATATAACCAGTTTCTCATGTCACCTTGTGCACTTTATTTCATGCACTTAAGAACATTATTCTGAGTCTGCTAAGGGGGTCCAACACACAAATACAGGTTAAGAACTCTCCACCAAACAGACCTAGGGTGCAACCTCAGCTGCATAGGCAGCAGTCATCTCTCTGCATTCTTCAGCCACTGGAGTCTCTGGTACAGCCACACAGCGTTTCTCTCTGGTCCTCTCTCTGATCTCAAACTTAGCCCCCTTCCCTCAGCAGAGCCTTTTTGCCCAGCCAAAAGGGCATAAGCATTTTACTTCCTGTTGTTCATATAATTAAAACAATCTATTTGGGGGGGAGGTTTTCAAATATCAAATGATATAATATTGAATACACTGTTTTGAACACCCACGGTATCCATTCTATTCTATTATGCACCACAGCAGCCTCACAACTCACAGCCCACCTCATCTCTACCGCTCCATCAGAATCCCATCATTCTGTGTCCTCGCTCTAATACGGCCTCCGGAGTAAAGTGGAAACTGCCCAAGATGGCAGGAAGGCCTTTGGAAAGTCACACAGTGTCGTCTTCTGCATGCACCCACACTTTTCTGCGTCCACTTCCCAAAGCCTAGCTTTAGCATCCTTGGTGCCTCTTCTCAAGCTGTTCCACCTGGTTCTCAAGTTCCCCACACAATACCTGTCCAAGCCATACTTGTCCTCCAAGGCCCAATCCCCATGCTCACTGTCTCAAAGAGACTTGCCCCAACCCCTTCTGGTGGGGCTGAATCTCTCCTCCTCCTTCCCTAAACTCTCCTAACCCTTTGGGTACACCTTTCTTTGTGTATCTATAAAGCCTGCCTGGCTTTGCAGCAGAATCACAACAGAAGTCAAATAACTTACCTCTCCCTCTGGGCAACAAACAAAATGTACCGTATACTCACTCATGAGACAAAGAACAATGAAATATTGCAGGAAATTCCTCCTGCCAGTTCAATTGCTGCAAACAGGCCTCAGAGGGAACATTAGGGGAGATGCACCAATCTGCCACTCCCATACCCTTGTCCTGTGGGCACCTTCCCTCTCTGGGAATAATTCTAGAGTTCCAACACACGTACCTTTGGAACTGCATGGCCCCAAACACAAGACAACTTCTCTAACTGGAGCGTAAATAAATGGAAGACAGGCTATGTATTCTGGTGCCGGAGTCATCATGGGCTGGGCAGGTCCTGTTGCAAAGACACTGAGCTCTGTCATGCTTTGATTTTATGCAGCTGCCTGTGATCTAACCTCAGAACCTCCCCCACTTCTGACACATGGCTTCCTTTCTTAACTAGGGTGCTCCTGCCCTACACCTAGAGTCCCCAGAACCCAGGGACCTCTCATTCACCCCTGTCAGCTCCCAGCACATTCCAAGTGCATAAGTAGTGGGTGCCTCAAAGCGAGCAAAGCAATCAAAGGTATGAACACTACCCATTGAACAAACTATGACATTACTTACCTCATCTTGTCTGAACAAAAATACAGACCTCCTAAAAATACTTTAGATTATATACATTCCCATCAACAAAATTATCATTCACCTGATTGGTTACATCAACTTTCTGAAGCTCCCAAATCTGACATTTCTTTTTTTTCTCCTGTGTTACCATATCAAGAATGACAACTTCTTGGTAAATATACTGGTTGAGCCTGGTACTGATATCTTATCAAGAAGTTTTGAACTTATTTTCAAACTAAGTTCTCATCTATCTGCCACCTGCCTTTAAAATGACATGTCCTCATTTATTTCAGGCCTCTGGCCTAAAAGAAAAGCAAACCAAATAACAACAATGAAATATACCCTGCATTAATTGCAAAAGGAAATGAGTTTTAAACAAAGTGAATGCTGCAGGCAATGCGTTGCCAGGCTGTGTTCTGAGCATTTCAAAGGATAAAATAGAAAATTGGAAAAGATCAATATCAAGACAACAGTGATCTGCAACAGTAATAAAGAAAGATGTCTTTCAGGGCCCATTAACCACTAATCACCCCTTGGATCAAAACTAGCAGAACAGCTCCCAGGCTGTTTGAAGGGGCTGCCATTGGGTTATCCTGAAAAATCAAATAGGGCAGCCCCAGGTTTGTTTCATGTTGAAACCTCCATTGTTTTTGTTGCTGATGAGGGGGATGGAGGGTGTTGCAGAGGGTCTAAGCGTGTGCTCTGTTCTGTGGGCTGGATAACTTAAGGTATCTTCCAACCTGCAATTACATGGCTCATCACAGGGCACATTCTGCAGAGAGAGACAACAAAAGGGAACAGGGTATCTATCATCCCTGAAAAGCACATGCTGAAGCACCAGTGTGTATTACACAGTTGAGCTATACCTTGCTATGGAGTTGGATTTCAAGGATTTGTGCCATAGCACCAGACCTCATGGGCAAGGCCTTCCTCAGCTTTTGAAATACAAAATAAAATAAAACACAGTGAAAGGCTGGGCGCAGTGGCTTATGCCTGTAATCCAAGCACTTTGGGAGGCCGAGGCGGGTGGATCATGAGGTCAGGAGTTCGAGATCAGCCTGGCCAACATGGTGAAACCCCATCTCTATTAAAGATACAAAAAAATTAGCCAGGTGTGGTGGTGCACACCTGTAATCCCAGCTATTCAGGAGGCTGAGGCAAGAGAATCACTTCAAACCGGGAGGCAGAGGCTGCAGTGAGCTGAAATGACGCCATTGCACTCCAGCCTGGGCAACAAGGTGAGACTCTGTCTCAACACACACACACACACACACACACACACACACACAGTGAAAAAGACATGGCTCCAGGGAACAGGTCCTCTCACCTCAGGTCAACTACTCTGTCAGTCCTAACAACTGAAGCCATTCAACAAACACATCCACGAACTTGCTTTGCAGTATGGTCTAAGTCTAGCCTTGCTACTCAGAGTGAAGTATATGGACCAGCAGCACCTGCCTCCATTGAAAGCCTGTTAGACAAGCAGAATCTCAAGTCTTCCCCCAGACCTATCAAGGTTTAATCTGCATGTTGGCAGGATCCCTGTGTGATCTGTAGACACATTAGAATCTGGGAACATGAGAATCATCTGGGAAGTTTTGGTGATGGTTGTTTAATATTGATATCTGGGCTCCATCCCTAGAGATTTTTACTGGATGTGAAAGAGGTGCAGGCATCAGTTTAAAACAAAATTGCCTGCAAGATAGTGAGTCCTGATAAGGATGGCTGAATGAACTGTACAAATGACCTAATGCACTCAATATAATCACTGAAACTCTGTCTGGGTTCCCTAATTTGATGAAGGAGGAAGCAGAAAATGGTTAGAGGATTGAAACGGGCTTTAAAGAATACTGGCTTTCAAGTGCCAAGATCAAATTCCTTTTTTTTTTTCTTTATTAAGGAAAGCCCAACCTATATTCTTAGGGTTATGAACCCAGACTTAAAGACTAAAAGTTTAAAAAAAAAATCCTTGTATTCTCCCTGTTTCAAGTCAACTGATCTTCCCTTTGCCTCAGTTTCTCATCTGCATGGAAGAGAACACATTTATCCACTCTCTAGGAACATGTTCTAACATTAAAATCCAAAGGTGCCTTTTAATTCAAGAAATTGTGCTCCCTTGGGGTTTCATGCAACGTGTTCGAGCCTTTTGAGTGCGCAATTGTGGATCATAGGCAGTTGTGCACTGGGTATGCAAATAGGAGACTGTCATAAAATTTATTTATAAACAACTGGGTGTGTGCTTCACCTGGCTGGCCAGACCACTGCATGACTCCCATGAAACAGTGAGAGGTACAATCCATTTCCTAATCAATGACCTAATCCAGACTGTTGATGGCCTATCTGGAAATCTAAACTGAGGTCAGACAGGGCTAATCTTGGTATGGGGAAAAGCTTTCTACCTATGATTCCAATCAAGAGGCAATAAAAGAAAAGCTTCACAGAATTGGATACAGAAAAGTTTAAAAAATTGTTTAGGGTATATTTGTTATGTAAAGTCAACTGACAAACTGGGAGAAAATATTCACAAAATATACCATGGACAAAAGACTAATATCTCTAGTATATGAAGACCTCTTTGAATTTGTGGGAAAAGGTCTAGAATCCAATATGAAAAAAAAGGGAAAGAAAAACCATGGACAATTCAGGCACATACAGTTCTAACACTGACCCCCGAACAAATTTTTTAAATGTTCAAACTCACCTATAATTAGAAAAATTCAAGTTAAAACATTCTTAGGCACCATTTCTCACCTACCAGACTGACAAAAATTTCAAATTATGACAACATATCCTTTTGGTCAGGCTGTGGGGAAAGAGGCCTCCTTGTACATTTCTGGTGGGAGTACAAATTCGTACAACCCATCTGGAGAGAAATTTGGCAATTCCTAATAAAGCAACATAGACATTTACCTTTCTACCCAGCAATCCCACTTCTAGAAAGCTACCTTGTAGATACGCTGTCAACAATCTGAAAGTATGTATGCATGAGATCTTTATTGCAGCATGTTTTGTAATTGCAAAATACTGGGAACAACCTAAATGTTTATACACGAAAGAGTAGCTGGATAAACCATGGTACATCCATACAGTGGAGTACTATGCAGCTATTTTTTTTTAAAGATCTCTCTATACAGAATGATTTCCAGGACATACTGTCAAGAAGAAAAAAGCAAAAAGCAAAAAAGTACCCATAACATGTTACCCATCATAAAAAAAAAAAGAGAGAGAGAGAGAAGGTGGGTATCATTTTTGCTATAACTACTATAACAAAATATTGCAAACTGGTTGGTTTAAACCAGCAGTCCCCAACCTTTTTGACACCAGGGACCAGTTTTGTGGAAGACCATTTTTCCACAGACTGGGGGCAGGGAAGATGGTTTCAGGATGATTCAAACGCATTACATATATTGTGTATTTTATTTCTATTATTATTACATTTCAATATATAATGAGATAATTATACAACTCACCATAATGTAGAATCAGTGGGAGCCCTGAGATCATTTCCCTGCAACTACACAGTCCCATCTGGGGTCATGGGAGACAGTGACAGATCATCAGGCATTAGATTCTCATAAGGAGCACACAACCTAGATCCCTTGCATGCAAAATTCACAATAGGGTTTGCACTCTGATGAGTATCTAATGCTTCTATGAGAATTGTATTTGCAAACAAAATCACAAATAAATAATCTAATGCCACCACTGATCTGACAGGAAGCAGAGCTCAAGCAGTAATGTGAGGGATGGGGAGTGGCTGTAAAATATAAACAAAGCTTTGCTGGCTCACAGTTTGGGAGGCCAGAAGTCAGAGATCAAGGTGCTGGTTCCTTCTGAGGGCTGTGAGAGAGAACCTGTTCCATGCCTTTCTCCTGACTTCTGGTGGTGTACTGGCAATCTGTGGCATTCCTTGGCTTGCAGAGGTGTCACTCTGATCTTGTTACCAAAGTATCAGGGGTTCGGTCTAGGTCCTGCTTCTCACTGCACAGAAAGCCAATGACCGAGACAGTGATTTTTGCCAAAGAAGAAGGCTTTATCGGGTGCTGCAGCCAAAGAGATGGGAGATTTCTCTCAAATCCAGTTCCCTGACAGGCTAAACTTAGGGGTTTATAGCAGGGAAGAAATGCAACAATCTGTGGGAAAGCAGGAATTCGGGAGGGGTGAAGGACAAAAATGAGGAGTCTGGAGTCTGACAGTCAGGATGCAGTAACCTGGTGAGTTTCAGTTTTTTTATATTTTTTGAGAGACCTGAGGGTCCTTTCTTAAGGAAGGAACTCAAATAAAACAAGTATAAGTTCCCAGCTTTAAAAAATCAGAAGGGTCAATTTCTATGTTTAGCTCAAAGTACTGTCTATAAGACTATTGGGTCAGTTTCAAGCTCAAAACCAGGGTAACCAGGGATGAGAGAGGGGTAGGAGAAAAAGAGGTCAAGGGGATGGTTTGCCAGGAATGAGGAAGTGAAATTTCTGGATTTTGCCTTCGTCTTCACATGGTGTTCTTCCTGTGTGCATGTCTCCGTGTCCAAATTTCCCCGCCCCCACCTTTTTTTTTTTTTTTTTGAGATGGAGTCTCATTCTTGTCACCCAGGCTTAAATGCAATGGCACGATCTCAGCTCACTGCAACCTCTGCCTCCCAGGTTCAAGCAATTCTCCTGCCCCAACCTCCAGAGTTGCTGGGATTACAGGCGTTCTCCACCATGCCCAGCTAATTTTTTGTATTTTTAGTAGAGATGGAGTTCCACCATATTGGTCAGGCTGGTCTCGAACTCCTGACCTCTGGTGATCCACCCGCCTCAGCATCCCAAAGTGCTGGGATTACAGGCATGAGCCACCACACTCCAGCCCCAAATTTCCCCTTTTTTTTATGAGGACACTAGTCATATTAGATTAAGGCCTACCCTAGTGTCTTAACTACTTACATCTGCAATGACCCTATTTCCAAATAAGGTCATATTCTAAGGTACTGGGGACTAGGAGTTCAAAATATGAATGGGGATGGAGACACAATTCAACCCATAAATGAGACTGTAAGAAAATAGCTGCTCATGTATCTTCTCATTTGTTAAAAAAAAAAAAAAAAAAAAAGTAATAGTAAGCAAGAGGGGTTTAAACCAAAAGCCAAAGAGCCTGGTAACCAGTGATGAGAGCAGAGTAGGAAAAAATAGGTCAAGGGGATGGTTTGCCAGGAATGAGGAAGAAGTGAAATTTCTGGATTTTCTTTTTGTTTTGTTTTGATATAGCACTTAATCTGAGAACCACAGTACTATTTCAAATGGCCTCCTCCTGCTGAAAAAAATAAACAATTAAAACCAGCCAAGATGTACAAGGAATCCAAAACTGAATATAAACAGTAACAAATGAGCCTAGCTATACAACAAATACGTGTTACATAACCATGCTGCTAGGCAAGAAGAAAACTACCCTGAATAACTTTGGAAAACAGTATCTTGATTAGAAACTATAAGGCTAGGCCAGGCCTGGTGGCTCATGCCTGTAATCCCAGCACTTTGGGAGGCCAAGGTGGGCAGATAATGAGGTCAGGAAATTGAGACCATCCTGGCTAACACAGTGAAAACCATCTCTACTAAAAATACAAAAAATTAGGCCGGGCGCGGTGGCTCACACTTGTAATCCCAGCACTTTGGGAGGCCGAGGCGGGCGGATCACGAGGTCAGGAGATCGAGACCACGGTGAAACCCCGTCTCTACTAAAAAAAAATACAAAAAATTAGCCGGGCGTGGTGGCAGGCGCCTGTAGTCCCAGCTACTCGGAGAGGCTGAGGCAGGAGAATGGCGTGAACCTGGGAGGCGGAGCTTGCAGTGAGCCGAGATTGCGCCACTGCACTCCAGCCTGGGCGACAGAGCGAGACTCTGTCTCAAAAAAAAAAAAAAAAAAAATTATCCGGGCGTGGTGGCAGGTGCCTACAGTCCCAGCTACTCAGGAGGCTGAGGCAGGAGAATGGCGTGAACCCGGGAGGCAGAGCTTGCAGTGAGCTGAGATCACACCACTGCACTCCAGCCTGGGCAACAGAGCGAGACTCCTTCAAAAAAAGGGAAAAAAAAGAAACTATAAGGCTAAAGACAAAACTGTACAGAAATGCTACAATCTAGTTGGTGAATATGTTTCTCAGAGAGGTATGGGTTAGCAATTTCAAATTGTTTTATGTGTATGTTAGAATTGAGCAAATAAATAAGCATATAGTAGATGAAAGGCAGGTTTATCATTGTTGGAGAAAAAAATTACAAATAAGGAAAAAATGAAAAGTTAGAATAAACCTCATGTTGTTAGAATGATATCAGAGGTATTAGTAAGCTGAGACTATTTTATGTATACAAAGACACAGATAAATACAGAAGAACAGATGCACGTATATGCATAGGCTAGCATACATATACTTCCTAGCTCTGTTTAGAGGCCCAGAAGCAAAGACACTCTAGTAGCAATGAGCACACTTAGCACCCAGATATTGGTTTCTAAACATCATTTTCCAATGAAATAAACCAGGGCTCCTTAGAGAAGTAATTGATTCCAGGATTGAGGGAAGAGATGTATGAGATGAGCTTGGAATATCTTATGATATCAGAAAATAAGGATGTACTCAAAGAAAAAAGACAGTGACTTGTCAAAAAAAAAAAAAAAAGAAAAAAACAAGAGACAACCTGAAAGAGGGCCTAATGGCCAAAGCTAGAAAAATTTGAGCAAAATAAAAAATATAGTATTAGATTTTAACCCATAAGATAATACATGTGTCTATAGTGAGATTAGTAATCAAATAAATGAAGAAGGGTCAGCTCTTCCTTACAGAATAATTCTAATAAATACAGAAGAAAAGAGAGAAACAGAAAATTGCCATTAGACAAACATCACAGCAAAAATTGTGACAGGTAAGATGCACTTATGAATGCTAAAATTAGCAAGTGAAAGTTTAAGGAAAAACTATATTTGCCTCATCTCAAAGAATCACTCCAAGATACTTACCAACTACAAAAAGGATGGTAACTTTAAAGTGAAATAACCTGGCAGACACCACCTTCACCAAGTGATCAAAGATAGTATGACCAGTTACAACACATATTGACATCAGGATGCATTGATAGGATGTGCTTAGAAGGACACAGCAGCATCTCTGTGGTATTTGCTCCAAAAATACATAGCTTTGTAACCATTAGAAAATATCAGACAAACCCATATGAAGGGACCTTCTACAAAATAACTGACCAGTACTCTTCAAAAGTATCAAGGTCATGGCAGAAAGGAAAGAGTGAGACACTGTCAGGGATTGGAGGAGATTAAGAGAAATAACACGCTTGTAATCCCAGCACTTTGGGAGGCCGAGGCGGGCGGATCACGAGGTCAGGAGATCGAGACCACAGTGAAACCCCGTCTCTACTAAAAAAAATACAAAAAAATTAGCCGGGCGTGGTGGCGGGCGCCTGTAGTCCCAGCTACTTGGAGAGGCTGAGGCAGGAGAATGGCGTGAACCCGGGAGGCGGAGCTTGCAGTGAGCCGAGATTGCGCCACTGCACTCCAGCCTGGGTGACAGAGCGAGACTCCATCTCAAAAAAAAAAAAAAAAAGAGAAATAACAACTGGATCAAACACAGGATCCTCCCTTGGGAACGAGAACAATATAAGGGTGCATACTCTCGCCGCTCCTATTCAACGTAGTACTGGAAATCCTAGCCAGAGCAATCAGGCAAGAGGAAGAAGTAAAAGGCATTCAAACAGGAAGAGAGGAAGTAAAACTAACTCTCTTCATAGATTATATAATTCTACGCATAGAAAACCCCATAGTCTCTGCCCCAAAGCAGAGACTTGATTTGATAAACAACTTTAGCAAAGTTTCAGGATACAAAAATCGATGTACAAAAATCAATAACAGTTGTAGAATCAATAATGTCCAAGATGAGAGCTAAATCAAGGATGCAATCCCATTTGCAACAAAAAGAATAAAATCCTTAGGAAAACAGCTAACTAGGGAGGTTAAAGATCTCTACAATTAGAATTACAAAATACTGCTGAAACAAATCAAAGATGACACAAACAAATGGAAAAACATTCCATGCTCATGGATAGGAAGACTCAATATTGTTAAAATAGCTGTACTGCCCAAAGAAATTTATAAATTCAATGCTATTCCTAACTACTAAAGTCATTTTTCACAGAATTTATAAAAAAACTATTCTAAAATTCATATGGAACCAAAAAGAGCCTGAATAGCCAAAGAACTCCTGAGCAAAAAGAACAAAGCCAGAGGCATCACACTACTCAACTTCAAACTATACTACAAGGTTGCAGTAGCCAAAACACATGGTACTGGTACCAAAACAGACACATAGACCAATGGAACAGGTTAGAGAACTCAGAAATAAAGCCACATGCCTACAACCATCTCATCTTCAACAAAGTCAACAATAACAAGCAATGGGAAAACTATTCTTTATTCAATAAATGGTGCTAGAATGAGTGGCTAGCCATATGAAGATTGAAAGTAGAACCCTTCCTTTTACCATATACAAATATCAACTCAAGATGCATTAAAGATTTAAACAAACTCCAGAACTATAAACACCGTAGAAGAAAACCTAGGAAATACTATTATGGGCATGGCTCTTGGCAAAGATTTCATGAAGATTTCAAAAGCAATTGCAAAAATAACAACAAAAATTGACAAGTGAGACCTAATTAAACTAAAGAGCTTCTGCACAGCAAAAGAAACTATCAACAGAGTAAACCTTCAGAATGGGAGAAAATATTTGCAAACTATGCATCTAACCAAAATCTAATATCCAGAATCTATAAGGAGCTAAAACAAATCAACAAGCAAAAAACAAACAACTCCATTTAAAAAAATGGGCAAATAACACAAATAGACATTTCTCAAAAGAAGACAAATACGTGGCCAACAAGCATATGAGAAAATGCTCAACATCACTAATCACTAGAGAAATGCATGTCAAAACCACAATAAGATACCATCTTATACCAGTCAGAATGGCTGTTATTAAAAAGTAAAAAAAACAAACAAACGGATGTTGCCAAGGTTGCAGAGCAAACGGAACACTTATACGCTGCTGGTGGGAATGTAAATTAGTTCGGCCTCTGTGGAAAGCAGCTTGGGAAATTTCTCAAAGAACTTAAAACAGAACTACCACCATTCAACACAGCAATCCCATTACTGGGTATAAACTCAAAGAAATATAAATCATTCTACCATAAAGATACATGCACATGTATGTTCACTGCAGCACTTTTCACATTAGAAAAGACATGGAATCGACCCAGATGCGCATCAATGGTGGACTGGATAATAAGATGTAGTATACATAGTCCATGGAATACTATGCAATTATAAAAAATAATGAAATCATGTCCTTTGCAGCAACATGAATGGAGCTAGAGAACATTATCCTAAGTGAATTAATGCAGGAACAGAAAACCAAATACCACCTGTTCTCACTTTTGTTTGGTTTTTTGTTTGTTTGTTTGTTTGTTTGTTTTGAGACGGAGTCTCGCTCTGTCCCCCAGGCTGGAGTGCAGTGGCTCAATCTCGGCTCACTGCAAGCTCCGCCTCCCAGGTTCACGCCATTCTCCTGCCTCAGCCTCTCCCAGTAGCTGGGACTACAGGCACCCGCCACCACGCCCAGCTAATTTTTTGTATTTTTAGTAGAGACGGGGTTTCACCTTGGTCTCGATCTCCTGACCTCGTGATCCACCCGCCTCGGCCTCCCAAAGTGCTGAGATTACAAGCGTGAGCCACCGCGCCCGGCCTACACCTGTTCTCACTTTTAAGCGGGAACTAAACATTGAGTACACACGGACACAAAGAGGGAAACAATAGACACTGGGGTTTACTTGAAGGTGGGCAGAAAATGAGGACAGAAAAACTACCTATTAGGTACTATGCTCACTCCCTGGGTGACAAAATCATTTGTACACCAAATTCCCACAACACACAATTTAGCCATATAATATACCTGCACATATACTCCCTAAACCTAAAATAAAAGTTGGAAGAAAAAAAAATAAAAACGTGGGATCCTGAATAGGGTCCTGGAACAGAAAAGGATATTAGTGGAAAAATGTAAAATTCCAATAAGTCTACAGTTCTGTTTATTGCATTGTTCCTATGTTAATTTCCTGGTTTCGTTCATTGCACTGTGGTTATGTAAGATGTTAACAATAGGAAAAACTGGGTGAGAGGTATATGAAAACTCTCCATACTATTTTTGCAACTTTGCTGAAAGCCTAAAATTAGTTCAACATCTTAAAATTTAACAACAACAACAACAAAAAACCCCTACCTTAAAAATGAATAGGGCTTTTGGTATGGTGGTTCCTCAAAAAACTAAAAATAGAATTACCATATAATCCAGCAATTCCACTTCTGAGTATATAACCAAAGCAGGGACTTGACCAGACATGTGTACACCCATGTTCATGGCAGTATATTCACAATAGCCAAAAAGTAGAAGCAACTCAAATCTTCATCAGTGGATGAATGGATAAACGAAATGTGGTACATACAGAAAATGGAATATAATTCAGGATTAAAGCAGAGGGAAATCCTGCCCCATGCTACATGGATGAATTTGAAGGCATGATGCTAAATAAAGTAAGCGAGTCACAAAAGGATAAATACTGTATTATTCCACTTATAAGATGCTATGATCTGAATGTTTGTGCCCCCCTCCACCCCTCACCAAATTCATACGTTGGAACCTAATCCTCAAGCTGATATTAGAAGGTGGGGCCTTGGGGAAGTGATTAGGTCATGAGGTCTGTTCCCTCGTGAAAGGGATTAGTGCCCTTATAAAAGAGACCCCAGAGAACTATGTGACCCTATTCCACAATATGAGCAAACAGTATAAAGGTGCCATCTGTGAGGAATGAGCCCTCGCCAGACACTGCCAGCACCTTGATCTTGGACTTCCCAACCTCCAGAACTGTGAGAAATAAATTTCTATTGTGTAAAGTTTTCCAGTCTAAGGCATTTTGGTATTGCAGCTCAAACAGCACATGGTGGCATAGTTCCAGCTACTCGGGTGAATTGCTTGAGCCTAGGAGTTTGCATTTGCACCACTGCACGCCCTGCACTTTAATTTTTATAATTAAAAATTATTCACATCAAAGTTTTTTGATGTTGTGTGCTGGTCAAGATGCTTCCAACATGAGTTTTCTGTACAAACAATGTTTTATTGCTTAAATTCATCCTCCTCATGGTCTCCCATAGAGTAGGAAAGGACACAAATTCCTTAATCAATATAGTCGATAAAAGAGCTATAACCTTTCATCCCAGGAAATTCAGCCCATCCATAGTCAAACCCAGCTTCTCCTAAACTTGCTCCTCATTCTTCCCCTGTCTTGACCTAAAATGTCTTTTCCTTCACCTGCTCTCTTTTGTTCTTTCAATTCCTGGAGTATTTTCCCCATGAAAACCTCTCCCAACAGCCTCTAGGCAGAGTTAGCCTTATCTTTTCCTGGTCTCCCACCACTTTCCAAATGTAGTTGGCAATGATGCTCTAGCACTTTTTACCATGTTGCATTCTGAACATCTGTTTACACTGCTGGCTGCCCAAATAGACTTCTAAGCTCCATGGAGACCAAGAGTCTCATCAAACCAAACCTGAGTAGCGACAAAAAGTACCTTTGTTTTTGAGCCAGTCATGCACAAGGGCTTGCATTAGGGTCATGCTTCCCATTAGGCCGACCCAGGATATGGACTCCAGTTCTAATGCTTGGGCTTCCAATATCCCTGTCCCCAACCCCTCCATAGCTTCTTCATCCTAATCACAGAGCCTTGACTTTGCTCCTTAGCCCAAGCTTCTCCAATTTTCTAAGCCATATTTTATTAATACAAGGAATCCGGCTTGCAATGCTCCATCCACTGCCCAGGGACTAGAATCTAGGCCTCACGCCTCAGGTGGAAGCTGCACCCTGTTTTGTAGGCAAGGATTCGAGATGTTGGGCACCCCTGCCTCTCTGGATTGGCCCCCTGCTGCAGAGGAGCCCATTCACATCTCCCCACTGCCTCCCACTTCTAGCCATGCAACCCCCCAACTGGATAAACACTATCTAGGAATCAGGCTCTGTTACCAATTCTACCTGGTTCACTGTTTTCATAGAGTAGGAAAGAGCTCCAGAAAACTCCTGAATTAATACAATTATAATTATTAACACAACTATGTAATAATATAAACCACAGCCATCTTTCAATATTAACTTATATGATTATAAGCAATCATTGTGATTCTTCCCCATCCCAATAAGGGATCCTAGACTTTCACAAGCAAATTATCTTATTAAAAAATCAGCTAGTGTCAACAACCTACAGCTTTTCTCTTCTCCCTCTGCCCTCCCTGATTTGTGAGCTACAAACTGTGAAAACTACGTACTGTGAAAAATATTGGCACCTGTGAAAACTTAACAGCATTTTGAAGTGCAAGAAGAGAGGGAGTCAGGGTGAGAGGGTGAACCTAGGGAGGAGAACTTAAATGTCACTGTCACTCCTGGATTTGTATAACTTAATTAAATCAGATTGCATTCCCCCAAGCCCTAGCTAATTGAGATTGTTTGGACTAAGGACATAGGAGTTTTAATATGAGAAGATAAATGAGTGTAATAATTTTGGTTCAGAGATCATTGGATGAACTGAAGCAGGCTGGATATAATCCTACAGTCGGGGAATTAGGAGATTATGAAAGCAATGAGTGGAGCATTGAGCACAGAAATACCCAAGGGGGGTTCAACAATGGCATGAGAGCTTCAACAAAGACCAACTGTGAGCTTCGAGAAAGCTCCTTTGCTTACAATCCATGGACATACTCTTCTCAAAATATAAAAAAAAAACCAAACAGATTTTTACACGAGATAGATTCCTTAGCACTGAAAACATGAAAAGCCCAGGACATATAGTAGACTTACCCAAAAGTCACAGAATCATGAGAATTCAAGCAGGAAGCAAAACTAGATGATATCGTCAATGGTTCTCAACTCTAAGCAGAGGACCCATGTTAATGTCAGAAAACCTCACAAATGCCCTTTATGGTAAGCTTTTTTTTTTTTTTTTTTTTTTTTTGAGATGGAGTCTTGCTCTGTCACCCAGGCTGGAGTGCAGTGGCATGATCTCAGCTCACTGCAATCTCCGCCTCCTGGCTTCAAGTGATTCTCCTGCCTCAGCCTCCTGAGTAGCTGGGATTACAGGCACGCATCACCATGCCCAGCTAATTTTTATATTTTTAGTAGAGACGGGATTTCACCATGTTGGTCAGGTCAGGCTGGTCTTGAACTCCTGACCTCAAGTGATCTGCCAGCCTTGGCCTCCTGAAGTGCTGGGATTATAGGCATGAGCCACCACGCCCAGCCTATAATAGCATTTTATCTCTTAATTGAAAAAAAAATTATATACACACATGCACACACACATACACACACACACATATATATATAATGCTTATTAATTCAGAAACTGTGTTGATTCACGCTTTCAATCCTGAAAGCACCTACACATACTGAACAACTAGTGGTATTGTGTATGCAGGGGTTTGGCGTGCGTATGAATTCAAAGATTCTTTTTACCCCAAGACTCTCCATCACCATCTCCAGGATGGTGCAGTGACCGCACATAGGTAGAAAATTCACCACTGAGTTTGGAAAAAGGGTGCCAGCCTCAAACTAACACACCTGTAGCTCTGCTTATGATGCCTGCAGGTAACTTTCTTTGGAGAGAAAAATAAAACATGCCACACATTCCCTTCTGTGAGCAAGGTGGCGGTCAAGGACAGTTTCACTTTTGACTAGAACACTGGAAAGAAGTATCCGATGCAATTCCATAACACTTTCTGATTTTTGGTCTAGAAAATGAGTTATTGCTACCATGAGACTGTAACATATGCTCCATTCTTCCTGAAGAGATACTTCCATTTTTATTAACTATGCATCTTGCAATGTGACAGCCAGAAGTGCCCCCCTTCTTTTGCAAACAGTTAAATGATTCCTCTGAGAACATCTGGTCCCTGGAATATGTGAGGTAGCATGCCCTGTTCACAAGGGGCCTTGGTCTCCAAACCTTATCAAATAAAACATTTTGGAGAGCTTGCTCAGAATAAAGATGAGCAAAACTGGAGGCCTGGAATGGTGTGGTTTGAGGTGTGTGCACTGAATCAAAGCACCTCAGTCTCAGTTTCACCTGAAATGGCTGTAAAAAGGCATTCAACTCTTTTCGTAAGCTGGCTAGTGGGTACACAGACAGTCTTTATTTCCTACACGTGCAACAAATGTTCTTTTGTTTGTGTTTACTATTTGATTTTTAAATTTTTCTTTAAAAGGACTGAAACAACAAAAATATCATAATCAAGAAAGGCAAAGTTACCCCTAAATGCTAAAGTAATTGCACAAGGACAGAGTTAGTAAAACCCAGTAAATTATTATAATGAATAAAAATAATTCTGAAAGCAGCTGCCTGCTTTGTTCAAATATCAGAGAGTGAGGGCTTTGCAGATGGGTGATATTCTGGACACTTCAGCAGGGCTAAAAATAACTGGCCCTAGGTAACTAAAGGCTATCTTTGTTTTGGTTGTTTTCTGTATCCTCTGTCTCAGTTTTCTCTTGTGTGATACGCTGATAAGAATAGCTTGACCAATGGTTTGTTACAAAAATTAAATTACACAAATCATGTAAAATAGCTAGCACAGGGTGTGCTGCATGGGAAATGTCTAATAAGCAATAACGATTATTATCATACTATAGTCAGCGTTCTCAGTTGCTGTGGCAGAGGAGTCTGGCCAGTGCATAAGAATCACTAATGCTGGTTACTGTTGTTGTTACGATTTTTTGTTTTTTAAACTCAGAAACCTGGGTGTATTCACCACTCATCTCAGAGCTACTAGTGATTCAGAATCCCCAAGACTGAGATCTGACTATACACACACACACACACACACACACACACACATACATATACATGCGTGTGTGTGTGTGTGTGTGTGTGTGTATTAAAGTTCTACAGATTTTCCAATCAAGATAGAGTAACAGGAGTGGATTTACTCTTGCATCTGAAACAAACACCCAGGCAAAAATATAGGAAACAACAGTTTTCATGACACCAGGCATGAGGCAATAGAAAACCATGACCCCCAAGAGACAGGAAACAAACAAGGAGAGCCCTGCGGTTGCCTTGAGAGAATCCACAGGATGTAGCACCAAGAAGGGAAACTGAGGCAGAGCTTCACAGACTCCCTGAGTTGTGGATCCACTCAGCAGATTGTCAGAGGAGTGAGAGCACAGAGAAGCACTCTCATCTGCCCTTTCTGCAGGGCTCTGAGCTCCTCATGGTCAATCCCAGCCTGATTTTTGCTGCTTTGTTTTTCTTTGTACCCAAGCTTCTCCACATGAATGCTATGACAGGTGCTGGCTCTCCTCCCTCCATTTTCCTCTCAAAATTTGGCCATTCATCAGTAACTTTGATCTTCCTTCTGAGGAGAACTGACATGTGATATCCCTAGTCAGCCATCATGAAGTTGAAATCCTGAGCTGAGGATACAAGGCTGACAGCCCAGGAAGACCAAGGCAGCTACAGATCGCAGGACAGAGAGAAGTGAGCTGCATAGAAAGAAAAGCCCAGAGATCTGTGGAGGATCCTCAAGGATTCAGCAGAGGACTAATCAGCGCATGGGTGTAAGAAAACTGCTCAAGACAAAGAAAGCACAATAAAAAGGATTAGAGAAAACAACACCTGGTACTCACACAGGACTAAGGATCGTGCTAGTTCCCTCCAGTCAGACTGAAAACAACTCGTAATTCATGAGGCATTGTGTAGAGTACTCTGGAAAGTCTTGCCTCAGTAGTGAGGAATAATTAGCCCTGGAATGAGCCATGCTCTGCACCAACCTAACAAATCATAAACATAAGACTCCGCTGGGCGCAGTGGCTCATGCCTGTAATCCCAGCACTTTGGGAGGCTGAGGCGGGCTGATCACAAGGTCAGGAGATCGAGATCATTCTGGCTAACACGGTGAAACCCCATCTCTACTAAAAAAGCAAAAAATTAGCGGGGCGTGGTAGTGGGCGCCTGTAGTCCCAGCTACTCAGGAGGCTGAGGCAGGAGAATGGCACGAACCCAGGAGGCAGAGCTTACAGTAAGCTGAGATTGTGCCACTGCATTCCAGCCTGGGCAACAGAACGAGACTCCAGCCCAAAAAAAAAAAAAAAAAAAGACTCAAACAAATGAAACATGTTCCAAGTAAATTAACTGCATTCCAGAACAAAACTCAATAATATTTATAGTAACACAAAAATAGCACCCAACAAGATAAAATAACAATGTCTAGCATCCAGAGATTACCACACATGCAGAGAGGCATGAAAACATGATCCATAATGAAGAGAATAATCAATCAATTGAAACTGACCCAAAACTGACACTGATATTAGAATTATCACAGAAGCACATTAAATCAGTTATTATAACTTTTTAAGCATATGAAATAAAATGGAGACATACAAGATTTTTTAAGGTCCCAAATTAAGCATTTAAAGGTGAAAATTACACTGAGTGGGATTAATGGTAGATTAGACACAGCAGAGGAAAAATTCATAAACTTGAAGGTATAACAACAGAAACCATCCAAACTGAAACACTGTTGTTAAAAAAAAAAAAAAGAAATTTTTTAAATTTTATTTTACAAAGCACATCAGTATGCTCTGGGACAATTTCATACCACATAAGTCCCTAAAGGAGACGACACAGAGTGAGTAACAAAAATATTTGAATAACAAACTTTTCAAACTTAATAAACATTATGAACCCACAATCCAAGAAGCTCAACCAATCTGAAACATGAAAAAAACTACACTAAGATGTATCACAATCAAATTGATTAAAACCAATAAGAGAAAAAGCTTAAAAACAACCAAAGACAAAGACATGTTATGTATAGAGGAACAAAAAATAAAATGGCATAAGGTTTACCATTTGAAACAGTGCAAGCCAGAAGATGGTAGAGCAACATCCTTAAAGTACTAAAAGAAAATGTCAATACAGAATTCTATATTTGGCAAAAAGTCTTTCAAAATGAAGGTGCCAACAAAATAAATAACATAGAACCGGGCTACAAATCAAAGCATAAAATAAATATCCACCTGGGTACAGTGGCTCACCCCTTTAATCCTAGTACTTTGGGAGGCTGAGGTGGGCGGATCATGAGGTCAGCAGATCAAGACCATCCTGGCTAACACGGTGAAACCCTGTCTCTACTAAAAATACAAAAAAATTAATCAGGTGTGGTGGCAGATGCCTGTAGTCCCAGCTACTTGGGAGGCTGAGGCAGGAGAATTGCTTGAACCCAGGAGGCAGAGGTTGCAGTGAGCCAAGATTGCACCATTGCACTCCAGCCTGGGTAACAGAGTAAGACTCCATCTCAAAAAAAAAAAAAAAAAAAAAAAAAAAAAAAATCCATGAATCTATATTGATATAAATAATTGAATGAGGGATAATAGACAAATCTCCCAAACAGAAGAATTCCAAATAATTTGTGTAAAGACTTAAAGACTGCTCCCTCGAGGAGATGAAACATAAATCTCCACCCCTTACGTGTGAACTTCACGAAGCAATTTCCTTTCAAAGATACAGTATGGAAGGAAACGCAAGAGGGGAGCAACTTTACAATGGAGCAACCTGACAAACTACCTCAGGCAGGTGATTAAGGTCAGCATCAGTAGTAATAAGTCATGTGGATAGTATGCAACTGTTAGTCTGTTCTTGCATTGCTATAAAGAAATGCTTGAGACTGGGTAATTTATGAAGAAAAGTGGTTTAATTGGCTCAAGGTCCTGCAAGCTGTACAGGAGGCATGGGTGGGGAGGCCTCAGGAAGCTTGCAGTCATCACAGAAGACAAAGGAGAAGCAGCCATGGCTTACATGGCAGGAGCAGGAACAAGGGGTGGGTAGAAGAGCTACACACTTTTAAATGACCAGATCTCCCAAGAATTCACTCACTATCACAAAAACAGCACCAAGGGGATGGTGCCAAACCACTCATGAGAAACCGACCCCTATGATCCAAATACCTCCCACCAGACCCTGCCTTCAACACTGGGGATTACAGTTCAACTTAGCCCGATTTGGGTAGGGACACAGATTGAAACCATATCAGAAACTTTTATGTAATGTGATAAAAGTGACACTTAACCTGTGTGATTTTCCTTTCTAAAACCCCATAACTCTTTGCACATTTCCTGTAAGACTAAAATTATTCTAAAATTAAAAATAAAATGAATGCAAAATAAAGACATGGTCAGATCTACAAAAGCTGAAAGAACTTATTACTGACAGCTCCACAATATGAGCTAAAAGATGTCTTTTAGGCAGAAGGAATTTGGGCGATCATAAATGTTATTACATGTATAAATATGTAAGATTTTATTATTATTTAAATCTCTTTAAAAGACAACTGACTTCTGGTTCCACCAAGACAGAACATACCTATTCCTCCCAGGTCCTCTTTCTTACAAGTAAAACATCCTTTTCAGAACTCTTACTAGAAAGAAAAAGAGCAAACCAAGCACGAAGCAATCATTAGGAAGGAAAGAACAAAGTATGCAAATCAATAAGATTGAAAATAAGAAAACCAAATAGAAAGCCAATGGAACAAAAAGCTAGTTCTTAAAAATATAGTCTGCTGGGCACGGTGGCTCACGCCTGTAATCCCAGCACTTTGGGAGGCCGAGGCAGGTGGATCACGAGGTCAGGAGTTCGAGACCAGCCCAGCTAACACGGTGAAACCCCATCTCTACTAAAAATACAAAGAATTCGCTGGGTGTGATGGCGGGCGCCTGTAGTCCCAGCTACTCGGGAGGCTGAGGCAGGAGAATGGCATGAACCCAGGAGGTGGAGCTTGCAGTGAGCCGAGATCGCACCACTGCACTCCAGCCTGGGCAACAGAGTGAGACTCCATCTCAAAAAATATATATATAACCTATAGCAAGACTGACAAAGATTAAAAGGCAGAAAATACAAATGATCATATCTGAAACAAAACAGGTGATATCCCTGCAGATTCAATAAAAGGAAAATAAGAAAAACTACAGACAAACTATAAATTTGACAACTTAGAAGAGATGGAGCAATTCCTTGAAAATCACAAACTACAAGTTAATCAAGATGAAATAGACAGCCTGAATAGTCCTACAGTCTTTTTTTTTTTTCTTTTTGAGAAGGAGTGCCGCACTGTCACCCAGGCTGGAGTGCAATGGCATGATCTCAGCTCACTGCAACCTCTGCCTCCCAGGTTCATGCAATTCTCCTGCTTCAGCCTCCTGAGGAGCTGGGATTACAGGCGCACACCACCGCACCTGCCTAATTTTTTGTATTTTTAGTAGAGATGGGGCTTTTCACTATGTTGGCCAGACTGCTCTCGAACTCTTGACCTCAGGATCTGTCTGCCTCTGCCTCCCAAAGTGCTGGGATTACAGGCGTAAGCCACCGTGCCTGGCCCATACAACCATTTTTAAAATTGAATTTGTAATTTACAAAGCTCCAAAAAAGGAAATCTACAAGCCCAGATGATTTCACTCGAGAATAATTGTACCAAGCATTTTTCTAAAATTAATAACAATTTAATACAACGTAACTCTTCCAAGAAAAAGAGGAAGGAATATATACCTGATTTTAGGAGACTTCATTATTACCCTGATACCAAAACCAGACAGACAGTACAAAAAAAGAAAATTATAATCTCTCTCATGAACTTAGATGCAAAAATCCTCAACAAAGTGTTAAGAAATCAAATTTAGCAATGTATAAAAAGAATTATACACTAGGACTGAATGGGATTTATTTTAAGTATGCAAAGCCAGTTAAGCATTCAAACAAAAAAATCAATATATTTCACCCTATCAGTGGGCTAAAAGAAAAACCATGTGATTATATCTGTTGATACAATTAAAGAATTTGATAAAATCAACACCCATTTATGATAAAAACTCTGAGCAAACTAGAAATACAGGGAAACTCCCTCAACTTCATAAGAGAATTTACAAAAATAACTTACAGCTAATATCATACTTAATGGTGAAAGGTGCTTTCTCTCTAAAATTGGAAACAATGCAAGGATGTAGGCTCTTACCACATTTATTCAACATAGTACTAATCATAGCAGTAAGTCAAGAAAAGGAAATTAAAGGCACACAGGTTGGAAAGGAAGAAATAAAACTGTCCCTTTGCACATGATGTTATTATCTATGGAGACAATCCCAAAGAATCTACAGAAAAGACTACTAGAACTAATACAAGAGTTCAGCAAGGTTGCAGGGTACAAATCAACACATAAAAATCAACTGCATTTTTATATATAACAATGAACATGTGGACACCAAAATTAAAAACAATACCACTTAAAATAACTCCAAAGAACATGTAATACTAAGTATAAACTTAACAAAACATGTATAGGATCTGTGTGCAGGAAAGTCTAAAATGCTGACAAAAGAAATCAACACACGGCCGGGCGCGGTGGCTCACGCTTGTAATCCCAGCATTTTGGGAGGCCGAGGCGGGCAGATCACGAGGGCAGGAGATCAAGACCACGGTGAAACCCCGTTTCTACTAAAAATACAAAAAAATTAGCCGGGCGTGGTGGCGGGCGCCTGTAGTCCCAGCTACTCGGAGAGGCTGAGGCAGGAGAATGGCATGAACCCGGGAGGCGGAGCTTACAGTGAGCCGAGATTGCGCCACTGCACTCCAGCCTGGGCAACAGGGCAAGACTCCATCTCAAAAAAAAAAAAAAAAAGAAAAAGAAATCAACACATGAAGAGACATACCACGTGTTCATGGATTGGAAGACTCAACATAGTAAAGATGACAATTTTGCCCAAGTTGACTGATACGTTTAGTATAGTTCCTATTAAAATCCTAGCAAGTTTTTTGTAGATACAAACTTCTTTTTTTCTATTATACTTTAAGTTCTAGGGTACATGTGCAAAACGTGCAGGTTTGTTACATAGGTATACATGTGCCATGTTGGTGTGCTGCACCCATTAACTCGTCATTTACATTAGGTATATCTCCTAATGCTATCCCTCCCCTCTCCTGCCACCACATGACAGGCCCCGGTGTGTGATGTTCCCCACCCTGTGTCCAAGTGTTCTCATTGTTCAATTCCCACCTATGATCGAGAACATGCGGTGTTTGGTTTTCTGTTCTTGCGATAGTTTGCTCAGAATGATGGTTTCCAGCTTCATCCACGTCCCTACAAAGGACATGAACTCATCCTTTTTTATGGCTGCATAGCACTCCATGGTGTATATGAGCCACATTTTCTTAATCCAGTCTATCATTGATGGACATTTGGGTTGGTTCCAAGTCTTTGCTATTGTGAATAGTGCCGCAACAAACATACGTGTGCATGTGTCTTTATAGCTGCATGATTTATAATCCTTTGGGTATATACCCAGTAATGGGATGGCTGGGTCAAATGGTATTTCTAGTTCTAGATCCTTGAGGAATTGCCACACTGTCTTCCACAATGTGGAAGTTTACCATCCCACCAACAGTGTAAAAGTGTTCCTATTTCTCCACATCCTCTCCAGCACCTGTTGTTTCCTGACTTTTTAATGATCACCATTCTAACTGGTGTGAGATGGTATCTCATTGTGGTTTTGATACGCATTTCTCTGATGGCCAGTGATGATGAGCATTTTTTCATGTGTCTGTTGGACAAACTTATTTTAAAATTTGTATAAAGAGTAACAGATCCTAAATTTGCTAAAAAACAGTCTTGTAAAAGAAAGTGGGAAGAAGCACTTTATCCTACTATACAGCTACAATAATCAAGACAGTGTGGGCGACAGACATGTAGACCAATGGAGCAGAATAGAAAAATCCAAAAATAAACCATAGAAACATGTTCGCCTGATTTTTGACCAAAGTCAAAAGTAATTCAATGGAGGAAGAATAACCTTTACAACAATTGGTGCTGGAGCAATTGGACATACATAGGCCAAAAAAATGAGCTGTGAATAACCTAAACTTCACACCTCATCCAAAAAGTAACACAAAATGGAACATGAACTTCAAGATAAAACAAAACTATAAAACTTCTAGAAAACAACATAGGGAAAAAACCTTTAGGATCTATGACAAATTAAAATAGAATGACGTATCACTACACACCTACCAGAATGGCTAAAATAGTGACAGCACCAAATGCTGGAAAGGACATGGAGAAACTGGATCATACATACACTGCTGGTAGGAAAACAAAAGGGTAGAGCCACTCTGGAAAGCAGTTTTCAGTTTTTATAGAACTCAACATGCAAGTGCCATGTGGCCTAGCAATTACACTCTTGGGCATCTATCCCAGAAGAACAAAATGTCACATTCACACAAAAACCTACATCCAAATAGATGTTCATAGCAGCATTATTTATAACATTCTTTCACAAAAACTGGAATGACCCAGATATCCTTCAGCAGATGAATAGTGATCCATCCATCCCATGGAATATTACTCAGCAAGAAAAAGGGACTAACTATTGATATACACTACACAATGACTTAAATGAATTTCTAGGGAATTATGCTATGTAATAAAAGCCCAGTTCCTGAAGGTTATATACTGCATAAGTCCATTTATGTAACGTACTTGCAATGACAAAATTATACCAATGAAGAACACATTCGTGGTTTTAAGGTGGGAGGCAGAGAGATGGAGATGGGTGTGGCTATAAAAGGGAACAGGACAGATCCTGGTGGTGATGGAAGTGTCCTGTGTGTTGAATGAAGTTTATCCTAAAGCTGCCTCCTTACATATTTTAAGTCCAGCCTAAAGGTTTCTCTGTACATTGTGAACTATAACCTAAATGGAGTTGTAAACAGACTGTAGCCTACTCTTGTGCCAATTACCAAGTTTTGGCCAATCAAAGGTGGCCAACTGTTCAAACCATGTTCAAATAAGGCAAACGCCAAACTCTAACCAATCCAGCTGTTTCTGTACCTCACTTCCATTTTCTTTACCTTTCCTTTTTCTCACTATAAATCTTCTCGCACCACATGGCTTCAGTGGAGTCTCTGAGTTTACTCTGGCTCTGGAGGCTGCCCAATTTGCAAATTTTCTTTGCTCAGTTAAACTCTGTCAAATTTAATTCAACTAAAGTTTTTCTTTTAACATGTATTTTGATTGTATCAATGTCAATATCTTTGATGTGATTTTTTTTTATTTTTATAAGACAGAGTCTCACTCTGTTGCCAGGCTGGACTGCAGTGGCACAATCTTGGCTCATTGCAACCTCTGCCTCCTGAGTTGAAGCAATTCTTCTGCCTCAGCCTCCTGAGTAGATGGGACTACAGGCATGTGCCATCACACTCAGCTAATTTTTGTATTTTTAGTAGAGACAGGGTTTCACCACGTTGGCCAGGATGGTCTCGATCTCTTGATCCACCCACTTCGACCTCCCAAAGTACTGGGATTACAGGCATTAGCCACCACACTCGGCCTGTATTCTTAGTTTTGCAAGATGTTACCATTGAGGAAAATTGGGTAAATGGTATAAGGAATTTCTCTGCATTATTTCTTACAATTGTATATGAACCTACAATTATCTCAAAATAAAAAGTTTAACTTGGCCGGGCGCAGTGGCTCACGCTTGTAATCCCAGCACTTTGGGAGGCCGAGGCGGGCGGATCATGAGGTCAGGAGATCGAGACCACGGTGAAACCCCGTCTTTACTAAAAATACAAAAAAAAAATTAGCCGGGCATGGTGGCGGGCGCCTGTAGTCCCAGCTACTCCAGCTACTCAGGAGGCTGAGGCAGGAGAATGGCGTGAACCCGGGAGGCGGAGCTTGCAGTGAGCCGAGATTGCGCCACTGCACTCCAGCCTGGGAGACAGAGCGAGACTCCGTCTCAAAAAAAAAAAAAAAAAAAAAAAAAAAAAAAAAAAAAAGTTTAACTTAAAAGCTTAAATAAAAATAGATCATAGGCCTAAATGTAAAACCTAAAACAATACAACTTCAAAAAGAAAACAGAAGAAAATCTTGTCATCTTGTCTCTTAGTCTACTCAGTATAACAAAATACCATAAAATGAGTGACTTATAAATAGCAGAAATTTATTTCTCACAGTTCTGGAGCCGGAAAAGTCCTAGATCAAGGTGCCGGCAGAGTCGGTGTCTGTTGAGGACCCTCTTCCTAAATAACCATCTTCTCACTGTGACCTCACAAGTAGGAAGGGCTGAGGGATCTCTCTGGGGTTTCTTTTATGAGGGCTCCACCCCATGACCTAATCACCTCCCAAAGGCCCCACCTCCTAACACCATCACTTTAACAGTTAGGATTTCGACACGTGAATTCAGAATAAACAAACATTCAGTCCATTGCACCTTGAATTAGGCAAACATTTGTAAACTTGGACAGCAAAAAGTACAATCCAAAAAATAACAAAACATATATATTGGACTTCATCAAAAATAAAACTTCAGCTTCAAGACACTATTAATAGAATGAAAGACAAGCCACAAACTGGGAGAAAAACTGTACAAAACGTATGTGATAAAGGACTTGTATCCAGAAAATACACGTATGTGTGTGCATATAAATATATACATATATATATACTTAAAAACCCCAAAACTCTCAAAACTCAAGAAAACAAGCAGCCAAAATTTTTTAAACAAGTGAAAGACTTAGACACTTTAAAGATGATATACATGAAATCTACATAAAAGATCCACAATATTATTAGATAATTGCAACTTAAACCCACAATAAGAAACAACTACCTATTAGAATGGCTGGGACATACCAACACGGACCATACCAAGTATTGGCAAGCACAAGCAAGAACTAGAACTCACACATTCTACAGATGGAAATGCAAAATGGTACAACTACTTTGGAAAACAGTTTGGCAGTTTCCTAAAAAGTTAAACATATGTCTACTGTGTGATCAACTATTCCACTCCTAGATTTGTACCAAAAAGAAAAGTTTATGTCTATACGAAGACTCGTAATGAATATTTACAGCAGCTTTGTTTGTAAACCCCCAAATTGGGAACAGCCTGTTTGTCAGAACATAAATGAATAAACGAATTCTGGTGTATCCATAGAAGGGAAGACTACTCAGCGATAGAACCAAATTAATTACTGATATACACAAAAACACTAGTGAATCTTAAAATAATTACACTGAGTGAAAGAAGCAAAAAGTCACCATGCTACATGATTCCATTTATATAAAACCTTATAAAATACAAACTATAGCAACAGAAAGTAGATCCATGGTTATTGGTAGGGGTATGGGAGCATGGAGGGACTGAAGGAAGGGGTTCAAAGGGGCATTAGGAAACTTCTTGAAGCAGTGGATTTGTTGTGATGAATTTAAGGGTATATATGCATACTAGACATCAAATTATATACTTTTTTTTTGGAGATGGAGTCTCGCTCTGTCACCCAGGCTGGAGTGCAGTGGTGCAATCTTGGCTCACTGCAACCTCCGCCTCCCTGGTTCAAGCAATTCTCCTGCCTCAGCCTCCCAAGTAGCTGGGACTACAGGCACATGCCGCCATGCCCGGCTAATTTTTTTTTATTTTAGTAGAGACGGGGTTTCACCATGTTGCCCAGGCTGCTCTCGAACCCCTGAGCTCAGGCAACCTGCCCACCTTGGCCTCTCAAAGTGAAATTATATATTTTTAATGTAGATAATTTGTTATATCAATTATAACACAATAAAACTGCTTAGAAAGAAAAATAGTGGTAAACATTTCCCAGTTTTTATTTCTGATGTGATAAATACTGATAAATACCCTCAAATGAAAGCTCTTAGGAGTCCTCGATTTTAAGAGTGAAAAAGGGTCTTCAAACTAAAAAGTTTGAGAACTGCTGCCCTGGGGGATAGAGATCCTGTCTTTTCTTCTTTCTTGGCATCAGCAGCACCCAACCCAACACTGAGTGCACAGCAGGTCTGCAGCGGGCATCTGCAGAGTGACTGGAAGGAAACACACAGCAGTTCAGTCATTTGTCTGCTTCACTGGCTGGGGAAGTGTTTTTGAAGCGGGGACAACCCTCTTCTCTTAAAGAAGGTACACTCTTTGAAGCTATTTCCCCTGAATTCCAGCCCTCCTGGAGGACAAACTGTGGGTCTGTTTTCAGAAAAGTTATCCTCACTGCTTCTTCAGGACAGATGGACTCTGCTACAGCAAAGCCAGATCCCCTGGGCAGGCCAACACAAGGGTGCCATATGCTGGTTGTGGAGGCCTTAAGGGATACTGAGACCCCATAAGAAACGATACCTGAGCAAGACATCCCATGGCCTGGGAGCCTTGAGACATTCCAAGTGTCCTCTCTGACCTCTTTGGGAGAGCAGCTCATCTTGGCGTCCCCTCAAGCAGGGCCCAACTCCTGAACAGAGGGTTCCAGGGCTGAGGCTTGCCTGGCCCAAGAAAAACAGGCAGGAGCAGTGGGCGTGTTGCCTCAGATTGTAAACTGCTCCCAGATAAGCCGGCACCTAACAAAGAGGGCCTTATGCTCCACCAGGAGCACAGCCTTTGACATTCACTGCTTTTGTACAGGCTAAAAGTGGGTTGGACACTAGAAGCCTCTATGATTACTACAAGATCACGTCCTTTAAACTACGTGGCTTCTGGGCCACAGATTTGGATGGCAAATTGTCTGCCCTGAGTGAACTCATAACCCTGGGAGGAGAAAGACAAAAGAGAGACAGAGAGCCCTTCTCCATGTCCCCTTCTCTTTTCCAGATTGTATCACCATATGTCTCTCTTAAAACCTGGAGAACATCCACAAGTGGTAGGCCCCCTGTGCTCCTGATTTCCTAAAGCTCCAGATTTGTGAACTATGCAGCCCAGAGCCAACCTACCCCAGCTCCCCAGCAGTCAGCACTCCACAGCTGTCTAGGCTCAGTGAGTGCTTCCTGGCACATGTCCACATTGGACCCCTGAGCTGTGCTAACATACCTTCATTGGGGCCTAGGGGCTTAGGCCAGCCCCATCCAGCCTTCTCCAGAAGAAAGGAGGAGTCCATGGGAAGGGGGGATTTGGCTCCATGGAAACTCACTGCACCTATACCCAGGGTGATAGTCAGAAAAAGAAAACCAATGCAAGTCAAGCTGTGAATGCAGGTCTCTCTTCCCCTGTAGATCCAGCTACACGTCCCCTTGATTCAGATGCCAGCTGGCGGCGAAAGGCTAGTGGAGAAACCCTTGCCAATGGGACTGAGAAGAAATGCCAGGGTCCCAGTTTCAGGAGAAAGGACTGAGGTGAAGGGAGAGGGTGGTGACAGTGAAAGAGTAGACAAAACGAGAGCCGCAAGTTACCTAGGGGAAAGTCACTCTGCTGACGGGCCATGGATCCCAAAGTGTGCTCTCAGACAAGCAGCAGCAGCATCTGGACACTTGTTAGAAATGTACATTTTCAGACCTCAAATGCAGACCTGCTGAATCAGAGTCAGGATGAGCCAGGACATGGGCAGTGGTCTCCCCACCCTGGACTACTCATTGGTTTTGCCTGCGGAGATTTAAAACCCCAAACAGTAACACCTGAGTCTCACCCCAGAGATTCTGACTTAATTGATTGATTGATAGGATTGGTCTGGGTATAGCTTGGGCATCAGAATTTCAAGCCTGCCAAAGTGTCAGGTAGTTGGGGAGCTTCTGAAAAGGACCATTGCTGAGCCCTCCCCCCAAGACTTGAGGAATCAGAAGCTTCAGGAGGCACTGAGCATTTCCAGTTCTAGAAAGTATCTTCCACCCAGGTGATTCCAAGGTACTCACTGGTTTTGCAAACTTTAGGAGTTTGTTTCCAAGACTGGTTCTTCCCAGCCTTGCCAAACAGGCCCAAGCTTCTAACATAGCCCTTGAACCCATTCAACCAACAAGACATTCACTCAGTGATCAACAAATGTCATCTTTCACACCTACTGCGTCCCATGCACCGATCTCTCTAAAAAGACAAAAATAAGCCATATAAATCTGTAAGTTGGCTGCATTCTATAATGAAAGTGTGTGTGGATGCAGAAAATAAGAGAAAAAAGGGAGATGGATAAGGAAGAATTAGAGAGGTAAGTTCTTTTTCAATACGTGGGGAAAATAAAATAAGGTGAGTCAGTCAGGAATCTCTTTGGAAATACCCAGGAAGGTCTGCCCACAAGAATAATAAGTGTGTTTCCCTTCCCACGCCACCCCTACCCCACTTATTCCTGGGGAGGTTAAACAAACAATTTGTTTTGTCTTTTGAAAAGGGGTGTAGAAATCTATCACGATGGGAAAAAAAAAATCAAGTAGCAGTTAGCCAGCTGAGATGCTTCCAATAAAGATAGAGGCCAGAAACAGAGGAGACAAGAATCGAGATGAGGGTGATGATAGAGATTAACCTGTGAGCTACCTGCCAACTCTGGCTGCCGAGGCCAGCAGGGTGAGGTCCGAGAAGCAGGCAGCCACCGCCAGGGCAGGACTGGCTCCTTGAACCACGCTGGAAGCGCTGTTCTGGATGGAGTCCTGGGCGCACACCAGCCTAATAAATAGGGGTATTGTAATTACTTGTTTACGTGTCACTCTCCTCCATTAGACCATGGGCTCCTGCAGAGCTGGGACTACTGTCTTCTAGCCCCTGGCTCCTAGCATCTGGCACAGATCACCTGGCAGGAACCACCTGGCAAGGGAGTCTCCAAGACATTTTCTGAGGCCTTCAGTAAATAGCCTATTCTTTAGAGGGGAATTGAGACGGTTACATAAAATCCTGGCTAAGTTAACATGCACCCGGATGGCAGAGGTGGCACAGGGAACTTCATTATGTGAAAGACCAGCATGGCACTATGACCTGTGTGGTCCATCCAGAAACTCAGAACGTGGCCTTATTTGGAAGTAGGGTCTTTGCAGAGGTAATTAAAGATCAAGATGAGATCCTACTGGATTAGGGTACTTCCTAAAGCCGATGAGCCTGTCCTTATAAGAGACAAAAGAGGACACCAGAGACACACAGAGAAGCCATGCAAAGTCAGAGGCACTGGAACTGGGGCTGCCACAAGCCAAGGAACACCTGGAGCTTGCAGAAGCTAAAAGAGGCAAGGAAGCATTCCTCCCTAGAGCCTTCAGAGGAGCGTGGCTCTGCCGACACCTTGACTTTAGACTTCCAGCCTCTGGAATTGTGAGAGGATAAATGCTCGTTGTTCAAAGCCAAGTTTGTAGCAATCTGTTCTGGAGGCCCCTGGAAACAAATACAAGCTGGACATGCATTTGGAGTTCAGGCCCCACAACCACCCTGAGAGGTAGGTAGTAATACACGTGACTTACAGATGCGGACAGGTGGGTTGAAAATAGCCAACAATGTCACTCAAGTTGACACCACCAGGAACAAAAATCAGAGTCATTCCTCTGACTGAAAACAATTCCAAACAAAGGAAAAAGACACACTGCAATACAGCAGGGATGGATGGATGGGCCACAGCCTGGAGGTGAGAGCGCTGGAGACACCTGCCCTGATGCCACAGCACTGACCACTCTAAGCCAGGCAGCGCCACAGACACGCTTCTGGGGGAATGCCTTCCAAGCCATTTCTGCGGGACTCCAGCGTTCATAAGGAAAGCCTCACTTTTTCAACTGCAAAGACCTGGAGAGACAGGACACCTGATCAAAAGGAGCACATAAAAGGGAGAGACACATGTGCTAACCATGTGTTATTTCTACTTAGAGAAAAAGAAAAAAGAGTCCACATTTTTTCTAGAGTAAATGTCTCATGATTCTGTTTCAAGATGATAGTAAAAAGCTTCTTGGATCTGACACAAGCACGTTAAGATCTTAAGAAGGCAAGAACATAATAAGAGACTTAAAAACTATTCATTATTGTTCTTGTTGGCACATCTTTGAAGAGTATTTAAAGTGGCTAGAGCACTGGAGAATACAATCTTCCATGTTGGGAATTCCTCTTTTTCTCCCACACCATAGAAAACACTTAAAAGTATAAGTGACATCCCCATTTGCCCCCAAAGTGGTCTTGAAAGATTTTAAAACTCCTGAAACATAATGAATGAGAAAAGACAAAATAATCCCAGTTGTCAAAGAATCTACTTCTTTGCCTCCTCATTTGTGTGTGAAATTGGAGAATTCTCCACTTAGTGTTCGGGAGGCAATGGGTAGTGGAGCAATAGCCCTGGTCCCATTAAATCCCATCTCACTGACATAGGCAACCATGAAAGACTTATTTTTTAATATCTATTTAAATTGTAACTCTGCATATTCTGGACGTTCCTTTCCCCTTCATCCCTCAGTTTGTGCCAAACCTCACCTTTTCTGTGAGGCCCTCCTGGGATGGAGAGCACTAGGACCATTGTGGGACAGAAGAAAGAGCAAAAGGCTTTAGAAGGCGGGTTGCTGGATTTAACAAACACACAGGATCCCCAGTTAACTTGGAATTTTATATATGCAACAAATAATTTTATTTTCTTTTTAGACACAGGGTCTGTCACCCAGGCTGGAGTGCAGTGGTACAATCATAGCTCACTGCAGCCTTGAACTCCCGGCCTTAAGTGATCCTTCCCATCCAGCCTTCTAAGTAGCTAGGATTACAACAAATAATTTTCTAAAGTATAAGTATGTCCCAAGTAATGCTTGGTATATACTTATGCTTAAAATACATATATTTGTTGTTTGTCTGAAATTCAAATTTAACTTGGCATTCTGTATTTTTATTTGCTAATGTGGACAACTCCCTACCACCTACAGAGCAATGCCCTAATCAACAAAACAGAGCTGCAAAGGTCTCCATAATCAGTCCTTCCAGCAGCATTAGCTGCCACCAAATTCTTTCTGCTACAGCAGTTACAAAATGCTTATAGATTCCCTCATGCACCATGCTTTCTTACCTCTACGCTTCTGTTCACATGGTTACATTTGCCTAGATTATCATCCCTACCCACAGCATACTCACACCAACACACACACCCACACCCACACACACACACACACACACACAGTCACCTACATTACTACCCTTTGCTGGGCTAACCTCTGTCAGTCCTTTAAGACCTGGTTCTGGCATCAATTCCTCCAGAAGTCCCCCGTAACTTTACTCTTCCACCCCCTTACCTAGAAGGTTGGAGATCACCTCTGCACTACCCCATAACTCCCGAGCTCAACACATGCTTTGTTTTGTTTTGTTTTGTTTTTGGGTGGAGTTTTGCTCTTGTTGCCCAGGCTGGAGTGTAATGGCACGATCTTGGCTCACTGCAACCTCCGCCTCCCGGGTTCTCCTGCCTCAGCCTCCCCAGTAGCTGGGATTCCAGGCATGCACCGCCACGCCCGGCTAATTTTATATTTTTAGTAGAGACAGGCTTTCTCCATGTTGGTCAGGCTGGTCTCAAACTCTGGACCTCAGGTGATCCGCCCGCCTCAGCCTCCCAAAGTGCTGGGATTACAGGTGTAAGCCACTGCGCCTGACCCAACACATTGCTTTATATTATACCCTTCTCTTTAGGAGTCTGCATTCCCCACTGGGCCATGGACTTCTTGGTCCTACTCATCTATTTATCCTCAGCACAGCGTTTGGTACATAGTGAGTTCCCTTTGCTTCACCCAGAATTAGCAATCCTGGGCAGGAAACCTCAAACCCACGAAACCACATGAGCCCCCAAACCCACGAAACCACTCCAGGAGTCTCTGCCATCACAGACAGGTGCTCAACTTCCAGGTGATAAAAACGCTCATTCTACTTTACATATTTCCTCATTTTTCTCGTGGCCCCAGGCAACTGCACAGGTCACAGGCCCGCGAAGCCGCCTGATTCTACACTTTCCGTCCTGCCCAGTGTGCTACATGAAGTGCCATTTGCCTGACACCTGCGTAATTTGATCTCTTGCTTCTACTCCAAGAGTTTTTACCGAAAAATCTCTGGACCTGCCTGTTTCAACATTCTCTGGGCTATTCTTGAGACCAAACATTTTGACCTACAGTTTCAAGTTCAAGAAAAGGCTCAAGGGATGTGAGGGTGATCTGGCTGCAACATCTGTCACCCCATTGATCTCCAGGGTTGATTCGGCCAATCGAACTGGATAGGCAGGTGTCCCCTTCCTCCCTCACTGCTCTATGTGCATCCCTCCCGAAGCTGTGTGCTCCAAGAGGAAGACCATCCCTGATAGAGGAGGACCAATCTTCAGTCAAGGGTATATGAGTAGCTATGCTCCCCTGCTAGAACCTCCAAACAACCTCTCAAGAAAAGGCTCAGGTATAAATGCAGTGGCTAAAGGCCAAGGGCCAGAGAGCTTTTTCCTGCCAGCTGCTGCCGCTCAATCAGAAGCCCCACCTCCCAGCGGCAGCAAACAAGCAAAACCAAACCTCATGTTTAAGGACCAGGAGAGGAAAGCAATAGGAAAAAACTTTATGGTGTAAGATAAAGAATAAAATTAAACGGGCACAGTCAACAGGGAGTCAGAGCAAACCTCTGACCACAAACCAGCACTGCCCCAACCGTCCTGAGCTAAGCGCTTGAGAGGCAACCCACAGCCCACACGCCAATGGGAAACACTTGTTGTTTCTGTTCTCACCGTGCGTAATTTATAAAGGAAAGAAGTTTAATGCACTCACAGTTCCACATGGCTGGGGAGGTCTCACAATCATGGTGGAAGACGAAGGAAGAGCAAATAGACTTCTTACATGGCAGCGGGCAAGAGGGCATGTGCAGGGGAACTCCCCTTTAAGACCCATCAGATCTCGTGAGACTTATTCCCTATCAGGAGAACAGCACAGGAAAAACTCACCCCCATGATTCAATTATCTCCACCTGGCGCTGCCCTTGACACGTGGGGATTATTACAATTCAAGGTGAGATGTGGGGGGTGGGGGGGACACAGCCAGACCACATCACTTGTCTTGCACACAGGTTTGCACATGTGTCACAAACAGGCACAGAACCACAGGTACTCAAGCCACAAAGTCCCAGACACTGCAGACTCTCTGCTCTCAGGCATTCTGTGTTCTACTAACCAGGACTCCCCATCATCTCCCACCAATGACCTCCTGCCTCCACCTCTAGCAAAAGAGACTATAAAATGCTGAAGAACTTTCTGAACCTTAGATGAAATGATAACTCGTAGCTGCATGAAGGGTGTTAGTTAAGTGTACAGTATGGATGCTACTGCTTAAAAGATCTAAAATATCCTAACCCCAGTGGAGAAGAGGGAGTGAAGACTGACATTCAGCGAGTACATATAATGCAGCTGACAATACCCTGGTTATTTGGGTTCCCTGCCTCATCAAATTTTCAAAACCACCACCTTTGGGCAGGTGAAGACGCAGAGGCTCAACACAGGTAACCAAGGTTACCAAGGTTACCAAGACATTAGCAAGTAACAGAGCTGGAATTCGAATTCTGATCATTCTGGCACTAGTAACTTTTCTCCTTCCAGTCACCCCCACTGGCTATCTGGTGTGCCCAAACTTCAAGCTCCAAATCCCCCAGAGGGGCAAGTGCCCAGCCAGGCTTCCCTTTGGCGCCAAGTAAACAAGAGGAGTCTGTGCATCTCTCTCTTGCTTGGGTTTTAAATGTCATCAAGAAATCAGCTGGAGCACTCTACTGACAAATACCAGGGAGGAGACAGAAAGGTGCCTGGGGTGAAGGGACATAATCAGGGGCCTGGTCCCCAGGCTCAGTAGGCCCCTGCCAGCCCAGGCAGGAACCACAGGAAGGAGGACAGGTTCCAGGGATCAAAGAGAAGTAAGCTGTGTCCATCCCTCCACTCACCCCCACTGTTCCCAGCCAGGATGACTGGGGGCCACCCCCCTCTACCGCCTCCTCTTCTCCCCTACCTTGGCCCAAAGCCAATGCCACCATTCTGGTCACAACCATATACTTTTCCAAAGAATTAACAATTTCAAATTTGAACTGACATCAATGTATGAGTTGTGTATTTTAAATTCTCCAGATGGACTTTGTCTCACTTTATCATGCACAAATTATGACTTGGAGAGGTAGAAAACTAGGAAAGTGATGAACTGCATTTTCCTTCAGGCCTCTCTCCTGACCTCTCTCCCCATCAAACTACCACCTCCTCTAAAAGCCAGCTCCATGGCAGGGCCATGAGGACACTCACAGGGGCCCCTGCCCACCAGCATCTCTACCTGTACCCAGACCAGCCTCTCCTCATGCAGCTCTCCTGCTTTGAGACGGACAACAGACATTTTTCTCAAGCGATGCTCTTCTTATGCATGTGCTACATAAAATTGCTTTGGGTGTACATCAAGACTAGTCCCCATGGTCCTTTCACTGAGACCACCACCCTGAGGCCCTCCTGCATTGACATACTGGAGGTGTCTGCCAGCTCAAACCCCAACCTTCCCACCATAATCCCAACAGAAAATTACCTCCAGCACCCAGTTCTCCACATACACGATGGACACACAGCCCATCCATAGCACACATCAACTACTGCCCTACATGTTAGCCACAGTAAGGTGCTTGCGGGGGGCAGCACTGAGAGTTGGCTCATCCTCTTTGTTGCAGACCCTGTGTGGAAGGCCCAGCATACAAACCTCACTTGGGGACTATCTTCTGATTGAATGTAAACTTCTTAAATGTAGGAACTAGGTCTCTGTTATCACTACTGTATATCTAGTACCTAGCATGGTGTGTGTCATATGCAACACTAAAGGGATATTTGGTGAATGAACAAAAGGAATTGTGTGTGTGTGTGTGTATGTTTGTGTGTGTAGGTAGATATAAAGACATTTATTATAAGGAATTGGCTTATGTGATTACAGAGGCTGACAAGTCCAGACCCAGGAGAGCTGATGGTATAGTCCCAGTTCAAGTCCAAACACAGGAAAAGACTCAAGCTGATGCCTTAGCTTGAAGACAGGCAGGCAGACAGAAAGAATCCTTTCCTATTCAACATTTTATTTGATTCAGGCTCTCAACAGATAGGATAAGGCCCATCTATACATTCAGGAGGGCAATCTGCTTACTCAGTCTACCAATTCAAATGCTAATCTCATCCAGAGACAGCTTCACAGACATTCTCAGACATAATGTTTAACTAAATATCTGGGCACCCCATGGTCCAGTCAAGTTGGCACATAAAATTAACTATCACAGGGAGAAATCAAATGCTGCAGTAGACAGAGTTCCAAGATGTCCCCAGATTCCCACCCCCTGGCATACATCCCCTGCATAGCCCTGTCCCTTAAGTGTGAGAACAGTGAATGTAATGAGAGAGTCACTCTCTTGATTAGCTTACATGACAGAGTAAAAGATGGGATAGTCACTCCTACTATTATGTTAGTCTATTTAAGATTCATCTTAGCAGACTGGAGGGAGATTACTTTGCTGGCCTTGAAGAAATTAGCTGCCATGTTAGAAAGGGGACCTCTGCAGGGGCCACATGGCAAGCACTGTGGGTGGCCTTTGGGATCTGGGAATAGCCCCCAGCTGACAGCCAGCAAGAAAGCAGTGACCTCAGCCCTACAACCACAAGGAGCTGAATTCTGCCAATAACCACATGAGCCTGGAAGAGGATGCTGAGCTCAGGAAGAGAATGAGCCTGCTCGGCTGGTCAACACTGGGACTGCAGCCTTGTGAGAGCCTGATCAGAGGACTTGCAAAGCCAGGTCTAGTTCCTAACCCACAGAGAAACTGTGAGAGAACAAATGTATATTGTTTCAAGCTATCAAAGTTGTAGTCATTTGTTATGCAGTAGCAGAAAACTAATAGAAAGGCAAACAACATTTTTAATGTAAAAGCATTTTGAGGAGTCATGTTTCCCAAACTTCTGCCTTTTGCTGTCTTTCTTTGCAACTTCCACTGCGTCTACCTTCTACCTGGGCACTGCACCAGTGATTAATGAGGTCTGCATAAGACAGATACCAGAAAGCTATTTGCTTCAGCCTTGCTTTCAGCAACGACAGCACTAAAATCAGAGTGTGGGGTGCTAGCCGTGTGGAGTTCTTATAAATCTAAACAAAGGAATACTTGAATAGCTGTTCAAGCGAAGAAGTGCTCATCTGTGTTGTCCCTAATGCCATAAAGTATTTCTCCCCTGGTGTGAGTCCCACATTCTGGAAGACACTGCAGTATGTAATGACAACCATTGCCTTCAGTGCTTCGTGGGAGGGTCTTTAGTGGCAACTCCCTAAGGACAAATGTGTGTGGGGAGTGGCCCCTCCCAGACACACCCTATGCCTTGTTACAGCTGTCAAGGAAAGAGGCATTCCTTGTTTTCTGCAATGAATGAGTGGCAAATGAAGTCACAAATGGGGTCAGGCCACCAGCTTTCTTCTCTGCTGAGGCCCTTTGTCACTATTGATAAAATGTTCACCACTGTAGTTCTTTGCCAGGTCACCAACTTGTCCTTCCAGCCACTTGAGAGTAAAACCAGAAGCTGCATGCCCTGCACCAATTTATAAGTTTCCAAGGCATGAATTTAAATCATGTATACTATAAGTCTGGCAAGGGTCTCGGCAGACATCTCTGCATTAATAACTATGTGGCTTGTGTTCTCTGTGCATTGTATGTAAAAACTCCTAGAAAAATGATTCTGAAAAGGCAGCTGATTGCTAATGCTTGTGATGGAAGTTAAAAACATGGGTGTGTGCATGGATGTTGAATGTTGAATAAAGGCACAGCAGCTCATGCTTGAAATCCCAGAGCTTTGGGAGGCCAAGACGGGAGGTTTTCTTGAGCCCAGGAGTTTGAGACCAGCCTGGATAACATAGTAAGACCTTCTCTCTACTAAAAATCAAAAAGTTAGCATGGTGTGGTGGTATGTGCCCACAGTCTCAGCCACTGGAGGGGATGTGGGGAGTGGTAATGGCAGAGGTGGGAAGGCATCAGATTGGAGGCAGGAGGATCGCTTGAGCCCAGGAGTTTGAGGCTGTAGTCAGCTATAATCACGCCGCTGTGCTCCAGCCTGGGCAACAGAACAAGAACCTGTCTCAATCAAAAAAAAAAAAGGAATTTTGAATAAAGAGATGGCTTTTAAGCAGAAAACAGACTTTTTAAGTCTGTTCTAAGGGAACAGAGTGAACATCTCCAATTTTGCAACCAAACATTCATCCACTTTCCAATAACGGTCCCTGATTTCTTCCAAAAAAGAAGTTATTTCCCTATCCTCAGTCTATGGACTTTCAGGTGAAGTTGACTCTACCATGTGCCAAGGCAAGGCAAGGCAGGTGACTAAGGTCTGAATCAAAGCATCACATTGCCCTGGGGACATGGAGCCCAAGCACAGCTATGGAAATAATGAGTCTTGCCGGGAACTTTGGGGGAACTTGCTCTTTTACTGCTGGGCTTGACAATAAAGGCTGTGGCCCCAAAGCTGATGGCAGCCTTTTGCTACCACTCAGAGCTGGAACATGAAGTCAACTCAAACAAGATCAGAACTAAGTGATGCAGGATGGATCAAGACTTAATAACAAAATTTGAGTCCTGGATCAAGCTGTATCTGAAGCTTATGTTTCCACCTTTCACTTACTAGACTAATACTTTCATTCCTTTTGTTAATTTTTCACTCACAACCAAAATGTCCCGGATTAGAACAAAAAGTCTCTCTTTTTTTTTAGTAACACTTTCTTGCATTTTATGGGCTTATCATTGATTTATGACTATGGGATTAATTAAGGTCTCAGGGCACATGTTTCTTGAACATCAGAGTGGACTCTTTTTTCAGAGAGTTAGCCACTCTTCCCTTGTTTTGTTCTTTACTAATTAACACTTATTTGGTTAGGAATGCTTTCGGCTACAAGTAATGGAATGCCCAACTGAAGGTAGCTTATACTGTTAGTGTCCCATAAGAGTTGAGCTGGAGGTTGGCCATCTGGAGGTTGGTTAGGCAGCTCAACAATGCCACCAAAGACCTCAGCTGTTTTTGTCCTTCTGCTCTGCCACCCTCACGGGTTGGTGAGTCTCCCTTCTTGGTCACAAGATGACTACTGCAGCACTGGACATTGAGTCCTCACATGACAGTGTCCCACCCAAGCAGAAAGGAAGAGGGTGGGAGCAAAAGGGGCTTCTCTTCATAATGCCCTCTACCTTTTATCAGAAGGAAAGGTATGTCCAAAATTGCTCACTTACTCCCCATCATTGGCCAGGACTGGGTTATAGGGTCCCTTATAAACCACTCACCAGCACAGAAGGACGGACTTTCCATGGCTGGTTTAGAACAAACTTAAGTGTTTGAAACCTTATCAAGGAAGAAGAGAGAACTGCTCTGGGAAGGCATCTCCCACAGAAGTCTTGTTAACCTACCTTCTTGGAAGCAGGACATTTATAAGAAGAAAAAGCACCAGGCAGGTGAATTCCAATTTTACCGAAGCCAAACTCAGCGTTCTTTGCCCTTAAAATAAGATCAGAATGAGCCCGAGGGAAAGGCACCCATGTTAAAAACTATATTTGAATCCCCTAGAGCTAGAAGAGACAAGCAAAAGCCGGAAGGCCGGGCCTGGCCTATGCACAACTTTGTCTGCCCCTGGCAATGAATTCTAAAAATACAGACCTCCGACAGTCATCTATTTTAAATAGCAAACTTCACATATATAATCTCCACTTCTTCCTTACTGCAAATTAATTTTTCATGATGAGGAAAGAATGACACCTACATTTTGCTTTAGCAGAACAAGTAAAGGTGACATTTTGAATCTTGGAGCTAGCATTTCCTAGCTGTGTGGCCTTGGGGAGACAGTGTTCTTCCCTGTGCCTCAGTTTTCTCATCTGTAATATGAAGATATTAATAATATTCACCTCCTATGTGAGAGTTGGAGCCTGACACAAGTCAATTTGGTTATTTTCAATTAGTATGTCCTTTTGAGTAAATATTCGTAGTCTGCAACAATTAGTTGCAGATGGGGCTATAGTCTGTTCCCCACAACCTCGCTTCTAGATAGATTCCATCCCAGATATACACATTATTAACAAGCTAGCAGAAAAACACAACCTATTCGGTAAACTTGACAAACTCTTAGCTGTCCTTTCAGATGCTTCAATTGCACTTGCATGAAAAGGTCACTCACTCAAGGTCAATGTCAAAATATTCAAGCTTTGGACACAGGCAGCAAGAAACCTCCAAAACATTAGCTAGACTGAGTCAGTTCAGAATCAAGCCTGGGGCATCATTCCAAAAGGTAGAACTATTGGGCTCCCTATAGATTCTTCTACCTGCTCATGCAGCAGAAAGATGCCTGTATCATATCACAGGCCAACCCACACACATTAAACATATAGTTTATCAATAGAAATTTTTCCCATCTGTTATGCTATTAGCAAAAATCTCTGGTTTTGACTGTAAAAATAGCTAATACCTTGCAGTAGCTACCTCTCAAGAGTGCCCTTTGGAATAATCTTTCAAATATGAGCTGATCACCCCTGGGTGAGTCATTGGAGCCTCATATGAGATAATACACACATAATGCTTAGGACAATCACTGGTAAGCAGTAAGAGCTCAGTGCACGTTGACTATTACTCAAAAGCCAAAAGTTAATTCCTATACATTTTCACATGAGGGCATTGTCATTGCTGGCCTGTATTCCTGATCTCAGTCTCATGAATGTTAGAAGACACAAGATTCGTAGGTCAGAGACCAAAGATTTCATTGCTCTCAGCACAGCAGGCAGCATGAGCTTCCTTTTTATAGTGGGCTCCAAATAAGCCTGTGTGACCTTTGAGATATTACATTTATTTTATGGTACAACAAGCAAACTTACTTTTTTTTTTTTTCTTTTTTTTTTGAGACGGAGTCTCGCTGTCACCCAGGCTGGGGTGCAGTGGCACGATCTCGGCTCACTGCAGGCTTCAACCCCCGGGGGTTCATGGCATTCTCCTGCCTCAGCCTCCCGAGTAGCTGGGACTACAGGCGCCCGCCACCTCGCCCAGCTAATTTTTTGTATTTTTAGTAGAGACGGGGTTTCACTGTGTTAGCCCAGATGGTCTCGATCTCCTGACCTCGTGATCTGCCCGCCTCGGCCTCCCAAAGTGCTGGGATTACAGGCGTGAGCCACCGCGCCCAGCCTGCAAACTTACTTTCTAGCTCATGGAAAAACACTGTCATCCAAGGGTGTTCACTAGACAAACATCCTTGAAAAGGCAACCTACGACAAAGGCTACCTGTGCCTTTGCTCACAAGATGTGCAGCAACACCAGTGACCCATGGAGAACACATCAATTTCTTCCTGTCTCCTCTCAAGCCTAAGAGTTCAAATGGGCTCACCATCTGGCCCTTATAACAGTTTCTCTTAATGTTTGTGTTTCTCTTCCTGAAACTAGTGACCCCACACACATCTCCTCTTCCCTTCCCACTATCTCTACCTGCATGGACAATGTTACATTCCTCATGGTCTCTCTTCCCAACCCTCCTTTCCCACACTGCCTTCTAAAAACACAGCTCTGACTGGGGCCTGCCCTAGTCACAAGCTGACCATGGCTTCCCACAGCCTCCCGAATGAGGCTCTAACTCCTACAAGTCACTGTATTCCTTATTAAATAACGAGTGTCTTGAGTAGAGGGAAACCAGGTCTTACTTATTTCTCTAGCACTTAGTAATAAATATTCATAGATCAAACTGTATAATGGGTTTCTTGGCTTTCCAGTCTTTAAATGTAAAAGACGTAAGTATCTAGTAAGCATGGGATAAGCTCGATGGAAAAAAAAAAAGGAAAAAAAAGCAAGCAGGAATAAGCCATTAAATAGCAGATTTTTCCTTGTATAGTTTCGTGTTTTGTTTTGGTGAGTAGGTATTTGCATTTTGGTTTTTTAACTACTTGTTTTTTCATTAGCTACAGAAACCTTTCTTCAGTCAAAGTCTGACTCGGACATCCAAAATGCAGGGCTGCTCTACAGAGGGGTCAAGGGACACTCCCTTGGCATCCCCTTCCCTGCGGCTTCTGGCAAGAGGAGAGGGACTGCTCTTCAATACTCTTAGGACCAAAGAATTGAAACCCTACACTCAAAGAAAAGTTGCCTCATTCGGGAGATGACCATCCTTACAGGAATAAGCATTGTTCACTTGGTCTGGCAAATATGATTGTACTTTGAGAGGCGATATTTTAATTCAGGTCTGGTCTTTTCAAAAATGCTAAACACATGGAACGTGGGTAACGAGCTCCGAGGGAAGTAGCAGCCATTCCCTTCTAAGTAATCTTCACCAGCTACAAGAGGGATGACCCCACGACCCCTGTTGATCCTCTTACCCAAGGTCAGCTCACATATCATTAAAAAGAGTCCGTTTCAAATAATGGGCACTTTCCCCTAAAGACCCAATATTCTTTTGCCATTAGCATCATGTGTTATTCAGAATCCTCTGGGCTTACTGGAATTTCTCTGAAGCATTTCAGATTCCTCGGGAATAATTTTAAAGCATTAGAATTTCAAATAACGGCTTCAGGAGAAAGTGACCTGTATCTGGCTCTCCTCCCCCAGCCCCAGTCTTGTGCCACCTAAAACAGCTTGGCCTGCCATCCTGAAGCCGGCTGTCAAGTCTCATCTGAGGAAGGACAACCAGATCAGCTGCTCTCCCCTCCCCCGTTCCCCACATCAAAGCCAAAGAAACAGCTAGCTGGGTTGTTTAAGCAGGGCTGTGTGGACCTGGCTCTCACTAGCTCACAAGAACACACACTGTGCAGATTTCTTCCCAACTCTGTGTTCAGTGACACCTCTTTTATAGCTTGAAGTTAGCCACAGTGGGAGTATTTATACCATGGAAATCGGCAAGCACAACAGGTCAGGATTTCTCCCACCCTCCCCCACCCCTTCCTCCACCCCCAGAGCCTGTTGTTAGCACTTACCAGCACACCAGTTTATTTGACAACTAGCTGCAGCTTTTTTTCACCTCTGCTTCATCAACAACGATAAATGGAAACTCAAACAGCCCATAATTTTTACCTTGTGGCAAGTACAGTAAAACTTCCATGAATTTCTACAAATTAATAAAGCATGATCTCTCCTGTTGACAGCTTGGGCCGCCCACCTTTTATCAAGCTCTGTCTTCTAGAACCATCTCTCATTTCATCCATTAAGGCACTTCCTAAGCCTTCTGCCTCAAAATGTGCAATAAAACAAATTGGTCTTTATTGCTGTTTCTCTCCAGGCCCCCTTGAAATTACATTTTCCAGTCTATAGCAATCTCCTTCGCCCCGAGGAAGCCTGTGAGGAGAACACCAGGTTTGATCAAGTTTCACTCTGTTTTCATTTGCAGTCTTGCATGGACTCAACGTTCAAGAACTACTTTACTTTTATGTCTCTTAAAAACCTCCAAGTTTTTGTAAGGGCTTGCCTCATGCACATCAGGAGGCTCCATTGTGTGATGAATTCCTGGGCTCTGTGACTCTTTTGGTATTAGGCAGGCACGTTCCTTTGTGCAAATCAAGGGCACTGAGGAAGCTTTCGTGTATTCCTAAACTTGGAGTCTACACCTGGGGCTAAGCCAATGCAGAATGTCAGGTGTCCATTCTCACCACAAAGAAATAGGAGCACCAAGTAATTAACAAGCAGGAGGTCAGAGCTGAGTTAGCTGCTAACCTGATTGTCCTTAAAACTTCATTTGTGCCTAATGTAACCAGAGGCCTCAGTCCTCTCTACTAGTGAATCCTCAAACTCTCAGCCTGTTGGGCCATTTTGATGTGATCAGAATGTCTCCTTTTGCCTGCTGAAGTTCTGATGTTTAGTCTTCCCCATAGCTGTTAAGAAGCAAAGTAGTCTTTGGCCCTCTGCTGCCCCTCTCCCAAAGGCCCTCCTTTCCTGCTTTCTGCCCCCTGTGACCCCTCTCCACATGTTCCTCACTGGTGTTACCTAATCTCTACTAGGTATTAGCCCATGAAGGCGTGAGCTCATGCCTCTTAATGAGAAACTCCTGATGACCAAAAGGCCTCCACAGCCCAGGAATGGGTCTCAGCAGGTGGACTCTGGTCACTGGACAGGCAGGTGAAATGGAGAAAAAGAGGGAAATGGAGGAGCCGGGGACTTCCCCATGCCTCAGCCCATGCACCCTAGGTGAACACCTGCTCCAGCTCCATGTGTGGTCTGCCCAGCAGAAGATGTCACGTGGTGAGAATTATTTAAATCCTAGAGGGGAAGAAACAGAGTGGGCACTTAGCTCACCAGAGCCACCATTCCTTCAGGCTCAGGGGTCAGGAGGAAATCCATAGGACCATCTTCTTCAACATTTTTCCAGATTGCAAGTTGTGGATCAGGCCAGCTATGACCTCATCTCCAACCGGTAGGCAGAAGGGCAATAGCTGGGTTGCAGAGACGGTAAGGGCAGCTGGGGTGTGTGTACGTGCATGCACATGTATATACGTGAGTGAATGTGCTTGGGCACTTAGGCAGGGAGCATGTGGCAGGCATGATCCAACAGGACTGAGCTGATGGGTAGATGAAAAGAGACAAGAAAAGGTCACTCACTCCCCCAGTGAATCACCAGAAGTTCCTCCAACTGCGTCACCGACTGAACGAGGTTAGAAACCTCTAATACAGTGAAAGCCACAGCGAAATGACTCTAAGCCTTGCTGGAAACCAGCTTTTTAGTAAAACCTCGTGTACTCATTTGTCTCTGAACAGTATCCAGGACCCATTTTTTCCATTCAAAGAATTTTCAAACCCATTTCCTTTTGCAAACATCATTTGAATGGATGCATCATGTGCATATTATGTGGTTCAGGGTCTGGAGGCAGTGCTGTGTGTGTGTGTGTGTGTGTGTGTGTGTGTGTGTGTGTGTGTGTGTGAAATCACAATGCTTAGCCTTTTTCTATGTTTGCGGAAACCTTTTAGGGGCATAAGTACACAAGCCAAGTCCCAGTTTGGCAGCCCTGAGAAACAGCTTAGCACCATGATGTACCCACCCAGCTCAATTTTGCACCACCAGAAAAAAATAGCTCTGTAGCTTGGCACTGAGCTTTGGGATGAAAGCAGGAATTTTCTGACCCACAGAACAACCTCAGAACCACTATGCCAAGTACTCAGCAGAGAAAGAAGATATGGAAACGCAGTTGATCATCCTCAGTTGTTAAAAAATATTAGAGTTCTGAAGGCCAAAAGAACAATCTGGGCCCTAAGTACTCATTGCTGTTGTTAGATGATTTACAGAGCTTAGATAACATAGAGTTTTAGTTTTTTAACAGCTCTGGCCCAGGGCTGTGGGAATCTTCTGTCCATGGTGGTTATATCTAGAGTCACCCATGCTAGATGTGCAAGGGATTTCAAAAACTATGTACACCACATTGATTGTCCCCAGGAAAGAAAAGGAAGACAATTAGGAGGGCAATCAAAGGGCTCCTGGGTGCGAGCATCATTCTATTTCTCGACGTGGGTGGTATTGATACCCAAAGACCCCAGTGTTTGCTTTGTAGAGAATCACATGCTCTGTGCACATTCCTGTATCCATGTTATTTTTTAAAGTTTTTTTTTTTTAAGAATTGTTTAGTCCCATCCCTTCTGCTATGGACTGAATTGTGTCTCCCCAAAATGCATCAGTTGACGCCCTAACGCCCAGTGTGATTGTATTTAGAGATAGGGCTTTGTTTTAGCCCATTCAGGCTCCTATAACAAAATACTTTATACTAGGTCACTTATAAACAACAGAAACTTATTTTCTCATGGTTCTGGAGGCTGGGAAGTTCAAGGTCAAGGCACCAGCAGTCAGCCTCTGGAGGGCTTACTCTCTGCTTCATAGATGGCGCCTGGCTGCATCCTCCCAGGGTGGAAGAGACAAAGAGGCTCCCTTAGGCCTCTTTTATAAGGGCGCTAATCTGAATCATGAGGGCTCTGCCCTCTCTAAAGGCCCCACTTTTGAATACTATTGCATTGGGGATCTGGTTTTAACATTTGAATTTTGGTGGGACACAAACATTTGGAGCATAGCAGGCATTTAGGAGGTAATTAAGGTTAAATGAGAGCAGAGCCCTGATCCTGCAGACTTAGTGCCCTTATAAGAAGAAACGCCAGAGAGCTTTCTCTCTGGGTGTGTGCATGCTCAGAGGAAATGTTATGTGAGGGCAAAGCAGCTGTCTACAAGCCAAGAAGAGAGAGAGAGAGCCTTCACCAGAAACCAAACCTTGCTGGACCTGATCTTGGACTTTTCAGCCTACAGAACTGTGAAAAAATACATTTCTGTTGTCCAAGCCACCCAGTATGTGGTTTTTGTTACAGCAGCCCAAGCTAAGATACGTTCACACTGCAAAAGGGCAAACCGAGACCCACACAACCAAGTTTAAAAAGCAAATAGAGGATTGGAATTGGCATCCTCATTACCAGTTTAGTTCTCTGTCCACTGTTATTTAGCAGTTAATCCATGGCCTGCTATGTTGCATGGGTCCGTTGCATATTTTCAAATGGATTGTAAACCATCACTGAGGACTATAGCTTATGCTTCCTATTGCTCATAGGCTCCTGCACGTACAAGCACACACATACACACACACAGTGCTAAGATCATGGTGGATGCTGGCCTGTAAACCAAGCTGATCATCTATTACTCACGCTGGTTAACACAAAAAAACAATCCTGTGGTAGGCAAGCCCCGAACTCATGCATTCGAGTTTGCTCTCTTATATTCTCATTGTCTAGTCTCCTGCCTTAAATATCTGGTCGTGGCTCCTTTGGTTTGGGGATCTACAGGTTCCTGCTTTGTCCCCTTTGCTACTAGCTCCCGTGGGCATCCTTGGTGCTATTGGAGAGAAGCTACTCACAGTAACCCAGGCCCCCCAGTCTAGCCAAGAGTCATTCATTTTCATGATTTGGTGTGGAAGGAGGGTAGAGGGAAGTGGGGAGGGGATTTGGTCATTGACAGATCAATATTTGGGAACTGATCAGACTCAGAAATGAAGCTAAGCTGAACAATGTCAAAGCCAATTCAGTAAAATGTCCAAGATACTGGTCGCTGGGTAAATCTTGAAAGGATTCTGCCAGCTACAAAAATGAGAAAACACAACATAGATTGCTTAAGAAAGCAAGAAAAAAAAATGGAGGGTGAGATGGGAATTAGGAGAAGTTGACTGACTCACAGAACATCAATGTCTGCTGGACACGCTGTCAGCTGAGGACAGGAGAGGGGCCGAATAGGACTGACAGATGACAGTCAAGACCTGCTCCCCCTGACTTAGACCTTCTCGCACTGACTTCATTCCTCATCTGTCCCCGCAACTGGGGAGCTGAGCTGAGTGAACTAAAAGGTCTCTCTAGCCCTCAGGGCCTCTTAACCCTCCTAAGAAAATAAAACCATGAATGTCACAGGCAACCATGAAAATATACATTCCTAGAGAAAAGTTTTTCCCTGGTATGGAGGGCTTCATGCCCCATCAAGGATGAATTTCCAGAGAGCCAAAAAAGATTTATTTATGTAAAACTCAGGACGAAACTAGCTGCTAAGATACTCGGGATTTTGCCAGGGAAATAGTCTTGTATTAGCCACCAGTCAGGCTTTTCTGAATTTAGGCTTTCTTACACAGGTGACCTCTGCCTAGGAAGGTCACCCAGGCTCCTAGAAGTTTTTAACAGAGTCTAAATGCTAGCTTTTACATGTTAGTTTTTGCACGCATATTCAGCATTTTAAAATGGCTCTAGTCCCTTAAAATGTCAGGCAAACAGAATCCAGGAATTCACGTCTGATCTCCACAGAGCCAAAAAATAAGGGCCCAACTTTGGCCTGTGCTCCAACAGTAAAATTCAGCTTCAATATTGACATTCTAGATTGCTACTTCTACTGTTTTCTTAGCAATGAAATCCACAAACCTTCCATTTCTGAACCTTTGCCCAGTTTGGAGAGCTGAGCCATCAAACTGAATTTTATCTTGTGAGGGTTAACAAGTTTGAGTCCAAATATAGCAGTCCTATATACCTATCAAGATTTATTATCTATTTACGGCCACATTTGCACTGACGGAGTTTTAACAGCCTCTGTGTTACCAGAAACCATGCAGACCCAGATACTGTGGTTTTGACATTGTTGATACTGAAAAGAAATACCTTATTCCTTCAGTGTTCCTCCGGAATGAAGTTACCACATATGAATCTGTTTCTTATAAGTTTAGAGCTTGCTAAGTGTGATGAGGAGTCACATCCAGCCTGCTGGTTTACAAAGGAGGAAGCAAGCTCAATGTCACATCTTGTTGGTGAACAAGGGCAACCAGAAACTTGGTCCAGAGCACCTCGCACCACACATATTGCTCACTCCGCCTGTCACGTGAAGTGCAGAGAAGGATGTGTCCCAGGGGTGTGCGCTGCACAGCAGCTATACTCATAGTTCCGTGCAGGCAGAGGAGGATCATGAAGATTGGCCTCCTGCCATGCCCACGAGCACCCAATAGCCTTGTCAGGAATATTAGCAGTTCTACCCAGAAGTACCATTCAGCATCCTGTAGATTGCCTGGCCTAGGGGACAACCCTAGCTTGATGGATTGGTGCCCAATGTCCATTGGTACCCAACAACAGTTCTACCATCTCTCTTGCATGCCTCTGAGTTGTAGAGGCTAGAAAGCTAAAAACTACATTTCCCAGACTCCCCTGCATCTCAGTATGGCTGTGATTTCATCTCAGCCAATCAGATGCAAGCATGTGTGATGAGGAAAGTGGAAGTAAGGCTGAAGTAATGATTCTGTTGACTCTCCCTGCTGATAAGAATGGGCTTGGAGCATTTAGCCTCTCGGCAGCAGGTGTTAGTGTCCGGCTTTGTGAGTGTCAGTGAGCAGGGGCACCCATTTTGCTGGTGTGGATCATAGTGGATGTGGGCTTGTTCTGGAGCTGGTGGAAGCAGCAGTGGCCTCCTGCCCAGGGTGCCTTCTGGACTTCAGGAGCCAGTGGTTTCCTTGTCGCAGAAGAGCCCGCATGTTCCCAGGTGGTCAGTTCTGCACTCTAGATTTGGGATTTCTTCTTGAATGGTCAGCCTGAGTCTCTTTCTTCAGCCTCAAAACAATTTTATAAGCCATTTGCCACTTTGGGGAAAAAAAATCAAAATAAAACCCTACTTGCTTAAACAATGTGAGTTGATTCTGTTCTCTGTAACTGAAACTTGAATGATACATCTAGAGAAGGCCTGAACTAGGTCCACCCCCATATACTGAGCACTCACCATGAGCCAGGACTACACGTTGGCAATCTACGTGACTCTCATTTAATCCTCACAGATGGGGAAAAAAAGGAGAAAGTCAAATTGGTGAAAAACCTCCCAAAATCCCACAGCAGTCAGTAGCTAGTGCAGGAGAAAGTGAGGTGCATCTTGATTTCCAGCCTGGTTCTGGGAACATCATTAAAGGTTCTGAAGTGATGGAGTGCAGGGACCTGAGCCAGGACTCACAACCCCAACTCTGCTGCTTATTAGAAAATGGCTGAACTTCTTTGGACCTTGGTTTTCTTGCCTGTAAAGTAAGGCTGTAATAGTCCATACCCTGTAGGACTGCTGTGAAGATTAAGTAAGTTCATATACATAAGACGCTGATCCATGGCAAATGTGAGAGAACCATTTGCTTTTGCTAAGAATTTCCCCCAGCAAAAGGAGGAAATAGGACTTGAAGAAGTGACCATAAGGTGGTCTACTGACCTTTTCTGATGTCCTTAGAATAAGATGCCAGACTGACCAGTACCTTGCCAATATTAACAGATTCAGGTAGCAGCTGCAGAGGCAGCTGCAGTGTGACAATAAGACCATAAACTTGGAGTCTCTGGACCTGGGTGTGACTCCCAGTTCTCTGTCTTCGTAGCATGCTGGCCTTGACCTTGTCCTTTAAAATATTTGATTCCTCATTTCTTTGTAAGTTTCACACTGCTGTCCAGCTCCCAGGCTGTTAGATGAAATGAGACGGAAGGTTCAGCACAGCTCCAGGAAGAGCGCTCCACGCACCAGGCTTCTTTTGGTTGAGGTGAGAAAGCTCCATTTAACGTAAATCAGGCCACAAGCGAAATGCACTGATTGGTGGACTTTGAAGAGTCATGCGTGGAGCACGGGAAGTGCAGAGATGAAGCTAGAATCTCGCTCCTGGTCTCCAGTCTCTACCAAGGTTTCTACATCAGCACATTTTCCCTCACTACAAACTAGCTCAGAGCTGCAGTCACCAGAAAGAAACTGGCTTTGATGTTCCCTCCAGCCAAGAGTAGCCAATGACTTCCCTTTGCTAGGGACTGGCGGGTTTCCCAGGACATGAAATTTTTAGTGCTAAAACTGGGACAGTCCTGGGCAAATTGGGAGAAGTTGGTCCTCCTACGGTGTTCTCACATTCAAAGGTAAGGACTGATTGGTCCAGCTTGGGTCAGAGGCCACCCAATACCAACTGACCAGTAGTGCAGGTTATATAAGAACATGTTAGCTCACGCAGTAGCTATGTAGATGTGGGATGGGAGGTGTCCCCAGGATAATGAGGGAGAGGGACATCAGGAAGAAAATCCCATCAATGTCACCTTGGTCCCAGAGTAGAGACTCAATGAAGGGTCCTATATTCTTTCCTTTAACATACAACAGCCTCATTAGTGTACCTCTATAAGACAATGGGAAGGAACTCAATGGAATCTCTGTGACTCCAGAAAAATTGGAATGGATTTGCATATAATATTTGGGTTTCAAAGTCAGAGCATAAAATAAACATCATATTTAGTCCAAATACCTACCTACCTCTAAGCCTTGTCATCTCACTCAGCACGGGATGCCCCGTTAAGAGAGCTGAGCAGGGATGGCAGCCAGGTGGGGACGCGCAGGTTCTCACCTTCCATTGCAAAGTCACTTTGAGACATGGATCCATTAAATAAAAGGTGGTAGACATAGCCCTTTCTCCCTTGCCCAGAAGTTGCAGATGATATGGTGTTTTCAGATGCTGGGAGGTTATGAAACATATTTAAAAGATTAAGGCTCTTTGACCTAAGAAGGACAAACAGAAGTGTTAAATAGCACTAAACTTTCAAAAGCAAAGATCATTTAGGTGGATGCCATGGAGCATTTATCCTCCACAAAACAAAGAGCTTTTTTTTATTGTTTGGTCTTTCATAAAGAATTTCCAATAGTGATTTTGTATCATCCGTCAGAACAAGTCATCACAGCCAGTGACTCTATACAAACAGTTGTGACAATGAAAAGCCCATTTTGCCTGGCTGAAGGCAGTCCTGTCTAAACCTGCCTGTCCTCCAGGCAGCAGCACCCACTGTAGATATCCAGGGCAACAAAGAGGAAGTTTCAATAGCAGAAGGCAGAACTGAACGGTAAAGCAACACCAAAGATTCTTTTCTGAACAGCAGCTGTAGAACCAGGCAACTCCCCCAGGCTCTAAAGTGTGGGTGACCTGACAATTTTAGAGAAATTTTTGAAGGGATTACTTTTTTTTTTTTTAATACAGAGTCTCACTCTTTTCACCCAGGCTGGAATGAAGTGGTGTGATCTCAGCTCACTGCAACCTCTGCCCCCTGGGTTCAAGTGATTCTCCTGCCTCAGCCTCCCGAGTAGCTGGGATTACAGGTGCCCACCACCACACCCAGCTAATTTTTGTATTTTTAGTAGAGATGGGGTTTCACCATGTTGGCCAGGCTGGTCTCGAACTCCTGACCTCAGGCGATCCACCTTGGCCTCCCAAAGTGCTAGGATTATATTGTGCCCAGCCTTTTGAAGGGAATTTACACCTAGGATTGACTTTTGCTCTTCAACCCCAGTTTACCTGAACCAGTCAGGAGGAGGTGCCCGCAAGCTCCTACTTATCCCCAGCTTTGATCTGTTGGACCTATCTGGAATCTGACTCCAGTGACACCTATAACCTCATTATAGCTTCATGTCAAATGAAAACTGTGCCTTCTGCACCTTATGCAGCTTTTTCAGGGACATCTTGACCCTCTCAAAATTTCTAGACCACCATCCCCCCACTGTCAGGTAAATGGGTTTGTTCCACCCTTTACCCCCACCTATTTCTGTCCCAAGCTGCCCATGAGGTCATTCCACCTCTCCTCCTCTCTGCCCTCAGCCCCACTATGACCTCGTAAGCAGCTTTCTCTGCATGGGGACCAGCCTCCTTGTGTTAGTCTGTTTTGCATTGCTATAAAGGAATACCTGAGGCTGGGTAATTTACAAAGGAAAGATATTTACTGGGCTCACAATTCTGCAAATTGTACAAGCATGGTACCAGCATCTGCTCAGCTTCTGATGAGGCCTCGAGAATTTTTTACTCATGGTAGAAGGGGAAGGGAGAGCAGGCACATCACATGGAGAGAGGAGCGAGAGAGCTGCCAGGCTCTTTTAAACAACCAGCTCTCATGTGAACTAATAAACTCACTCATTACCACAAGGATGGCACCAAGAGGGATCACATGGCATTCACGAGGGATCCACCCCCATGACCCAAGCACCTCCCACCAAGCCCACCTCCAACATTGGGGATCACATGTCACGATGAGATTTGGAGGTGACAAACATCTACTCCTACACCTGCTTGCTCCAATCCTTGACCACCCATTTCCACTGACCTGATTCTCCACTCCCATTCAGCTATCCCGTGGCCTTCACTGCAGAGTGCCCCACCTCTGAAATCACAGATTCAGATATTTGTCTTTCAGATCACTGCCTCTCTTCCCTCTGGCTTGGTCTTTCAGTGACTCCCAATACTCCACTTATTTGTCCTGTTTTCTGTTCACTCTCCCCCTCCCTCCCTATCTTCACTTTCCATATTCGACATGGGTTTATTCAGACTTTCTCCTACCAACATCCTAAATCCCTTGCCCATTATTCTTCCATGGCTGTCACTCGGTGAAACTTGAATACCACATCTACTCAATGCTTCATCTTCACCACGTGCACCCAGGATTGTTGAGTAAAGGCCACATTCAAACAGATCAGTGTCACCCTGCAGTCACATCCACAAACACCACCTGGGCCTTTCATTCTGCCTGGCACTCCAGTTGTATGTATCTCCTTGGTCAGTTCAACTTTCCATTCTCCATAATAATAATTTCTAACTGGCATTGTGTTCAAACATCCTCCCTACTCTCCACCCTCCTCATTTTCAGCAGGTAACGGAGAAACGAGTATCCTTTGTTGGAGTGAAGTGTCCCAAATGTCCACCACTTCTCCAAAGTTGCCCATTCTTCACCCCTTCCCTCCTACCAAAAGGGAGGCGGCACAGTCCTCCTGTCCAAGGGGAACATCTTCACCCAAGTTCTAGAGCCAACCCCTCCCCATCTTAGAAGCCCCTTGCTGTCAGCTCATCACCCTATACCTGCATCTGCGTCCTCACCCTGGATCCTCAACCTCCCTTTCTCTAATGACTCTGTCAGCATTTAAGCCCCTCAAGTATCTTACATCTTTAAACAAACTCTTCCCTCCCTCCCTTGCCACTGCCAGCCAAAATCATATCTGTAGCCTCCCTCATGGCCAGACTTTTTTTTTTTTTTTTTAAAGACAGAGTCTCGGTCTTGTTGCCCAGGCTGGAGTGCAATGGTGCAATCTCGGCTCACTGCAACCTCTGCCTCCTGGGTTCAAGCGATTCTCCTGCCTCAGCCTCCCGAGTAGCTGGGATTACAGGCGCCCACCACCATGCCCAGCTAATTTTTTTGTATTTTTCGTAGAGACGGGGTTTTGCCATGTTGGTCAGGCTGGTCTCAAACTCCCGACCTCAGGTGATCCGCCTGCCTCGGCCTCCCAAAGTGCTGGAATTTCAGGCATGAGCCACTGCGCCCAGCCAAGCCAGACTTCTTAAATGGGAACTCGTTTCCCGAGCAGAAGAGAAAGAAGCCTGATACCTAAGACTACATATTACATATGATACCATTTACATGGAATTTCTAGAAAGGGCAACATTATAGAAACAAAAAGCAGATCAGTGGTTGCCTGGGGCCGTAGGAGAGTGGAATTGACAGAGAATGGACCCAGGAAACTTTTGAGGGTTATGGGACTGTTATAAACCTGGATTGTGCTAATGGCTGCACAACTTATAAATTCATGAATACTCATCAAACTGTATATTTACAATGGGTGAATTATTTGATATGTAAACTATATCTTAGTAACAGTGTGTGTGTATAATTTTTTTTTTTTTTTTTTTTTTTTGAGACACTTGAGAGACTTGCTCTGTCACCCAGGCTGGAGTGCAGTGATGCGATCTCAGCTCACGGCAAGCTCCACCTCCCGGGTTCATACCATTCTCCTGCCTCAGCCTCCCAAGTAGTTGGGACTACGGTGCCCGCCACCATGCCTGGCTACTTTTTTTGTATTTTTAGTAGAGAGGGGGTTTCACCATGTTAGCCAGGATGGTCTCAATCTCCTGACCTCATGATCCCCTGGCCTGGGCCTCCCAAAGTGCTGGGATTACAGGCGTGAGCCACCATACCCAACCATTTTTTTTCTTTTTTTTCTGAGATGGAGTCTTGCTCTGTTGCCCAGGCTGGAATGTAAGGGCGCAATCTCAGCTCACTGCAACCTCCACCTCCGGGGTTCAAGCAATTCTCTTGCCTCAGCCTCCCAAGTACCTGGGATTACAGGCACCTGCCACCATGCCTGGCTAATTTTTGTATTTTTCAGTACAGATGGGGTTTCTCACCATGTTGGTCAGGCTGGTCTCGAACTCTTAACCTCAGGTGATCCACCCGCCTCGGCCTTCCAAAGTGCTGGTATTACAGGAGTGAGCCACCGCGTCTGGTGTGTGTAATAATTTTTTAAGTCAGAAAGCAGAAGGAAAGGGAACCTCAAAAGCTTAGACCTGAGAGGACCAGACTGGGGCATGAACAAGGAGTCTGAGTGCCCTTGATACTGGATAGATTCCCAGGTTGGGCAAAAGGGAGTTAGAAGGCAAGTTAACTGAGACAATTGTGGGTCCTTAAGGAGGAATCCCAAACCACACTCCCATACACACATACTCTAAGAAATGAGTGTAGAGGAAAGATGAGAAAATCTAAGAATGATTATTGGAACCCTGAGTGGAAGAACCGATGCACCGTGTCCTGGGTGGAGCGCCCAAGAATGTGGCCAAACTTCAAAAAGATGACTATACTTTGTCTAGGCAGGCAGAGCCCTGGCTCCTTAGATAGGTGTGAGAGCAGCAGATGTTTCCGCGGCACCATGACATGGCACAGACGACCTTCACCCCTGGGGGAGACTTATGAAAGGGAAAGAGGCCAGCTGAGCTGCAACCTTCGCGGACCAGAAGGGGCAACGACGACTCAGTAGACGTCAGCATGAATACGTCGCTCTTAAGGGCCTGGCCCCGTGACCTCATAAGCCCCTGTATTTTCAGACCCAACCCCAGAAACAGAGGAACGTTTCTCTCAATTGACAAAGAATTGATTTCTGCCATCCTGAAGTTCAAAATAGACATTAAATTGAGAATTTAGCTAAATAAAGGAATCCACCTTTTGGGACACTCGAATTGACGAACCGCTCTACAGAGGACTGGGCATCCCCCACAGAGCAGGCAAAGAAAGGGCAAGGATGCCAAAATGAGACTGAGATGGCCCAGTTCTCTCAAGTGAATCCAAACCAGGATCTTCATTTTTCCTAGATTAAAAAAGAAAAACGGGCCAGGCGTGGTGACACACACCTGTAATCCCAGCACTTTGGAAGGCCAAAGTGGGCAGATCATGAGGTCAGGAGATCAAGACCATCCTGGCCAACATGGTGAAACCCATCTCTACTAAAATACAAAAAATTAGCCAGGCGTCATGGCAGGCGCCTGTAGTCCCAGTGACTCGGGAGGCTGAGGTAAGGTAATCGCGTGAACCCGGGAGGCGGAGGTTGCAGTGAGCCGAGATCACGCCACTGCACTCCAGCCTGGTGACAGAGTAAGACTCCATCTCAAAAAACAAAACAAAAAACTACCTTAAAGCCTCTCAAAGCCACAGGGAGAGTCAATGCTTAGCATTGATGGTTTTTCCTCTTCTTACCAAGTCAGTGCTTCATATTTATTGGGTGTCAGAGGCCGTGGTTGGACAAGGCAGAGGTGGAGAGCATGGAGGAAGATGGCCTCAGCCACGGCGGCAAGAGTCTTACTTCCCACCCAGGGCCTCCAACCAGGAGGGACCCCAGCCTCTAACCCACAGCCAGTCTGAGAACGGGGTGTTGTGCACAGGTTGAGCAAAAGCCCTATTCACAAATGCAAGAGCCTGACCCCAGCATTGTCAGCTTCAAAGCCCTGAGCAGGCGACACTTCAGGGACGCTCAGTCCCTGTGCAGGAGGAAGAATATGGGACCAGCTAAGGCAGGAGGACTGGGATCCTGCACACATCATTCACTTGACTCTGGGCAAGTGACTTCACCTCCCATCCTTGTCTTCCTTCCTGGGTCACTTCTGGCTAGGGAAGGTGGCGAGAGAGCAGCAAGGATCAATGAAGATTATCCACGTAGCTTCTTAAAGCTGAGTTCTGACTGGATTTCTGACACCCAGGCCCCGGCGGCTCACACTCCACAGCTGAAGAGGAGTTTGTTGTGTGGTCCCAGACACATCCCTCCTCCCGCATCTGACAATAAGGCCAGTGCTCCGAGCTTCTTGTCACACAGAATGCCGTTCCCTTCTGCCACCCTTCCCAGCTACCCAGGAGTCGTGATCTCATTTTTTTTCCTACCCTTTGTTGTCAAACAGTTATGCTGGCAGGACAGACACTACAAACCTTATCTTTCCTCAGCAATTGCATTGATTAAAAGGTCTATGTCTTTCTTCAAAGAAAGAGATTATAGGAGTGAGACACAACCCTTGGAAGTGGACATTTAACCAAAACAATGCAAAATCGAACTATGGGGTCCCAGTGGATGAAAACTATTCCTCCAGCAAAATTTTTTTTTCCCTTTTTCTCCTGTAAGAAATAATCAAAGCAAGACGATATGCACCCAGGCCACGGCCATTCACTGGCACTGCCTGGGGAGGCTGCCGCTCTTGGTCTTCCTCTCCTGGGATCTGAAAAATCAGCAAGGAGCCACAACTTGAGCTCCAAGCCTTCCTGGGCAAGCGACCAAGTAGCGGTGAGCCGTGTCACCGCGGGGCTGGGGCCTGAATGCAATCCACATTCTAACCACAAATCCCAACATTTGAGGACACACTTCTGGGCACTTTCTTTTCTACCTTTCCTGAGTCTTTTTGTTTTTTAAAGCTAATATTTAAAAAAATATCAAATAAGCCTGTGTTTTCCCACTTGGGAGTTTTTGTTCCAACTTAAGTTGGGAATTTTTTTTCCAATTTTGAGACAGCAACTGTAACAAAAATTCACACCAGCCCTGGGCTCCTCTTTTGGCAAGACAATGTAATAATTCCATTCCAATTCACTCAGTCTGTTGAAGTTGATGTTCCAAAATGGTCTAACACCCACTTTATTAACATTAGAGCTAATTTCTTTTGAAGGGAGTTTAAAGCAGCCAGGACTTAGATTCTGGGGTTAATTGGTCTGTTTGCCACTGTTTGTCAGGGCTGTCTTTAAAGAACGTCTTCAAAGACTTGCCCTGATACTCGCTCCCGCATTGTCTGAGATGCCTCAAATGCCTTTATCAATGCCAAAAAACGCAGTGAGTGAAAGGGCTTTTTACTTAATTATTTCTGAAAACCAAAAAGGGGATTCCATATAGACAGATAATGAGAATCGACACAATGAAATTAAAATGCATGTTCAAGCCACGAAAGCCAGAAGAGCCACACTTCTAACCAGGGCAGGCAATGGGAGGAGTCCATCCTACCCCAGCCCTCCGCCTCACACTCAGGGATGGGGCTTCATTTTCTTATCTCTTGAAATTGTTTCCATTTTCAAACCCGAGCTGATTTGGTTGCACAGGTTGCTTAGCAACCCACAGGACAACAGTATTTGGTTTTAAGATGCCAACATCTGCACATCATTCAAAGTATAATTTTTAATTCAAAAACTTATGTCTGGAGACAGGGAAGAAAATGTATCTTTGAAAAATAAAACAGAACTGGATTTCTTTATACAAGTCCTCCTGCTCGCCGCCCCCGCCCCCACCCCCAAGCAATTCATAGATTATGTGGCTGCTTTTCACAATTCCATGTCTACATTCATATTTTTTACAGTTTCTTTTCTGGGTAAATATGAGTAGGAAAGGAGAGCAAAATGGAGCATTTCTTCAGGGGTCCGGAAGAAAAGCAGAAAAACCTGCATTTTATTTCTAATGTAATTAGGAACGCTTCAGAGCAGAAGACAAAAATATTTGGGCCTCCATTTTATCGAGAATTGCAGTTATTGTGGATCCAACATTCTGCCTAAGTCAGATAAGAATCAGGATATGTCGGCGGGGCGCGGTGGCTCACGCTTGTAATCCCAGCACTTTGGGAGGCCGAGGCGGGCGGATCACGAGGTCAGGAGATCGAGACCACGGTGAAACCCCGTCTCTACTAAAAAAATACAAAAAATTAGCCGGGCGTGGTGGCGGGCGCCTGTAGTCCCAGCTACTCGGAGAGGCTGAGGCAGGAGAAAGGCGTGAACCCGGGAGGCGGAGCTTGCAGTGAGCCGAGATTGCGCCACTGCACTCCAGCCTGGGCGACAGAGGAGACTCCGTCTCAAAAAAAAAAAAAAAAAAAAAAAAGAATCGGGATATGTCTCTTGACCGCCATTTGTCTACACTAAGATATTCTCTGCTACCTCTTGGGGAACCCAAGGCTACTACTTCCCCCAACCAAAATAAGTAAATGGCAGCCCCAAAAATGAAATCAGAGAAACCAACTAGCCGAGGAACTCAGATATCCAACACCTAATCAGGAGTTAACTTCGTGATCTCTAAATACAATTCACATTTTGAGAACCTTGGTCTCCATATGTCAAATCCAGACACGCCTGGGTGCTGTTTTGGGCCTGGCATTCCTTGGAAATTGTACCTTCCAGTTCTTGCCACTGTTTAAACTCCCAGGTATCAATATATTTGCATGTTGTTTGGGGAAAAATGCAACAGAAACCGCCACAGGGGAATCAGATTTGGAAAAAATAAGGGCAACGCCAGAACAACACCTTTCTTTTTAAAAAACCCAAATGGCAGTGCAAACTGATGCTATCATTCCACTGGCCTCTGCTTGAGCGAATACATTAGCCTCAGCTCCTTCTAATCTGGAGAGGTCAAATTACCTGCTGGAAAGCAGAGGAAACCCTAAATCACTTGATGCCAGAAAAAATAGCCAGGAGAACTCGAGTCAACAGGGGAACCTCAGATCTCCATTTAGGGAAGGGTCTCCTTAACTGGTCAGCTTCGGAAGGGCTTTAACTAGGAGATCTTCCAGCAGGAAAAACAAAGGGCTTGGTGCTTTGCTAAAACAAAAACACACATACACAGCTCCCTCACCTTTCAACATAACACCCTAACCCATTGTTAGGTTCTGGCCACTAGGATTTTTTGCCCGGAGCAGAGATCTGATTACTGTTATCTCCACTTGCATAACTACAAATGTTATCATTACTTCTCAACTGATATGGCTCTGTTTTACAAACACAATGGAAGGCTGTATGTACACTTGCCCTCTCACCAGAAGGGCTGGTTTAAAATAGAGGAAAAAAAGAGAGAAGAAAGAGGGGGCTGGGAACTGAAAGGCAGGCCTGCTGAATGAGCCTTTCAGAAAGAATTATGTGATAGGTTTTGTGTGTGTGCTTTTTAAAAACGCTGCTGCCAAAGCTAAGAATTGAAAAGTATGCAGTGGGCATTGTGTCAGAAACACAATGATTTATTTTGCTGGTTCATTTTCAAACAAGGGCTTTCTCCTTATTCCCTGAAATGTGTTTTGGGCCCAAATCTTCAAAATGTGAGGAACAGAAGTTATGCAGAGAGCCGGGTCCGATTCAAGAAAAACAAGCATTGTAGTATAAATATGACAGTGGCATATCCCTGGCCTCCAAAGAGCCTCGTCTGTTTGCCCAGACTGCAGGCGTTTTCTCCATCCAAAAAAAAAAAAAAAAACCCAAAAAAAACACACAAAAAAAACCTCACAGGGGTAGGAGCACGGTTCCTCTGGTCAGCCTTCCCGGCTTCCTTGTCACCTGCAGGACCGGAGAGAGGCCTGGTCATTGAGCCCCTCAAAGCCAGAGCTTGTATACACAGGCTGGGTCAAAATCAGGAGTACAAGACACGTGGCTTCTTTGTTTTCCTGGTCCCATCCCACAAAGCTGAAGCCTCATCCCCGTTAATTCCCACTCTGTTTCCTCCAGGATTGCATGGAAGTTCCTGGAGGCTCACTCGGGCCTGGCTGTGGGAGATAGGCCAGAGAAGGGGAAGGATCTGATCCTCAAGGGGGCCATCTGTCCACACAGCAGCTACTAGCAGGACTCTCCTGCCTCTGGCCCTCTGCCCACACCACTCTTAGCCACATTGGGCTGCAGAGTTTGCCCCGTGAAGTGGGCAAAGCTTTGCTGCAGGCCCGCTCGGGTTGGGCCCCTTCTAGAACCCTTACCTAATTTTTTTTAACAATATCTTTTTTTATTATAACTAATTCACATGCCATAAAATCCACCCTTTTAAAGTGGACAATTCGGTGTTGTGTAGTATATTTGCAGACGTGTCCAGTGATCACACAAATTCCAGAGCATTTCATCACCCCCAAAAGAGACACTGCCTGTATCTCATTTGAAATTTATCATTTCTAATTTTGTTTTCTAAAGAAGGTCTCAAATTGTTTAAACCTTAAGCCCCCTAACAACTAAATTCACCCCTGGATTCAGAGACCTCCTGTAAAGCAGCCTCAGGTCAGCCTCCCTAAGATCACTGGACAGATCATTCTACTCCAGAACCAGAGACCCCAGGTGATGGGAGGCACGGATGCCCTGGATCGGAGATCCCCGCCACCTGCCTGGGGTTTCTGGTTTTACCACCATTTCCCCAGGTCACGGGCAGGATGCAGAGTCCCCTCTGGAGGACCCAGCTAAGCCCAACCTCTCTTGTTTCTCTGGGGCATCTCCCCAGTCCTGAGAGCATGGGGACCCCATAACCTAATTCTTCATCTAGTTCTCCTTTTAAGCCCAAACCACAAGAATTTGACTCTCTTGTCTCTGAATTGTATCATTCCTTACCTGAGGCTCGTAGGAGAAAGAAGTAGCTGCCTCATCAAAGGTCACAAAATAACTGAAAGTAATGATTGGAAGTTGCTGAGAGCAGCCATGGACACCAGGCTTAAGTGGTACAGGGTTCCCCTGCGGCAGAAAGGAGAGAGCAAAGGTACAACACCCAGTCCCTCCCCAGCTTTTGGTCCCCTAAGGCCAGCGGATCTGCTCTGCAGCCGAGATAGGTGATGGGACTGCATACATCCTACTTCATGCTGCAGTCAAAGAAAAGGACCCACTCTTCCCCCATGGCAGGGATCACAAAATAACTGAAAGTAATGGTTACCAAAACCCCTCCAGGGCCAATTTATCCAATTACTTTCCTGATACGCATGGCATAATACAGCTCCAGACTTGCAGCAACTGAAATGTCACTGCCTGGAGGCTGCTCCAAGCAGAGCCAAGAGTGATGCCAAGTGGCCTTGTAGCAGGAACCCTCCCTGAGATTCATACCCCTTCCTCAAAAAAGGAGGTGGCTTTATGAGCCATCTAAAAAAAATTTTTTTTAAAGAAAAAAAAAGGACCCAGGGCTCCTTTCCCCTTGACACTGCAACCTGATGAAAGAGTGGGGCTGGGAGCCATGGTTGCAAAGATGAAGCTCTGCTCAAAGAATCAGGGCCCAGGGGGTCCTGGTCTACCATAAAATCATTAATTTGGGGCTATATATTCACTCTCACACTCTGAACCTCCATTTACCACCTGCAACATGCCAAGCTACTTTGGTTGTAGTTCTCTAGGACTCCCTGGTGCCAAACCTTGGTGAGATCTCATCTCCCTTCAGGGATCACTTGATTTGTGTTTTTACTTGATTTCACTTAATTGAATAGACTGAGAAATGGATGCAACACACAAAAAAGCCCCAAATTCCCCTGGGGTGGCCCAGGGCAAACATCTGAGTTCATTTGCTGCCCTGGAAGAAGATTGTCCGAATGATGGAGCCAGGCCAGGTGGAGGAGCCCAAGGTCAGCTTTCTATCCTGGGAAGGAGGAAAGGAAGCCAGCACTTTCCAGTCACTTCTACATCAGTAAATGGCAGTCCTGTGGTTGGAGCCATCACCAAGCGTACAAATAGTGGTGGTGAGGATAATGGTGACAATGATAATGGTAGCAGCTCCCCTGTGTTCCGTTGCCAAGCACTGTGCAGTGCAGTTCACATTCAGGACTTTGTTTACTTCTCACCACCATTTTATGATGTAGGTACTGATATTATCCCTGTTTTGCAGATGAGGAGAAAGCACATTAAAGAGGTGAGAACATTTGACCAGGGTCATACAACTAGGTATTGAGAGAGAAGCACTTTCACTCTGTCCACCTGCCTCTGGACTCTTGCTCTTAATCACTTCTCTACGCTTCCTCATCTGGGAAAGGCCAAGAACAGGCCATCCTCTGGTTCCAGTGCAGAGATTCCCTTCCCACCTGGACCAAGCAATGAAGTGGGTTTGGGCTTCCCTCAAGTTAGGACTGAACTTTTACTGCTTTATTTTCTGTGGTAAATGGATATCTGACCTCAAAAATAACTATTAATACCTCAATTATCTAGGGGAGGAAATGCACCCCTACCTCACACCACATGACCAAATAAATTCCAGCTGTATCAAAGATTAAACGATACATTGAAATAATAAAAATACAAGAAAAATAGCATCATAATATTGGAATGGGGAAGACTATTATAAGTAATCACTTAACTTAAAAGTCTTAGAAAGAAAAACTGGAGCATTTGAATACATTATTTTTTTTCCTGGGAAGGAAAACAATGCTATTAATAAAGCTAATGGGTAAATGATAAACATATCACAAACAGACCTCACTTGCTTTATAAGTATCTCCTACAAAACAAAGGCCAACAGAAAATATAGGCAAAGGCTATGAAAAGCTCATAGCAAAGAAATTGTAACAGTCTTTTAAAATATATTAAAAGGTGTACACCATTGCTCATAATAAGAAAGTTCCAAATTAAAACTCCCCATCTGGTTGCCAAAAACCTGCAAGGATCTACAAGAGTGTGAGAAAACACATTCTCAACCAGTGGATGGAGGTCACACACATCCACTCAGCCTCCAAGGAGAGCAATTAGGCAATCAGTATTTTGATCATGCAATTCTACTTTTAGGAATTCAGACTACAAATATGTGCAGATATGTAGGGAGTGGTTATATACAAGAATATGTATTGTATCATTGGTTTTAATAGTAAAAGTTTAGTGGTAACCCAAGTCATAGAACAGAGTATAAAACTGGTTAGGGCCGGGCACGGTGGCTCACACCTGTAATCCCAGCACATTGAGAGGCTGAGGGGGGTGGATCATGAGGTCAGGAGATCGAGACCATCCTGCCTAATATGGTGAAACCCCGTCTCTACTAAAAATACAAAAAAAAATTAGTCAGGCGTGGTGGCTCACACCTGTAGTCCCAGCTACTTGGGAGGCTGAGGCAGGAGAAACACTAGAACCCAGGAGGCAGAGGTTGCAGTGAGCCAAGATCACGCCACTGCACTTCAGCCTGGGCAACAGAGTGAGACTCCATCTCAAAAAAACAAAAACAAAAAGCTGGTTAAACAAAGTATGGAACAGAATGCTACATGGATGTAAAAAAAGATGACCTGTGCAAAAGAATTAAATTGGACCCTTATCTTATATTGTATACAAAAATTATCTCAAAATGAATCAAAGGCCTGAATTTAAAAGCTAAAAATATAAATCTCTTGAAAGAAAACATAGGAGTAATTTTGCATTATACTGGTTTTGGCAATGGATTCTTAGATATGACAGCAAAAGCATAAGCAACAAAATTCTTTTAAAAAGATCAATTGGACTTCATCAAAATTAAAAACTTTTGTGCATCAAAGAATACTGTCAAGAAAGTGAAAAGACAGACCACAGAAGAGAGGAAAATATGTGCAAATAATATATCTGATAATAGTCTAGGATCTACAATATGTAAATAACTCTTACAACTCAACAACAACAACAAAAACAAAACAAAAAACTCAATTAAAAAAAGGGCAAAGAATCTGAATAGACAACTTCTCCAAAGAAAAGACACAGCCAATAAACACATGAAAAGATGCTCAACATCATTAGTCATTGGGGAAATGCAAATTAAAACCACTGACTGCTTAGTGGATACAGAGTTTCTTTTTGATATGATGGAAATGTTCTGCAATTAGATAGTGGTAATGGGTGCACAACACTGTGAATGCACTGGAAGCCACAGAATTGTATACTTTAAAATAGTTAGAATTGTGAATTTATGTTAAACTTTTGCCTAAATTTAAAAAGGATCAGGAAGTTCTTTGTGTACCAATAGGAATAATCCCCAGGATATATTTTTAAGAAAAAAAACAGTAAGTACACCAGTACAGAACAAAAGGTGTATATGTTATCATCAATGGAGTTCTTAATGCATTCATTGACCATGTTTAATAAAGTGTATCCCTCTGGAGGAAAAGCAGAGAAACAGAACCATATCCAAGCCATCTCTAGACTCAGAGGATGAACACCCCCTTGTCCAAAGGCCATGTAGCTGTTCAGTAAGTGCTTGCCATCAGGCCTTGTTTATGCAGAGTGCAAAAGCAGTTAGGCTGCCCCCATTCACCCCAGCTCATACTGGGCCAAGTGCAGGCAGCTTCTGGCTAGGGCTCACGTCCTCTGGCACAGCCACCTCCTTTGTGCCCTGTCATAACAAGCTGAGCAGGGGGCCCAGGGAAGCTGATCAGTATGGAGTCCTATTATGTCCATTTTCCCCACAACCAAAGCTGAGCTCACAGGCCCCCAGCCAGCCAGTGTGATCCGTGGCAGTTGCTTCAGTTCAAGGGAGTTGCATATCCAGTTCTGCTATGGATGGCATGTTAGTATCCCCTAAAGTTCACATAGGGGAACCCTAACCCCCAGTGATATTAGGAGGTAGGGCCTTTGGGAGATAATTAGGTTTAGATGAGGTCGTGAGGGTGGAGCCCCAATAATGGGATAAGGAAGAGACTAGAGTTTGCTCTCTCTTGTGGGAGGACACAATCAGAAGGCAGCTGTCTGCAAACCAGGAAGAGAGCCCTCAACAGACACCAAATCTGCTGGCACCCTGATCGTGGATTTCTAGACTCTAGTGAAAAATAAATTTCTGTCATTTAAGACACTCAATCTATGGTATCTTGTTATAGCAGCCCAAACTAACTAAGAAGAGAGAGAACAAAAAGATTCACAGCTCTACCTGCCCAGCACAGGCATGGAGTCAGCTTGAACTGAGTGCCCCTATGGTGTAAGCATCTCACCATGCCAATTGCCATTTCAGTGTTAAAAAATAAACATTTTCAGGCCAGGTGCAGTGGCTCACACCTGTAATCCCAGCACTTTGGGAGGCCAGGAGTTTATGACCAGCCTGGCCAACATGGCGAAACTCCTTCTCTACTAAAAATACAAAACTTAGCCAGGCATGATGGCCTGTAATCCCAGCTACTCGGGAGGCTGGGGCATGAGAATCACTTAAACCCAGGAAGTGGAGGTTGCAGTGAGTAGAGATTGCACCACTGCACTCCAGCCCAGGCAACAGAGCAAGGCTCTGTCTCAAAAAAAATAATAGTAATAGGCCAGGCGCAGTGGCTTACGCCTGTAATCCCAGCACTTTGGGAGGCCGAGGCTTGTGGATCACGAGGTCTAGGAGTTCGAGACCAGCCTAACCAATATGGTGACACCCCGTCTCTACCAAAAATACAAAAATTAGCCAGACGTGGTGGCTCATGCCTGTAGTCCCAGCTACTCAGGAGGCTGAGGCAGAAGAATCGCTTGAACCCAGGAGGCGGAGGTTGCAGTGAGGCAAGATGAAATCACTGCACTCCAGCCTGGGTGACAGAGCAAGACTCTGTCTCAAATAATAATAATAATAATAATAATAATAATAAGCATTTTCATATAGCATGACCCATAAATGTAAGCCAACTACTTCATCTGGTGCTCAACACACACACACACACACACACACACACACACACACACACACACACACAAACATAAAACTGTGATCAGTTCCAACACCGGAGGAAAAACTGGCTGAAAAGAACTTTTTGAGAGACTACATAGTACTGTATTTTATGGGTGATTTGAAGTATTTTTAAGGATAATTTTGACCATATGTGACTCTCACTTCGTGTGATGGCTTTACACTCTAGCCTCTGAGTTAAATGTGACTCCACTGTAATAAAAACAGGGTATGGCTGACTTCGTTGTGTAGGAAATGAGAACCAAGAAATGGGGACAGTTGGTGGGGCACAGTGGCTCACGCCTGTAATCCCAGCACTTTGGGAGGCTAAGGTGGGTGGATCACCTAATGTCAGGAGTTTGAGACCAGCCTGGTCAACATGGTGAAACCCCATCTCTACTAAAAATACAAAAAATTAGCCAGGCTTGGTGGTGGACACCTGTAATCCCAACTACTCAGGAGGCTGAGACAGGAGGATCACTTGAACCCAGGAGGCAGAGGTTGCATTGAGCCAAGATCGAACAAGAGTGAAACTCCATCTCAAAAACAAGCAAAAAGAAATGGGGATAGCTGTGTAGGTGCTGCCCGAAGTTTCCACAAGCATCCCTCACTTGCCTCTCCCGCAAGTATGTGCTGATCACGTTTGTTACACAGGTACACGGGACAAGTCTGCACGTGTTCAAAACTTACCATGTCCCAGTAATCTATACGCAAATCTCATCCAAATTTATAATATTTATAAAAGGTAAGAAATCTTGTCTTCATTTTATAGGAGGTGGGGAAACTGAGGCTCAGAAAGGCTAAATATTAATAGTCAACCCCCAGTCAACTGGAAGATGCAGTGGTGGCCAAAAACCTGAGATCCAAAGCCCATGTTCTATCCAGCTCATCACTCTGTCTTCCACCTCCAGCCAAATCACACTGATTATCTCAGCTCACCTGCTTTTTTCCTCCTGTGCTAATTTATTTCTTCAGTATACATCCAATTGAGTCCCTTCTACTCAGGCAGCTTCTTTATCTGCAAATACCCGCTGGGGGAGATCTTAAGACTGCACCCACCCAGAAATGTGTTTCTTTCAGCTTGAGCATACATGCCCAAGTTGGCCCTCTGGGTCCCTAAAACTTTGCCTTGCAGCATGAACCACTTTCTCCAGTAGCTTCTTAGCCATTCCACTAACATTCTAGTCTTTTTCTAACCCCTTGGTATTCCAAATCCTGCTGGCTTCCAAGACAACCTGCAGCTCTTATTACTTTCCTGTCACTGACTTCGTGCTGAGGTTTCTAACTACCCAATACAGATCCCATGCTTTCATTTCTTTTTCTGTCCTTGGAATCTGAAACATCTCCCAATTTACTACCATCTGCTACCTTAATTAATAGGCTGTTTACCTCCCCTGTAAGACCTTGCAGAGATTCTCTTGGACTCCATCCCTAACTTTGTGCTCATTGCAGGCTCTCATTAGTCTTGGTTTATAATCCAGCTTTCAATCTATTTGACAGCTCTCATCTCCAAGCCAATTTGAATTACATTTTTCTCGTAAAATTTCATAAGACACAAATACACTTTATTCGAGCCTGGAACAAATTACATCTACAACATTCCCTTGTCCACTCCTTTTATAATTTGAAAGGAACCCAAAAAAAGAAGAAAAGAATATTGATCTGGCTTCTTTGATATAAATTCACTGATTCCTTCGCTGCGTGGAAGTCTCAGGTTTGCACTATTATCTCCAAGGAGTTCTGTCTTCTACATAACATAACAGGGTGCCTTTCACCAGCCCCCCTTTACTGCACCATCCTCATTGGCAGATTTGTATTGCACACAGTGCAATCATACCCAAATGCATGATCAAAACCGCGAATGAATAAAGTGACTGGTTTTATACCCTTAACTGCCAACATCATTTACCAATGATTAGTTGCTCAGAGCGGAAAACAATCCATTATTAGAATTTTTGTTGCTGTGACCTGACATGGTCATTGCTGCAAGTGTTTCCTCAAAATGCAATTGTCCTCTGCTCTTTCTTCATATGTAAAGCATGAAGAAGGGCAAGAGGGAAAAGCCAGCATTTATCAAGCTCCATCTGTGAGGCAGGTTCTGAGTGTGCACTTGGCTTCCTAAGTTTCATTTCAGTAATGAGTTTTAAACTGGCCTCATCCGCATCTCCTGAAGGTTTTGGTAAAGATGCAGATTTCCAGGCGTCACTCCTATATATTCTAAATCAGGAGTTGTGGAGCGGGACTCAGGAATCTGTTTTCCTAAAGCCTCACGAAGCACTGTTGATTACTAAGTGAATTTGGGAAGCACCAATTTTTTTTTTCTTTCTCTTTCCTTTTTCTCTTTTTCTTTCTTTCTTTTTTTTTTTTTTTTTTTGAGAGAATCTCATTCTGTTGTTCAGGCTGGAGTTCAGTGGAGCGATCTGGGCTCACTGCAACCTCCACCCCCTGGGTTCAAGTGATTCTCCTGCTTCAGCCTCCTGAGTAGCTGGGATTACAGGCACCTGCCACCATGCCCAGCTAATTTTTGTATTTTTAGTAGAGATGGGGTTTCACCATATTGGCCAGGCTGCTCTTGAACTCTTGACCTCAAGTGATCCACCTGCCTTGGCCTCCCAAAATGCTAGGATTACAGGCATGAGCCACTGTGCCCAGCCGGGAAGCACCAAATTTTCAAAGCAGCCCAGAAATATCAACTTCAGCCTTTTTTGTCGGCCATTTGTTAGATGAGATGAGAAAATGAAAGCTCAGAGAGGTTCATTTGCCCAGTGTCACAAACTAGGACATGATATGCCCCAGCATTAATGAATGTGCTGTAGGATTCTGGAGGCCATGCTTTCTCCATGATCCCATAAAGCCTCCATTTGATGGGAAACTTAATTTTTTTTGGTATGGTCAATGGGGATACCTTAGTATCATTTTTATGATGATGAATATTTAGCACTGCCAAAAGACATTTGGTGCACATCAATGTTCATAGCTGCATTGTTTATAATAGCCAAAATGTGGAAATAACTCAAGTACATGTCAACAGATAAATGGATAAACAAAATGTAGCATATCCACACAATGGAATATTATTCACCCAGAAAAAAAAGAATGAAATTCTGATGCACACTACAACATAGATGAACCTGGAAAATATTATACTAAGTGAAATAAGCCAGACACAAAAGAACCAATATTGTATGATTCCACTTACAGGAGCTACCTAGAATAAGCAAATTCAAACAGAAAGAATAGTGGGCCAGGCGCGGTGGCTCACACCTGTATTCCCAGCACTTTGGGAGGCCGAGGCGGGCGGATCACCAGGTCAGGAGATTAAGACCATCCTGACTAACACGGTGAAACCCCATCTCCACTAAAAATACAAAAAAAATTAGCCAGGCATGGTGGCGGGCGCCTGTAGTCCCAGCTACACGGGAGGCTGAGGCAGGAGAATCGCATGAACCTGGGAGGTGGAGCTTGCAGTGAGCCGAGACCATGCCACTGCACTCCAGCCTGGGTGACAGAGCAAGACTCTGTCTCAAAAAAAAAAAAAAAAAAAAAAAAA